>NC_042617.1:171294944-171636194 GCF_901001135.1 Rhinatrema bivittatum
TGGACTGTTAAATTCCGTTTTGGAACAACACTTGGAGTGTGGACTGTGATTTTTTGATGTGGTGTAACTCCCTTGGGCCTCGAAGCCATATTTATTTATTTAAAGATTTTTATATAGCCAGGTAGAGAGAGCAATGTGCAAATCAACTCCTCTCTTATCTTTCATTGCTCCAAATGACAGAAAATCTTCAGTGATGTCAACTTTACTGTTCATACCTCTGACTGTGTATGTAAAACTGCCCCCCAAACCTCACTCTGAGTTAAGTGCCCCCTCTTACAGTGCTATAAATAGTAAACTCACATATTGAGATCTCGATCTCGATCTCGCTCTCCCTCCCCCCCCCCCCCCCCCCGAATTGGCTTTCCGCAACACAGGATACATTTATCGTACCTGGCGGTGGATTACTCAGCATGCAATGTGAAAAATAGTGTGAGTGCGATAAAGGTATCCTGCGTTGTGGAAATTACCTATGCGATGCGGTAGCAGAGAAATTACCCTAACCACTCCCCCTGTTTTTATCACAGGTGCTATTTCAGCTATATTGATAGCATTTTGATGAATCTAGGCCTAAGTTTGTTGGCTGGCCAGCAGTTGAATATGAACCTCTATGTTCTCTGTTATTATGTTACTATAAAACATACAAACACTCCCTAGTGGGAGTACTATTATTTATTTAGTTAGTTAGTTTTTATATATCGGCATTTGTATGTACATCATGTCGGTTTACATGGAACTGTAATAACAAGGAAAGGGAAGAGAGAGTAAAATAGTATATTAACTATAAGCATGGTAAAACAAATGGGAATTCAAGAGAGAGTAATATATTATATTAACGATTAGCATGGTAACTCAATTGGGAGGTTATGCTGGCGGCGGTAGGACAAGGGCGGCCTAGGGAGTGCCAGGGGTGCATTCGAGCGGGGGGTTGAATGTAAGTAGAGAGAGGTGGGCAAGGAAAAAAGATAAGTGTGGGTGGGCTAAGGGAGGGGGGGAGAGGATTCTTAGTAGTTTGAAGGGGGGGTAGCGGTGGAGATAATGGTGGATGAGGAGGGATTAGACAAATGCTTGCTTGAAGAGCCAGGTTTTAAGTTTTTTTTTTTATTTATTTCTGGGTGCACTGTTCTAGCATAGATCAGGAGGCATGGAGTTCCAGATTGAGGGGCCTGCGATAGAAAGTGCACGTTCTTTTGTGGTGGTGAGATGGGTGAGTTTAGGGGAGGGTGTACTTGGTGTGCCTTTGTAGGATCACCTGGTTGGTCTGTTAGTGTTGTGAAATTGTATGGAGTTATTTAGCTAGGTCATGCTCTGGTTGTGTAGGGTTTTATGTAAGATAGAGAGCGTCTTGAGATGATACGTTGTGATATTGGGAGCCAGTGTAGATCTCTGAGAATGGGGGTGATGTGATCTGTTTTGCGGGTATTTGTAAGGATTCTAGCAACGGAGTTTTGTAGCCTTTGGAGGGGTTTGATAGTGGCTTTGGGGAGGCCTAGGAGTAGGGAGTTGCAATAGTCTATTTTGGAGAATATAGAGGCTTGGAGGACCGTGCGAAAGTCGTTGCGGTGGAGAACTGGTCTAAGTTTCTTCAGGGTGTTTAGTTTGAAGTAACAATCTTTCATAGTCAAGTTAATACATTTTTTTAGGTTTAGGTGATTATCTATGGTGTAACGCCAAGGTGTCATACATGCTGCGAGAAGGTTGTCGTGTGGGGTTGGGGGATTATGGGCCTGTGAGGGGGGGAGATGATGATAAGCTCAATTTTAGAAATGTTAAGTGCCAAGTTAAGGTTAGTAAGGAGACTGTTGATTGAAGCTAGAGCATTTTCCCAGGTTTTGAGGGCATTGT
This sequence comes from Rhinatrema bivittatum, assembly GCF_901001135.1. Taxonomy (NCBI): domain Eukaryota; kingdom Metazoa; phylum Chordata; class Amphibia; order Gymnophiona; family Rhinatrematidae; genus Rhinatrema; species Rhinatrema bivittatum. Next base: position 171,296,787 of record NC_042617.1, read on the forward strand.
GTAATAGGGATTGTGTAATTTTTTTAAATTGTCAAAAAACGATTCACATCCCTATTGTGTAAGGAGTCTGTGATGGGGATGAGGATTTGGGTGTCGTCCGCATATACATAGTGAGTGAGGCCCAGTTCTGAGAGGAGTTGGCAAAGGGGTAGCAGGTAAATATTGAAGAGGGTAGAGGATAGAGAGGAGCCTTGAGGAACACCTCTGGATAGATTGATAGGTTTGGATTCACTGTTGCCTATTCTGACCTTGTAGAGTCTGTTGTGTAGATACGATTCAAACCAGAGGGGGGGGGGGGTATCCAGATATGCCTATTTCGGTGAGACAGGTTAATAGTATGTTGTGGTTTACTGTATCAATGGCGGAGGAGATGTCTAGCAGAGCGAGTATGTATGAATGGCCCTTGTCTAAGCCTTTTAGTATGGAGTCTGTGAGTGAAATTAAGAGGGTTTCAGTACTGAAGAATTTGCGGAAGCCGAATTGTGAAGTGAAGAGAATATTATGTTTTTCAAAGTAGTCGGAAAACTGTAGGTTAACTACTTTTTCAAGTACTTAAGCCAGGAAGGGTAGGTTTGATATGGGCCGTTAGCAGGGTCAGTGGGGTCAAGTGTAGGTTTTTTGAGTAAGGGTTTGACAGAGGCTTGTTTCAAGGAACATGTCCGAGGGAGAGGGAGCTGTTAATGATGTCTGCAATGGGTTGTGCTATTATGCTAGGGATGGACAAGAGGGATTTGGTAGTGATGGTGTCGGAGGGGTGCAGTGCAGGTTTCATTTTCTTAAGTATAGATAATGTCTCAGCGGATGAGGTGGGCTCAAATGCATTTAGGGTGACGTGAGGAACAATTGGGAGTGGTTTAGTGGGCAGGGTAGTGGGAGGAAAGCGTAGTATTAGATTGGAGATTTTGTTGTTGAAGAAGTGTGCGAGGTCATCACATTTAGTTTGGGAGTCGTTATCAGGCATAGGGGTGGTGGTAGTTTTAGTGAGGTCAGTGACGAATGCAAAAAGGGCTTTGGCATTGTATTGTAGGTTGTGTATTCTAATGGCATAGAAGTCTTTTTTTAGTTTTGAGGATAGTCGTTTAGTATATGTGCAAGGAGGATTTATAAATTGCAAGTTGGGAGGGGGATGGGTCTTTGCGCTATTTCTTTTCATGCTCCTCAATGCATGTTTGAGGTTTTTTCAGTTCAGGTGTGTACCAGGGTTTTTTTTGAGTTGAGGGAGGGGTTAAGTACTTTCGTAGTTAGCGGGCAGAGAGCGTCAACAATGTTAATGATGATCTCATTCCAGGATGAAAGTGCGGTTTCAGTATCTGAAAGATCAAGTTTTGCAAGGGTGTTGGTGAGGGAGGTGATTAGATCATCTCTGCTGCCGGGTTTTCTGAAATGTATGGCTTTTTTGTTTGTGTGAGGGGGCGTGGTTTTTTTTGTTATAGATAGTGTGGTAGTTATAAGCGAGTGGTCGGACCAAGGGACGGGGTGCAGGTGGGGTTGTTGATCGAGAGGATGTGGGCATTAATGAATATTAAATCAAGGGTATGACCCGCTTTGTGATTGGGGTTGGTTATAATTTGATTGAAACCCATCTCATTAAGTGAGGCTAAGAAGGCGTCGCAAGTGGGTGTGAGGGGGATGGCGTCTACATGAGTGAAGTCTCCGAGGATGATAGCCGGGGTATCCAATGCTATGTTTACTGTTAAGAATTCAATGAGGAGTGAGGGGTTGTTTTCAAGGAGACCTGGGGGGGCATAGACTAAACAGATTTGTAGATGTGTGGATTTAAATAGGCCAATTTCTAGTTTGGGTGCGGCGTTGACTGGCAAGGGAGAGAGTCTAAGTTCTTTCTTAGCTGCTAGCATGAGGCTGCCGCCTCTCTTTTTGGGTCTCGGTATGGAAAAGATGTCTATTTTTGCAAGAGAAGTTGGTTTAGGAGGACAGAGTCGGTATCCTTGAGCCAGGTTTCTGTTAAAGCGCAAATGTCAGGGCTGGAATCAAGCAGGATATCATTGCGAATGAGTGTCTTTTTTGCAATGGATTGTGAGTTGCAAAGCATAAGGGAGAAAGCAGTGAGCCCCAGTAGTGAAGGGGGAGAGCATGATAGGTAGTAGGGATCTTGCTTGTGGGATGGGAACATTTAGTTGTGGCTTCCTGAGTTTGTGAGGGTGGTGTTTGAGGATGGGAATAGGGTATGTAAGCATGTTTGGATGCTGGGGGATGTGTCTGGAGTGTGGAAGGTAGTGTAGAGGGGGTGAATGCAGAGGGTGGGGTGGGGATGGAACAAAAGTCAAGGACAGAAGATAGGGAGATAGTATGGTGGTACGGGCAAGATGGGAGGGCGTATCATAAGAGCTAGGGGGGGGGAGGAATTAAGGCACGGCGGTAATGAGCTTAGACTGTAGAATGGTTATGTCGCGCGAGGTGCAGGCCTCTGCTTCAGGAGCAGGCCCTTGACTCAAAGAGACCTAGGAGCCTTTGTGGATGTCATAGACAGATTCCAGGGACCCCGAAGGGACACCGCCGAAAGCTGTGGGCTGCGTGGGAACGCAAGGAGAAAGGCGAGAATAAGGGTGCTCGAGGCCCAATCAGTTCAGATTACATTAAATCGGGTCAGGGTGCAGGGATTAGATGAACTGTCCCTCGACGTTTCTCTGTTGCTCAGGAGCAGCTCCTTTGGCATGCGATGCGCGGCGCCTATGGCTCATCGTCGTGGGTTTAATCTTCTGTCCCTCGGTGCGTCTCTATGATGCAGCGGTCTGGGACAGAGCCTTCGGTGCTGGAGGTTGGCAGGCAGGTAGGCGAGGGCAAAAGGCCAGTTGCAGGCTTGGGGGGCTCGCGGGTCAGCGCCTCGTGGCGGTGGTCGGGCGCAAAGGCCAGTCCAAGGCCTTAGAGATGCTGCGCTCGCATGTCTCCGAAAGGGAGGTCACAGCTCACCATCGCAGGTTTAATCTTCTGTCCCTCGGCGCATCTTGATGATGCGGCGGTCCGGGGCAGAGCCTTCGGTGCTAGAGGTCGGCAGGTAGGTAGGCGTGGGCAAAAGGCTAGTTGTAGGCGCGGGGGGGGCTCATGGGTCGGCACCTTCTGGGGGTGGTCGGGCGCAAAGGCCAGTCTGAGGCCTTAGGGGTGCTCCACTCACTTGCCAGGTTCTTATGGCCTGGATTGGCCACTGTTGGAAACAGGATGCTGGGCTTGATGGACCCTTGGTCTGACCCAGTATGGCATTTTCTTATGTTCTTATGTCTCCGGCGAAAGATAGAGGGAAAGCTTCAAAACCAATTACTTGGGTAAATTGCCCAAAATTACCATTCTTTAATCCCGATATAATTGCATGCTGTGGTCCCTAGTATGTGCACATTTTAGCTGGATTGCAAGGAGGCACATTTTGATCAGGAGTGGAAAATAATTTGTGTATGTTGGTTTTTCAGTGGGACAGCATACATATATTTTTCCTTTGTAAAGCCCTCACGGACACTGCACCCAGGCAGGGAGTTTGGAAATTGCCCTAAGGTATTTAGGGAGCAGTTTTAAAAACTGTGCAAACAGGTGCAAAGTCTGAGGTTGCTTTTTTACTTGTTGACTTTGCACCAGTTCTCCAAGAGAAGGTGTGAGCATACTTTCCTTTGGAAAACTGCCCAAAGACAAAGTAAATGCAGAGATTTTTACCTGCTTTTTCTGTGGATACTTTTTTACAGCCAAATCTACGTGCATTGTTAACCTTCCCTGTCCGAAACCCATCCTGGGAAAGCCTCTATAACAATACGTTTATATAAGATAAATGATGGAAATTAGTCTCCTCATGTACTTAAGGATGGTCATTGAAGGTCAATTTCCAGCTGCTGTGCGGCTTTTCTAGCTAGCCAGATAACTTTACCGGCTAACTAGCAGGTTATATTCGGCGGCGCAGTCACACCACTGAACATAACTGGCTATATTTAGGTCAGGTCTGTGGCCTGATTAGAGTTAGCTGGATAAGTCATCTGGCTAATGCCACTCCTCCCTAGAACACCTCCTGCCCACCCCTGGAACTATTCCCGCTTATCCAGCTAAATTCTAGATGGATAAGTGGCCCAATATGCTGGTTTTGCCATTTAGATGGATATCTTTTAAGTTATCCATCTAAATGGCTTTTGAATATCAACCTCTGTGTGCTTTAGATCTGTGAGGAAATCTGAAAATGCAGTTAATATTTAAGCCCATTAAGACTGATACAGAGTGTGGTTCATTTAGACTTATTTCTTTGTTGAATTCTGATATCAAAATCTTTGCTAATATACAGGTCAATTTTTAAAAGCATTGCTTGCACAAAATGGCCACATACGCATGTATGTGGGCCGCGCAGGAGCAACACAGATTTTTAACAGCCACAAAATACAGGCATGTATGCCTGTACATGTATAAGGAATAAGGGGAGTGGGCATGGGCGTTCTGGGGTGGGGGCCAATACTTTCACACGTAACTCTGAATTTTAAAAGCTAAAATCACATCGAGCGTATGCTATATATCCATGTACCTTGACCGCTGTTCCTGATGATGTGCAAGTCTGTAGATCTTGAGTTTTAGGGCTCATAGAACAGGGTGAGGGATCCGGGTCAACTGGGGATCATGTAGGATGAAGAACTAGAGAGGTCTGAAAGTCCTTGCTATTAACTGGACAAACTGGTGGACTAATTGAAAAACTGGGAATGTGCCTCATGCGAGCATGTTTTAAAATTCACTGACGTGTGTGTAAAAGCCGATAAGGTCTTATAGAAGACACATATGCACTAGCTATGCTCAAGTAACCTCTTAAAATTAGGAGCATATTTACGGGCAGTTCGTGCATTTTAAAACATATGTGCGTAAGTGTGCACATGCTTAAAAATTCCAGCATATCCTTATTCGCGTGCCAATGTGTGCATGCTCATTTTAAAATCAACCTCATAGTCATGACATCATATGCCCACAAGTGGTGCAGAAAGCTCAAGCAAAATTCACCCAAGGTAGATTAAACTTTTTTTTTTTTTTTTAATTTTTATTCAATTTCAAATTACATCCAAGCAAAATCACTTGTTTAGAACAACATGCAAAGATATATTTAACAATACATCAATATATAGGTAAAGAAAAAGAACTCTGTCTCTCATGTCCATCATTCCACAATTAGCAAAGCAATCTTATCACAACATGGAAAGAAATCTACCTAAAAAGAAACAGAAAAATAAAGCCGTACTCTAAGCTGCAACATCCAATACCCTAAGTAGTATCTAAAACTGGGGAAGACACAGGTTCATGAACCTGAAGTGTAGAAACTGTCATCTGAGATTGTTTCTCACTAAGGGGGCAATTTTCCAACCGTATCGCATGCGAAAAGGGACTTTTCGCATGTGAAAGCTAAAAAGGGGCGGAGTTGGCACCAGAATAGTCAATAGTCGGGGCGGACGCTGTGAAGACTTCGCTGGCAGTAATAAGGTAAGCCATGTTATCGCCGCCAGTAGCGCGCCCAATAGCACCACCTTTCACGGTGGTGCTATTGTGTGCGACAGCTGGCAGCGATTGCACCGCGGTGGTGCGATTGCTGCCGGCTTTCGCAGGCCCGCCCCCCCATTCCCGCCAACTTCAGGGAGCTCTGCGGCATAAGAAAATCCAGCCCTAAGAAAAGCTACCAGCTGGGAAGGGTAAAAAAAGCACACATTTTACACATCCCTACCCAAGTTTACAAGGAAAGTAATGCCAAATAACGCTCCCAAACTAACATCCCCAGATTTCAACATTAAGAATCTCTTTCGTTTTGCTTGAGGTCACTTTAGCAACATCTGAAAATATTGAAACTTTTAAACCAAAAAAGGAAATTGCTCTTTTATGGAAGTAAAGCTTTAGTACATAATCCTTGCTGGAGTCCAAACCCAAAGTCATAATAAGGGTAGATGGCACAACCCCTTCTACAGATTTTTCCAAGAAGGAAGTCATTTTTAATATATCTGAAGACCTCCATCTCCCTGCAAAGGTTTTTTGCCAAATGATAAATAATAAGCTCTTGAAACAGGAGGAATTACATTTTCTGGGATCTTCAAAGCTTCTAAAAAATATTTCCTTAACATCTCAACAGGGGACATCAGACACTTCCTAGTAAAATGTATTAATTCTTTGAATACCATTTTCTAATTTTCCATTTTGTTCTGTAAAAAGAGGTAATCTTTGGAAATAATCCCAACTGAATCCTGAAGTCACTGTAGATTCCAACATCTCCACTTTTTGGGACAAGAATGAAACCGCCCTTGCACTCCTTGAAGGGCTGTTGAAATACCTTGTTACTCTGTCATAAACAAATTCAGCTGCGAGGAAAGTTTAGATATAGCTTTCCAAATAACATCAAGAGTAACAAGAGAGGTTTTAACAATTCAAAGCTTAATCCCTCAGTTTATTGAACTCTTTCTAGAGGTTGAGCAGGTCCAACTGATAATTTGATAAAAATATGGACACCTCCTGATGACTTATCCAGTATTGTTCTTGATTCCACCAAACTCAAGTCATTCCCTGCAACAAACATCTCTTCCATCTGGGTCTCTGCAGGTGCCAACCTGGCTGCCTGCTTGATATTGCTCACCTGCGATTGAGAGAAAGAAGAAGCTCCATTACTGCTTCCTAGAAGGCTCGGAAAGGGAGGTATGTGACACGTTTCTGGAGACCAGAATGTTTCTTAGTCAGGGGTGGTTACCAACAAACCTATACCTGTCATTCTTTCCAAAGACCATTTGATGGAGTTAGATGGGAGGTCCTGGAACTGAATCATATATCTGTATATAGGTCTCATTGGTGTTGACATCACCAAAATCTCTGGATTCTTGTGGGGCCTGCCTTTTTTCTTTTCCAACAGATAAATTCAAGAAAACATAGGTAAAACAAGTAGAAATAAGGAAAAAAGGAGAGCCTATGGAAGACCAGATCTCAGAGTGCGGTCATCTTATATTTCCCCAATTAACCTTTAAGGGTAATATTCCAAAGGTTTACTTAGGATCTGTATACATAATATAAAGAGTTGCATGGTTACTGGTTTGGCTTTTGCAACATACTGTCACAAAATGGAATAGCCTTGTTTCTGAATGTATTTGTTGTGAGAAGAAATCAAGAATATATCTCCTCCAGTTCCAATTATCCAAAATGGTTGAAAATTTGTATTTTCCACATATTAGGCTATTTAATGCGGCATGTCTGCTCCGGACAATGCAGAACTAGGTATTGGGTACTGAAAGATTTTCTGACCTGCAATTAGACAATGTTGCATCGGTTGGTCGTTCGCTTCCATCTCCCTTCGGGGCCTTACTAATTGAGACAACTGCTCCTCGGGGATCTCTCTCTCTCTTATTCCTACAGGATCTCTGGACTACCAGGTACTCGCTCCTCGAGGGCCTACCGTTCTAGTATCCTGTACCAGGGACCTTCGGTCCCACCACCTCTACCAGGAAGACGCCTACAGTCCTGTGAGTACCCTTATGATCCGGTGCTCCAACTCCACCCACCAGGATCAGCATTGCCCGCACCGCGGGTCCCCACCTCTCTGTATCATCTGGGTGAGATTCTACATCTGAGACTATTGAACGTATTGGTACCTCGCGGACCTCAGTGCCTTATCTTCCTGCTTCATACCATCTACCTACAGCAGTACAATATAGCCTTCCATTCCATCTGTGTCTGCTATCTGAGTTTAGCCTATCACTGTGTTCCCCACGGGGCTCTTCCCCGTGGGCGGAGTCATCTTCACAGTGACCAAGGGTCCACAATGCCACAGACACAACAGATTGCTAACTCCATGGACTCTGCTCAGCTCGTGGCCCTGCAGGCTATCCCTGGCCTAGCCCAGCGGATCATGGAATAACAAAAGTCTTTGGAGAGCCTAGCTACTGCCTTCAATCAGTTACATGCTCAATGGAATTCTTCAGCACCTCCTGTGAAGGAATTGCTGTCTCCAGTGGTAACCCTCAAGACCACTGTGCCTCTATCCACACCTACCCGCTTTACAGGTGACGCCAACATGTGCAGAGGGTTTGTTAATCAATGCAGCATGCATTTTTCATTACAGCCTACCCTCTTTCCCACTGAAACTTCCAAGACCACCTACATCCTATTGTTCCTAGAAGGAAGAGCCCTGGCCTGGGCTTTCACCATTATGGGAACGTGAAGATCCTATCCTGAATGACTTACCGGGATTCCTAAAACATTTTATGACTGTTTTTGATGACCCGGCTCACCAGACTGTTGCTGGATCTGCTTTGCTCAATCTTCAACAAGGTAACAAGCCGCTTATAGACTTTGCATTTGAATGTAAGACTTTAGCATCCAAATTATATTGGGACACTAGATGCTTACGTGCCATATTCATGGAGGATCTCAACTCTCGCCTAAAGGACAAGTTAGTGGCTCATGATTTGCCAGATACCCTAGAGGGCCTGATGGAATTGGCTGGGAGAATGGACCGCTGCATCCGTGAACGAACTCAGGAGGCATAGAGTCCACGAAAGTCTACGGTGGGGGCTAACCATCCTAGACCTATGCTGATTGCTTCTGGCTTACCGTCTGCATCCTTAGAGGAAGAAGAGCCTATGCAGTTAGGTCGTAGCCACTTAACTTCCAAGGAGAGAAGTTTCCGCAAGCGCATGGGGTTATACATGTATTGTGGCCAGTCGAGCCATGCAGTCCAGACTTGTCCCATCTGTCTGGGAAACTGATGGGCCTAGGATCTGCAGGAGGACATCTCCTGGGCCTCACCTCTCCTACTCCTCCATTATCCTTACCAGTATCGCTGCTTTGCGGAGGTCTTGAATTTCAGACTCTTACTCTCATTGACTCCGATGCAGGAGGTAATTTTATTCTGAAGTGCTTAGTTGAACATCTACGGATTCCTACCACACCAAAAGCTAAGTCTTTGCTATTGTCCTCTATCCATGGAGAACCACTTCCTGGAGAAGTTTCATTGACCACCCAGGCCATTGGCCTGCACACTGGAGCTCTACATTCAGAATCCATTTCGTTTCTAGTATTGGAGAAAGCCATGCATCCAGTGGTATTGGGGCTGCTTTGGCTTCAAGACCATATGCCACAATTTAATTGGGCCACGTTGGAACTGCCCTGGTGGGGACCAGACTATCATGGTCTGTGTCTGGAAGTTTCACCGCTCATCTGCATGCCCACCACTCCATCACTACCTGGCTTACCTCCACAATACGCCTCTTTCCAGGACGTTGTCTCAAAACAAGCAGCTAATGTCCTTCCACTGCAGAGAGTTTGACTGCGCTATAAATCAGAAACCTAATTCAGAATCTCCCAAATGAAGAGTTTATCCTCTGTCAGTAGCCGAAACTAAAGCAATGTCTACCTACATACAAGAAAATCTACAAAAGGGATTCATCAGACCCTCCAAATCTCCTGCCGGTACAGGCTTCTTTTATGCCCCTGCATCAACTACAGGGGTCTGAATGAGATTACCATCAAGGACAAGTACCCCCTGCCCTTAATTTCTGAACAGTTCGATAGGCTCCAAGGAGCCAAAATATTCTCCAAATTGGACCTTAAGGGAGCTTACAACTTGGTACATATTCAAGAAGGAGATGAATGGAAGACTGCTTTTAACACCCGTGATGGACATTTTGAATACCTCGTCATGCCCTTCGGTTTAAGTAACGCACCTGGGGTCTTTCAAAATATGATGAATGACATCTTAAGGGACTTAGACTACCACACATTGATAAAGTATCTCGATGATATACTGATCTTTTCGCAAGATCTGTAAACTCATCAAGAGGATGTCAAGAAAGTCCTAAGATGCCTGCGTGAGTACCACTTATACGCAAAGCTTGAAAAGTGCGAATTCCACAAAGAGTCTGTACCAAGTCTGTACCAAGTTATGCAGGTAACTTTACTACTGGCCCTCATGAAGAGGGAGAGAGAGTGAGTGAGTGTGTGTGTGAGAGAGAGAGACTTTTAAAAGGCCAATCTGACACTCTCTATATATCCCACTGTAAGGGGGGCACTTTCAACTCAGGGTGAGTTTTGGGGTGGATGGCAGTGTTACAAGGATCTACAGACCTTTGCCCCCCCTTACAGTGGGACATATATAGAGTGTCAGATTGGCCTTTTAAAAGTCTCTCTCTCTCTCACTCACTCTCTCTCTCTCTCCCTCTTCATGAGGGCCAGTAGTAAAGTTACCTGCATAACTTGGTATATGTTGCCATGGGCAGCCTTGTAAAATTCAGGAGTTATGTGTGTATGTCTTGGAAACACCCTTTTTCTGCCTCCATATTCTTATCGCATGCACTTCCTGGCTTCTTAAAATTCATGTTACTCTTGCGCAGCCGACATATGCGTGCATGGGGCCATTTTTGCATGAGCAAAGCTTTTAAAATCTACCTGTTAGGCATTATATCAATTCTTTACTGCAATTTAACAAAGATATTTTTAGAACTGCTAGTTTTGAAAGTGATCTCATTTATTCTTGACCTCAGATTTTTCAGCTATATAAAAATTTGATTGACTATTTGCTGGGGATTCTATCTCTTTCCTTATATGTAAATGGCAGTCAGATAATTGGGGCCCAATAGAGGAAGATTTGATGTGGAATTCTTTCAAGGGTTTGTACTCCCTTGTTGAGAATGCAGATCTTAGAGAATTACAATTTAAATTCTTACAGAAAAATGTTTATTTTTTTCTCAGCTTGCTCAGAAAGTGTATATTATATTGTCAAGCAAATAAATTAAATGTGATCTAGCTGAAAGAATTAAGTGCATTATTTTTGGAGCACAGTATTTTCCACTATTTCAAAATGGGCATGGGGTAAATTTGCAGCTGAATGCTCATTTATGTCTCTTGGATATAGGTGACACTTTTGACCTGTCTGTTGAGATGCTTCTGTTATTTGTAAGGAAAACTTGTATTGTGATTAAAAAATGTATCCTTATTCAGTGGCTAAATTCCAATCTGCCTAAAATAACCATGTGGAAAAATCAGATGCACGACCTCATGGTCATGGAGCAAATGTCCGCTACTAGATCTACTCCAGCTCACTATAAACAGTTTTTACAGATTTGGACAGTGTTTCTCAATACCTTGCATTCTCAGATTTGGGGAAGGGGGGAGGGGGGATTGCATTAGGGAAGGGGGTGGGACAACCTCAGAAGCACTGAACAAAACTGCTCTTTTTTTGTCTTCATTGGTTGTGGAAATTTATTAATTGTTACTTTTTAGACTCATTGTAACTGCTTCATTAAGAAAGAGAGATTTCTCCATAAAGAGTTGCATGGGTCAATTGGCTGAAGCGGCATAAGGGGCTTTTTAGTTTCCTGAATGTACATGCATGCATTCTCAAAACCGTGAACGTTAGATACATTAGAGGCATCCTGGAGGTGGGGAAGGCTGGGCATAGAGAAGAGAAGGGGGAGGGATGTGTTTCAGAGGCATAGTTGGAAACTATGTATGGGCATTTCAGGGCCAGTGTTTCAAGCGGTATGCATCGGGATGAAGACCGCGTCTGTACTTTCTACTCCCATGCTTTGGTTGGAAGTTTGGGGGGGAGGGAAACAAAGGGTTTGCTTTTAATTTGGTTGGGGAGGGTATTGGGGAGAGTGAGGGATTTGTTTTTATGTTGTTGAATTTTAATTGTTATGATTTTTAGGGATGTGAATCGTTTTTTGACGATTTAAAATATCGTCCGATATATTTTAAATCGTCAAAAATCGTTAGAGGCGATATTTAATAGGAATTCCCCCGATTTATCGTCAAAAAACGTAAATTGGGGGAAGGGGGAGGGCGGGAAAACCGGCACACTAAAACATCCCTAAAACCCACCCCGACCCTTTAAAATAAATCCCCCACCCTCCCGAACCCCCCCAAAATGTCTTAAATTACCTGGGGTCCAGTGGGGGGGGGGGTCCCGTTGTGATCTTCCACTCTCGGGCCACGGGTGCATTGATGGAAATGGCGCCGGCGCTACCTTTGCCCTGTCATATGACAGGGCAAAGGTATCGCCGGCGCCATTTTGGTTCCTGTCCCCCGATGTCACGAGCATAGGAGATCGCTCCCGGACCCCCGCTGGAACACCAGGGACTTTTGGCCAGCTTGGGGGGGCCTCCTGACCCCCACAAGACTTGCCAAAAGTCCAGCTGGGGTCCGGGAACGACCTCCTGCACTCGAATCGTGTTGCCGTAATGAAAAATGGCGCCGGCCATATGGCCATATTGCCGTACTGCAAAATGGCGACGGCCGTATGGCCGGCGCCATTTTTCATTACAGCAACATGATTCGAGTGCAAGAGGTCGTTCCCGGACCCCCGCTGAACTTTTGGCAAGTCTTGTGGGGGTCAGTAGGCCCCCCCAAGCTGGCCAAAAGTCCCTGGGGGTCCAGTGGGGGTCCGGGAGCGATCTCCTATGCTCGTGATGTCGGGGGACAGGAACCAAAATGGCGCCGGCGCTACCTTTGCCCTGTCATATGACAGGGCAAAGGTAGCGCCGTCGCCATTTCCATCAACGCACCCGTGGCCCGAGAGTGGAAGATCACAACGGGACCCCCCCCCCCACTGGACCCCAGGTAATTTAAGACATTTTGGGGGGGTTCGGGAGGGTGGGGGATTTATTTTAAAGGGTCGGGGTGGGTTTTAGGGATGTTTTAGTGTGCCGGTTTTCCCACCCTCCCCCGATTTACACGATATTTAAAAAAACAAAACCGCGACGAACCGATTCCCCCCCCCCCCCCCAGCCGAAATCGATCGTTAAGACGATCGATCACACGATTCACATCTCTAATGATTTTTATTATAAACAGCTTTGATGCTACGGTGATGGGGTGCTACATCAAATATTAAACATAAGCAAAGCGAAAAGCCACTTGCATTTGCACCTGCTTTTTTGGGCGATGTAGAATTTGTTAAAAATGTTTGTGCAAAGATCCGAAAATGTCATTGTGTGCGTAGTTTCCTTCCCCCAGCCAAAATACTTCCCCCAGAAACGCCTCCTTGCAGGCAGCTAAAGGCAGAAGCCTTGTGGAACAAAGTAAAAACTTTTAGTCGCATTGATGGATGGCAATTTTGGACACTTTTTTTAACCTGCGTAAATTGATTTGAAACATCAACCGCTCTGTTTTCTGCTATGTATGCAGATAGTGGGTGTGCAACTAACACATACACTTTACGCTTAAGAGCATGCACATTCTTTTAGTTGCATGACAAGCCAATGTTTACGGACAATGCACAGGCTTTGCACAGGCTGAAAAGCATGTGAATGCTTTTAAAGTTAGACACCCTGTTGAAAATTTCTCCTTTATTTTATTTTTTTATTTTTTAATTTTATTGAAATTTTCAATTATATAGACATTAATAACATGTCAGAGAAAACACAAGATTGTTATATAATCCCCAGAAAAATTAACAAATCTTCTTCCATATTTAAGCCATATCTTGAATTACAATGAAATTGGGGAGAATCAATGCAATGTAGAGCAATACATAACATAAAAAAAAAAAATAAGTAAAGAGGGGAAGTGCAGATTATAATTCAGTCACCGGTTACTGCTTGGTTAACTTCACCAGAGGGTTGATAGGAATCCAGAAAAAAAACTAATTGGGAGGGTTCAAAGAAAATTTCTCCTTTAATATCTTCATCTTGTCGCCTTGTGCTCTAAGTCCTTGCTAGACTGGACTGGTTTCACATGTTTTCTCTTCGTTTCCTTTTAGTCCTCTTTGCTTTCGGCTTTTTTTTTTCCAGTATCTCCTCACTCGTCTTCCCCTCTGTATACCTGTGATACTTAAGAGGGCAATTTTCTGCCCCCCTGTACAGCTGACAGGTCCGCGAGCATTTTGTTCCCATTGACTGGCATGTTCATTTTTACAGGGAAACTCCCCTGCCCGCTCCCCCCCCCCCCTCCCCGCAGAGTTGCCCTTTGAAAATGCATCAGCATTCACGGCCCCTTGGAGGAGAGAGGTCATGGCTGATTCTTATGGGTGAAACCTAGTGACTAGATTCAGAGTCCATGATTGCAGGGTTCTGAAAGGAGCCATCATACATAGCCAGAGCTGATGCAAGGGTATTATGCACCCTAGCTAAACCTTCAATCTTGCACCCTCCCCCTTACACACCTGCATATTGGGGATCAGCTCTGGCACAGCACATCCCTCTCTCTTCCACCTTTCAGTCTGCTCTCACCTTCTGCCAAGTCCTGCATTCTCCTCCCTTTGCCTCCTGTCTGCAGTGCCCAGCATCCCTTTCCTCTATGCCCCTGTCCAGCATCTCTCCTTCTCTGCCCCAGCATACTTTTCTTCCTCCCCTTCTCTCCCTGCTCAGCATAGCAGAATCACCCCTTATCTCTTTGCCCTCAGCAACCTCTCTCCACCCCCTACATAACCAGAATACTTTCTCTCTCTCCACTCTAGCCTCACCTGCCCAACACCCTCTCTTCAAAAGTCCCCCACCCGCCCATCTTCCACCCCCTACATCTCCCCAGCATCTTCTCTCTTGTGGTGCCAGGCCTTAAAAGTGGGTAGGTAGCAGCTAGAGATTTTTGCGGCCACTCCCTGCCCACCAACTTTTGGTGTCCTAAGCGACTACCTAGCTTGCCTAATGGAAGAACCGGCCATGTGCATGAACCTAAGCCCAGGACCATTACTGCAATGACTAAACATATTGGAAGGGGATACAAGATAAGAGAAAAAGTCCCCAGCTAGTTGTGATTGAAGGCTTATAGTGCCAGATTCTGGCCCTGATTCCGTCTGAGCTGGATGTAAAAAGGAGCAGGAAGAAACTGCCAGGAAAATAAAAAAGAAAAAAAATGTTTTGTACCACAGGTACAAAAAGTATCCAGAGACTTTGTGCCTATATTTGAGCAGGTGCAAAGTAAAAGTCAGAAAGCACACTTGGTGATTTTAAAATGAAATCATGGCATGTACTTTTCCTCTTCCAACCTAACCCTGCCTCTTCTTGCCTGCAGGTAAAAATGCCTGCATTGTGAAATAGTGCACGCATGCACTGTACTTTTACCTGTACTTTCAAACTTGCTTACTAAAGGGTTCAAATGATTCACTCTCTATGCCTGAGAGTAGTGTCATGTCTACCTTGATTTCTGATTCATGCTACCTCACTATCCATGCTAGAAGGGCCATAATCTTTCTGATCACCTTACTCTCTGTTTCTCCACTGTCTCCTTTATGTGTCCTCTTTCCTTGACACTCTTGGAATTATTTCTGCTAACCTGTGCAGAGACCTCTGACTGCGGTGAAATAATTGGACTTTATCTCAAGCTATCACATGGTTTGAACAGTATGGGGCTGGCAGCTCCTAAGAGATTATATGGACTTATGTGGCTCAAAGTGTAGAACAGTTGCAGCAGCACCCAACAGTTAGAAAACATTCAAAGGTCCCCCAGCATGTTAGTGGAACATTGTTTCATTTTAATTTTAATTAATTTCCAACTTATATTCAGCCTTGCATGGCTGCAGACCACTTCAAAGCGGATTTCAACAGCATCATTCAACACATTAAGAAATAAAAATAATAAAAAAATCACATCCACAGTCAAAACATAGGGGTAGATTTTATAACATATGAACGCACATGATAAAATCGGGTGGCCGTACGCACATGGGCACCGGATTTTACAATCCGTGCGGGCGGCGCGAGCAAGGGGGAGGGACTTTTGCAATTTCCGCGCAACTACGCAATCGGGGCTTCCCCAGTTCCCTCCCAATCCACTCCAATTAAGGAGCGGACGGGGAGGAACTTCCCTACCCCCCTACCTAAACTCCCTCCCTCTTCCCCTCTCCTCTCCTCCCCACCCCCTAAACCCTACCTAATCTATCCTTTTTTTTCTTGTTTTACTCCCTACTTCAGGGCCTGAGCTGAAGTAAGTTGTGTGTGCTGGCCGGCTGCCGGTGCGTGAGTCTTTGAGACATCGTTCAATGGCACTGTCCCCGTCCGCCGCCCACCCCTTTGAAGAGACCCGATACTTGTGCACGTACCAAGGTTTACGCGCTGGCCGGGCCTCTTTGAAAATTCACGTGGCGCTCGCAAGGCCCGACCAAGCACGTACACCCTGGATTTTACGTGTGCAGGCCTTTGAAAATCCGGCCAATATTGTACAACCAACAATAATAAACTAATCATAGAAGCCCAAATTACAATATATATGAATTCTTAAAACTGATCCTATAAATCTGTATCATCTCTCATATAACGAAAAAATCATACCACTGTTTATTAATGTCCCTTTGTTAATCTACCCATATTTCAGATAGTTGAAATACATATGAAATACCTCTAACTAGAGTCCTATAACAAGAAACTAATCAGAATTCCAACTGCTGGGGAAAAGTTAAATAATCTGACATATTCCTAAGTATTGGCAATGCATCCCATAAGAAAAGGGCTATGCCAAAAAAAAGAACACTCCCTATTCATGACTTTGACAAATGTCTTAAACAAAAGGATCTGCAAACAAACTTTCTGACTGGAACGTAATGACCTCACAGGAACATAATGATCAATTTCACCTCTCAAATAGGCAGGGCCAATTCAGCTAAAGCACAGAAAGCAGGAGATAAGATTGTAAATTAGATTCACCATACCAGCAGTAGCCAATACAATGCTTTCAACAGAGATGAGACTCTCACCGTTTACTACATGTAATGATTCTCACAGCCATATTTTGTAATAATTGTTGTCTTCCTTAAAACCCATTTTGGATATCCTACATAAATCAAGGTGTAGTAATCGAGATATGTTGTATAGTACTGTAGCCTGCATAATTGTTCTCATATCATGTAGGCGAAGAAATGGTCAAAGTTGCTTTACCAGTTACAAACAAGAAAAGGCTCTTTTAGTAACTGCCTAAACTTGTTTTCCATTGGAAGGTTCAAGTCAATAATAACTTCCTCAGAAAGTTCAATCAAATCATCCTAATTTTTAATCTTGGAAATATCTTTGGCCAGGATGAAGCTCCCCCATAATATCTGTCTTATTTTACTCAGTTTTAAACATATTGCATCCAAGTATCAATTTATTGTAATAAATGAATTTAGAGTCACAATTGAATCTTTCCAAGAATGTTTCCATGGTACCAAAATCTGCACATCAAGGGCTGGATTTTAATACCTACTCGCGGGTGTACATTTGTGCTCACAATACCTCTCTAACAGAAAATTTTCTGTGAAAATAGGCAACGTCTTATCTGCCCCCTATCCTCTCCTACACGGAGTCCCTCAAGGTTCATCCCTCTCCTCCACACTATTCAACATCTACCTCACCCCGCCCTGCCAACTCCTCACAGACCTCAAACTGAAATTCTACCTATATGCCGATGATGTTCAAATCATCATACCTATCCACACATCTATCTCTGATGCCCTAGCACACTGGGACACCTGCCTGTAATCTATCAACTCTCTCCTCACCAATCTCCACCTTGCCCTTAACACTAACAAAACTGACTTACTATTTATTTCTCATCACACCACTCCTAAACCAATCTTTACTACTGATCCAGCCTTCAAGCTCCTCACTACACAAACAGCCGTAAGAGACCTTGGAGTACTTCTTGACCAACAATTAAATATGAAGAAATACATCAGCTCCATCCTTAAAGAAGGTTTCTTTAAACTTAATGTGCTAAAAAAAAACTCAGACCCCTGCTACATTCTTATGACTTTCGGACAGTAATCCAATCAACCTTATCATCTAAACTTGACTACTGTAACTCACTCCTCCTAGGTCTCCCTTACTCCACCATAAGACCTCTCCAAATGCTCCAAAACGCTATGGCAAGAATCATAACAAATGTCCGTAAAACAGACCACATAACCCCTATTCTCAAAGACCTACATTGGCTCCCCATCCCCTCCCGTATTCTTTACAAAACATTTACCATCATTCACAAAGCCATTTACTCCCACCACTCTAACTGGCTTGACTATCCTTTCATTCCTGCACACCAGAATCGTCCTACTAGAGCAGTGGTTCTCAACCCTGTCCTGGGGACCCCCCCAGCCAGTCGGGTTTTCAGGTTATCCACAATGAATATGCATGAGAGAAAATTTGCATACACTGCCTCCATAACATGCAAATTTTCTCTCATGCATATTCATTGTGGATATCCTGAAAACCCAACTGGCTGGGGGGGTCCCCAGGACAGGGTTGAGAACCACTGTACTAGAGCAATCAATAAAGGATCCCTTCATGTGCCCCCCCCCCCTGAAAACGGCACACCTTGCCGCCACAAGGGAAAGAGCCCTTACAATCGCAGGCCCATCAAGATGGAACTCACTGCCCCCCACACTCCGGCTCGAATCCTGTCACTTCAAATTCAGAAAGAAGCTAAAAACTTTGTTTAAACAGGCTTATCCTGACTAGCTTTTCCACCTACCATTTTGCCATATCCGACGGCCTCTACTCTATCACTGTGTCTGCGATGTCTTCTCCCTTTTGTACATAATGTATATATTTCTACAAATAATTATATTTCCCGTATGATATGTTCCAATAGTTCTAATGTTAATGTATACTCCTACCAATTTTGCTCTATCTTTCTATGCTTATTTAAATGCTCCCTACTCCCTCATTGTTTTTAGCCCTTGTTACATGTAATTTCGAAACTGTTGTTATAATGTAAACCGATGTGATGTTCACACTAACACCGGTATAAAAAAGGTATTAAATAAATAAATAAATGTACGCCTGGTTTTATAACATGCGCGCGCAGCCCACACACATGTTATAAAATCCGGGGTCGGCGCGCGCAAGGGGGTGCACAATAGTGCACTTTGCGCGCACTGAGCCCTTGGGGAGCCCTGCTAGCTTTCTCCATTCCCTCCAAGGCCGCTCCGAAATTGGCCTCAGAGGGAACTTTTCCTTCCACCCCCCCCCCCATCTTCCCCTACCTAACCCGCCCCCCAGCCCTACCTAAATCCCCTCTAACCTTTATTTTTTAAGTTTTGCCTGCCTCTGGGTAGGCGTAGTTGCGCTCGCCGGCCAATGGCTGGCCCGCGATCCCGGGCACAGCGGCAAATGGCCCTGCCCCCGGACCGCCCCATGCCCCGCCCATGCCCTCCCCATTTTTTCAAGCCCCGGGACTTACACGTGTGCCGGGTGCTTTACGTGCACCGCCGGGCCATTTGAAAATAGGCTCGGCGCGCGTAACCCCTCCTGGATTTACGTGCAAGGGCTTTGAAAATCTGCCCCCATCTGCGCAAATGTACACCTTCACCCCTCAGGTTCCTTATTGCCTCTAAGAGGTGGGGGTATGCACGTCACAGAATTGGTGATAGAGGTGAATCCTGTGGGACTCAAAACAAAACCCGGCACGCACAAATGTACGCGCAGCCGCGTGCATGTTATAAAATCCGGGGTTGGCATGCGCAAGGGGATGCACAATAGGCACCTTGCAAGCGCCAAGCCCTTGGGGAGCCCTGCTGGCTTTCCCCATTCCCTCCAAGGCCACTCTGAAATCGGAGCGGCCTCGGAGGGAACTTTCCTTCCGCCTCCCCCACCTTCCCTTCCCTTTCCCTACATAACCCACCCCCCAGCCCTACCTAAATCCCCCCCTAACCTTTATTTTATATGTTGCACCTGCCTCTGGGCAGTAGGTTGCGTGTGCCGGCCGATGGCCGGCCCGCGATCCTGGGCACAGCGGCAAATGGCTGCTGTGCCTGGAGGCTCCGGCCTCGCTCCGCACCTTTTTTTAAGCCTTGGGACTTACACGCGTCCCAGGGCTTTAAGAGTGCCGCTGGGCCTTTTGAAAATAGGCCCGGCGCACACACAACCCCCCCCCTACGCACGTAAATCCTCGAAAATCTGCCCCTTTAACTCTTACCCCCAGATCCGCCGATTGTCTCACTAACTGCTGATGACTAATGGTGCCAAAAACCATAGAGCGATTGAGGAAGACAAGAAACCCTTTTTCTCACCCCATCTTCAATCTTGCAATAGCCATCTCTCATCAATGAGAAATACAAGGACCGTTTCTTACATTGCTTACAAAAAAATATAAATAAGGACAGTCTCCTTACTAACATACCCTATCGGAATCCAGATTGAACAGGATCAAGTTCACCTGGGTCCTCTTAAAAAAAAAAAAAAAAAAAAAAAAAAAAAATTTTAACTTAAGTGACCACCAACTTCATCAATTTCACTAAAATATAAAAGTTAGATACTAGACAATAACTAGTAAGTCAGCAGGATCTGACTGTACTAGTCAGAGGCTTTCTTGAGCAAATGTCTAATGATCGCTAAAATAAGAGAATTGAGGAAATATCCCTGATCGAACAACTGATAAACCATTATCACCAATTGGCTAAGAACTTGATTTGGGAGATCATTCAGCAGCCATCTTGGACCGGGGTCCAGGGAGCAGTTGCCTTTAGCCAATTTATCCGTCCAACTACAAATTTCAGACACCTCCACAGACTTAAATCGATCCTATTTATGTGTCTGTAAAGAAAATCTGCATCCTATGAGCTAGCACTAGATGACATTATGCCATAAGTCTGGGAGTCAACCAATTATTCAGATGTCTGGGAGTCAAGATTGTTCAAATCAGCTAAAGCAGTAACATCAGAGTTAGTTAACTCTTTTTGAAAATCAGCATTTTTTTCATTAAAGAAACTGACTAGCACCTCCAACTCAGGACTTTCACACTAAATAGATAGACAAGATGAAGGTCCTTCCACGGATTTATGGACAATCCAAAACAATTACTTAGAGGCATTTTTAGCCTTTAAGATCCTACCACTATAAACAAAATCTTTTTAACGAGAATCATTTTTTTTTTGTTATTTTTTATAAATTCTAAACTGGGAAGTGCCACTTATCCGAGTTTCTATCCTCCTCTCTTTAATCCAGGGCCTCTCTAATTGACAAAATTCTCTTTTCAGTTATTTACGATGGCCCTCTTTATGCATAAATTAAAGATAGGTCTCTTACTGTTATCGATCTCCTCCAGGAGAGGGAGGAGTTAGCAATCTGTTATCAAGCTGCTGCTAGGAGTTAATGATCTGGTAGAATTTGCTCCCCAGGGGGGCGGAGTTAGCAATCTTTAATAAATCACCCCAGCAAGGGGAGGAGTTGACAATCTGTTATAAGTCCGCTAGGGAGTTGGCAACCAGTTATGGATCACTCTGCCAAAGGAGAGGAGCTTAACAATTATAATACTCCGTAGGCGGAGTTAATGGTCTGTGACGGGTTGGCCTTCCACAGAGTGGCAGTCTGTATAATACCACTCTAGTAGTGTAAGGAATGAACATTTAGGGGTAGATCTTTAAAAAATACGCGATCGCGTACTTTTGTTCGCGCACCAGGCGTGAACAAAAGTACGCTGGATTTTATAAGATACGCACGTATCTTATAAAATCCAAGGTCGGCGCATGCAAGGGGGTGCACATTTGTGCAATCTGCGCGCACCGAGCCCAGCGGCGCTGCCTGTTCCCTCCGAGGCCGCTCCGATTTCGGAGCGGCCTCGGAGGGAACTTTCCTTCGCCCCCCCCCCTAACTTTGCGCGTGCCGGCCGGCAGCCCCGCTCGTGTTCCGGTCCCGGGGGCTGGTCCGGAGGCCTTGACCACGCCCCCGGGCCGGCACCACGCCCCCGGGCCCGCCCCCAAAACACCGCGGTACGCCCCCCGAAACGCCGCATCGTTTCGGCAACGCCCCCGGACATGCCCCCTCCCGCCCCTTTTCGAAAGCCCTGGGACTTTCGCGCATCCCAGGGCTTTACGCACGCCGGCGGCCTATGCAAAATAAGCGCCCTGGCGCGCAAATCTGGAAGGATTTACGCGCGCAGGGCTTTTAAAATCCGCCCCTTAATGTAAATTGGTGAATCCCTGGGCCGATGGCAGATGACAGCGTCCCCAGGAGGATGTCCTGAGAGGGACCACCGGCTAGGCTGGAGTATGGAGACAAACACAGTTCTTTATTAGTCAGGAAGTAGAACCACCAGAGGTGGCAG
The DNA here is from genome assembly GCF_901001135.1 of Rhinatrema bivittatum. Lineage (NCBI taxonomy): Eukaryota > Metazoa > Chordata > Amphibia > Gymnophiona > Rhinatrematidae > Rhinatrema > Rhinatrema bivittatum. The sequence goes on from NC_042617.1 coordinate 171,318,723, forward strand.
TAGTGAGCTGATGTGCCCATCAGGGCTGAAGTCCCTCAGATATTGGAATTGCGGTCTCTGGGTTGCTGAACTGTAGGGAGAGACCATAGGTAGTGAGTAGAGTCAGGGTATGCTGGATACATAACCAGTAGTAGATGATACACTCACAATTGTAGATATCTGTAATGGCTTCTATGCAACAGAGAGTCTTCAGTATATTCAGGAACAGGAGCCGTAGGCGTGTACCGGTTCCTATATGCAGTTTGGAATGAGAACTCACAATATCTATGTATGAGATGGCTTCTGGAATAGAAGAGAGTCTTTGGAGAGTTTTAGGAACATAGGCCCTCGTGGAGCGAGTACCAGTTCCTATCTGCAATCTGCAATAATGACTCACGATCTCCATACCTGCGATAACATCTTAGAAAGGAGTCTTTGGAGATTAGGAACTTAGGCCCTTGTGGAGCGAGAACCGGTTCCTATCTGTAATAGAACTCACAGTGTTCACGTCTGCGATCGCTTCCAGGTAGTAAGGAGTCTTCTGAGCATTCAGGGACGTAGGCCCTTGAGGGAGTACCGGATCCCGTCTTAGCAATCTGAAATCAAGAAGAGAGAGCGGGGCCCCCAAGGAGCGGGTACCCCTTGGTAAGTTTGTGGAGACAGAGCAGCAGAGAAAGAATTCCCCTTGCTAACTCGATTTGTAGTTGCAAGCAAAGACCTTTTAAGTTGGAAGCGGATGATGTCACTACGGGGGGATGCCCCCGAAGTTCGCACCCTTGCCGGTACAAACTCTGGAGCGCGTGCGCGCGTGTCCTTATGTCATTAGGAACATGGCAGATCTGCAGCATCAGGCCAGCCCGGGATTCCAGGAAGAACGGCGAGGAGAAGCTGCAGCAGCATCTGTCCGTCAGACCCGAAGGGAGTCGCCACTAATGTAGAGAGGGTGGAGCGAGGGCGAGAACAGGCATGAACACAACACTTACTCACCAGGGCAACTGAATCCGGAGACTTCTTACAAAGCCCACAAAATCTATCAATAACTAATACAATGGAAGCAGTGCATGCAAATCTATCTTATTTTATTTATTTATTTATTTAGAAACTTTTATATACCAGTATTAGTGGGGACATCATACCGGTTTACATTTGAACAAAAAGGCTTGAAAATACATGTTAACAGGGGAAGCGAACTGGGAGGGGGATAACAAGGAGCAGCGTGGAAAGAGAGATTAACATAACAGGAACAAGCATAAGTTAACAGGATAATTAGTTCCTTAATATAAGGAGGTTGTGATCACCATAAAGCGGTGCAGGGATGAGGTAGAGGGGGATCTATTCTGGATAGGCTTGTTTGAATAGTAGCATTTTTAGTTTCTTTTTAAATTTGAATAAACATGGTTCGAGGCGCATGTGTACAGGGAGGGAGTTCCAAAGAGAGGGGCCTGCAATAGAGAGGGCACGATCGCGAGTGGAAGCGAGGTGGGCTGTTTTCAGAGAGGGAACATGTAGTGTGCCCATGTTGGTGGATTTGGTGGGACGGGTGGACTGTGGGGAATTGAAGGGGATGTCGAGCCAATTGGAGTTGTGGGCATGTATGGATTTGTGTATTATGGTCAAGGTTTTGTAGTGAATGCGAGAGAGAACGGGGAGCCAGTGAAGGTCTTTGAGGATGGGGGTAATGTTTTCGAATTTACGTGTGTTTGTGATGAGTCTTGCTGACGCATTTTGCAACATTTGTAAAGGTTTTATGGTAGAGAGGGGGAGCCCTAGGAGGAGTGCGTTGCAGTAATCTAGTTTGGAGGTTATGGTGGCTTGTATTACTGTGCGGAAATCCTGGGTGTACAGTAGGGGTCTGAGTTTCTTGAGTACATTGAGCTTGAAAAATCCTGTTTTGAGAATGGAGTTGATGTACGGTTTCATACTAAGTTGCTGGTCTAGGAAGACACCGAGGTCCCTGACAAAGGGTTGTGCTGTGATGAGGTTGAGTTTGGGGTTGTTGGGCTGAAGGGGGGTGGGAGAGGAGTGTGGGGAGATGAGGAGGAGTTCGGTTTTGTTAGTATTGAGGGCAAGGTGTAGGTTAGTGAGCAGTGAGTTAATGGCTGTAAGACAGTTTTGCCAGTGTTCTAGTGCATCAGAAATGGAGGTGTGGATAGGGATGATGATCTGAACATCATCTGCGTAGAGGTAGAACTTGAGCTTGAGATCAGAGAGTAGATGGCAAAGAGGGGTAAGGTAAATATTGAATAGGGTTGAGGATAGAGAAGAGCCTTGTGGCACTCCTTGTTGTAGAGGGTATGAGGTGGAGAGGTTGTTTCCTATTTTAACAGAGAACTTTCTGTTAGAGAGATATGATTTGAACCAGGCAAGGGCTAGACCAGAGATGCCAATGTTTTCAAGTCGAGTTAGGTGGTGATGATGGCTGATGGTGTCAAAAGCGGCCGAGATATCGAGGAGGGCAAGGAGGTAGCTGCGGCCTTGGCCAAGGCCTCTCAGGAGATGATCTGATAGGGATAGGAGTAGGGATTCGGTGTTAAAGTGTTTCCGGAAACCAAATTGGGAAACATGGAGGAATGCATGATTTTCTAGATGGTCCATAAGTTGGGAGTTAACAACCTTCTCCATCAGCTTGGAGATGAGAGGGAGGTTGGATATAGGGCGGATGTTGGAGGGGTCTTTAGGGTCTAAGGAGGGTTTTTTCAGGAGGGGTTTGACTACTGCATGTTTGAGTGAGTCAGGGACCGTCCCATGTGCTAAGGAGCAGTTGATAACATCGGCTAGGGCTCTGGCTATGGTGTTGGGTATGGCTATAAGGGCTTTAGTTGGGATAGTATCATTGGGATGTGAGGCAGGCTTGAGCTTTCTGAGGATATTGATGATCTCTTTAGAGGAGGTGCAGTCTAGTGTGGCCATTACAGGTTGGGAGGATGTGGAGAGGAGAGGTGTATTGGGGGGGGGGGGGCGCATTTACTGGAGGGGGGAAATCTAGCGAGGATGTTAGAGATTTTGCTTTGGAAGTAGTTGGCCAGTTCCTCACATTTGGCTGCTGCTTCATTGTCAGGAATGGTGGGGGGTGGAGAGGTGGTGAGACTTGTAACGTATGAGAAGAGCACTTTGGGGTTGAATCTGTGGTCATGGATTCTTGTTGCGTAGAAGTCTCGCTTATGTTTGAGGGTGGAGAGTCTGTAGCTGTGTAGGGCTGTTTTGAAGCTGGAGGCGTGTTGAGGGGTTGGGTCCTTGCGCCATTTTCTTTCTTTTTGTCTAAGGTTGTTTTTTAGGGTTTTTAGCTCTGAAGAGTACCAGGGCTTTGCGGGTTTCGAGGAAGCATCTATGACACGTTTGGAGAGAGGGCAGAGCTTGTTGGCCATGTCTTTGGTGATGCTGTTCCAAGATGCTATAGCTGTGTCGGGGTCTGCACATGTTAGCCTTGGTAGGGAAGATGATAGGGCATCCGCTAGTTCGTCGTTAGGGCAGGTTTTCCTGTATATTATGGTGGTGCTATGGGTGCTACTCGTGGGGGGGGGGCTTTGATGGTGAGTCGGCTTTCTATGAGGCAGTGGTCAGACCATGGTACAGGAGTGCAGGAGGGTGAGTTAGTAGTGAGAATGTCCGTATTGATGAACATCAGGTCCAGGGTGTGTCCGGCTTTGTGTGTAGGGGATGATATGGTTTGCCGGAAGCCCATGGCAAGGAGGGATTGAACGAGGGACTCACAGGAAGCAGAGAGGGGAGTTGAATCTACATGGAGATTAAAGTCTCCGAGGATAATGGAGGGAATGTCAGTTTTTATCCATTCTGCAATGAATTCAAACTTGGCATGTTTGTGGCTCTTGAGGACCAGAGTTGGCCACCGCTGCTCTAGATGCAATCCTACCACAAGCTCTGTTAATTCAATCTCTATCGCTGCTGTGGCAGTAGGAGGGTGGTAGACCAATTTCAGAGTAGACCAATTTAAACCAAAGAGGTTCACATCTTAATAAAGGACATCGAGGAATTCTCTTCATTGGAAAGGTATTTCTAAAAATTCTCCCTACTCTTTCCTCTTTCTTTCCCAGTCTTGCCTGATGGAAAATATTATACTTTTCTAGCAAAAATTGTAGTAATATCAGTTCTTCCATGTCCGTTAACCATGTCTCTGTAATACATACCATCTCTGGCTTTTTATCAGTCAACCTGTCATAAATAATGAAAGCCTTATTAACACCAGAGCGACTATTAAACTATATACAGTTCACTGACTTTTGTATATGGCCCACCAGATTAACTTCCTTCTTGATTACCATTAGATTAGAAAGAATAGTGTTGGTGCAATTTTTGTAATATACATACATGAATATCTTCCCCTCTCCATTACCATGACATTCAAAAAACAGGGCTGAGGAACTGAAACTGAAGTATCCATACTAATATATGTTAAAAGAAAATATGTAGAGATATGTTCTGGCTTCCTAGTCTTTTCCTTTCTGTGACAGTCTGGATCTCCATCACAAACCCCAGGACTAGACAGATGAAATACAGAGAAGAAAACCCCTCCATTCTCCTCTCACAGTCCCTCAAAGGGGATGATCAAAGGAAGACATAGTAACCATGGGAATGGGGAGGTATACAGAGCTCTGTATTAATAGGTGAATATACTGAAGTAGTAATGAATTGAAAGTAATTTGAAAATGAATAGGAATTGCCATTGGAAGGGAATAGATTTAGGTGAGCAAAGGGGCAGGCTAGGCAATTCCTAGATTGACATTAACAGAACAGAGAGACATTGACAGCATATTCCATTCTGAGATGATAAAAGCCCAAAATTATCTGCATAATAGCTATCCAATGGAACGCAGAAGTAGAAAGTCAGGAACAGATAAGAAACCAAGAGAGAGGTACCAAAACAACTTGGAAAATCAGATTGTTTTTATTTATTACACTTGTTTTTGTTCCAGAGATCAAGATAGTCGTAGGAACAGCCACATTCACAAGCATCTCCATTTGCTCGCTATATTTCCTTGCTGGGTTTGTTTGGGGGATTTTTTGGCCTTGGACCTATAAAGGTCAGGAAAAGGAAGGGGAGACTGGGAACTCATCTTGTGGTACTGGCTTCTCCTATTTCCACTGGCCCAATTGACATGTTTGTGGTACAGGGATCAGTACCATTTGGAGTACAGTCACGTAGGAGTGTGGGAGAGGCATCAGCACTCGCACCTCCTCCAGACCTAAGCATTTTTGCTCAGCCCTGACCAAAGGGTATATCTGGGAGACCCTGCTGTGGGTCATCTCTTTCGAATTCAGTTCTCCTTGTCACCAATGGATGACATCACCAGTGCACGTCTGAGCATAGGGAAAATTATGGAGGGGGAAGGGATTGCAGGTTCTGGCAACGGTATTGCCAGGGATCCCAGCGCAATAGGAAAAGTAGAGCCTGACTTCCCTGCTGTAACAGCTATGACCTTTAATGGTGATCACGTACCTATTTCTTCTTTGGTGGGGACCCTAGTGAATTTCCACCTAGAGAGATCTCCTGAGTTTAATTTGGAGACGATTTGGAAAGCAATTGAAGGGCTTGACAAAGTTCTAATGTCCAGCTTCCTATAATAGTAGGGACAAGAATTTGGCTTTGAAAAATAAATAAATGGCCTCTTTTGGAAAACTTTAAGGTAGATATTAATAGAAGAGTGGAGGTAGTGGAAACTCAACTAGAGAATTACATGGATACAGGAAGCTATTGTTAAGGACAATATTCATCTTTTGTCCAGACACTGGAGAATTTTGAAAATACGGCAAGAAGATAAAATCTTAGTTTTATAATGTTTCCTAAAATATTTGCTGGAAAGTGCCAGCTCAATCAATTCCTCCAGGCGCCAGGGTATATTACTTTTCACCTTTTAAAAAAACAAGAGGCCGGTTCCTCAGTCTGAATTGTCTCAGATATCAGAAGATAGTTTGGACTTAACCTCTATTTTGGAAAGTTCAGATAAGATCTTAGCCAAGCCCTCAACCTTAACTGTGTCGTTGGCTCTGGACCCTGACAGAGATTGGCTGCTCAAATGATTTTTTTAAGCATTGTGAAGAATTTTTTCTTCTGATGAAAGCTGGTATTTTTCTTGATGTAGCTAAGATGACTTAAAAGAAGAAAAGGCAATTTCTGGTAATGAGACCTAGAGTGAATCAGTTGGGTGCACTATTCTTTTAAATATTTAGTTAAAAATAGATTGTTAAATTAGATATTAATGCCTCAAATATTTTTGTAACTGTCTCAATTAATGCTTTCTTCAATGATAAACCACAGCTTTGTCCTGGTTTATAATTCCATTTTCTTAACCTATTATATCCCAAAAATTTTAAGAAGCTGCCCTCTAAATAGGACTCTGGAACATAATGGGTTAAGATCATCCCACAAGAATCTCACTTTTAATGATTTGCTCCTAGTAGTTTATTTTTCCTTATGCTTACTACTTTTACTTGGGATTTTAGAACTGATCTCTTTATTTTTGTGGATTGAGAATAGCGTTAACATTTTTTAGTAATTTGTTTAGGAATAATTCATGATCATATTTTTGGTTTGTGCTAATGTGACTCTTAATGTTTCTTCTCAAGATTTTCTTGAAGTTTGTTTCATACCACCATCACAAACTATGAACTCTCCATTCACCACCTCACGTGTCACACATGCCTCTTTTAGTATCACTATGAGGCAAAACACATTATGGCAGCGACATGTATTTTATGTCATCTTTACTTGCACAACTGTTTTTCCAGTACACTGTATGGCTCCATTGTCAAGACAAATCCAGAGCAGGCATACGTGCTTTCTGTTACACAGTGACTCAGACAGAAAAGCTGAGAGAGAAAGAAGGATGATAGCGAGGAGAGCAGCAGCTAATATTCTACAGGCCTCCCTTCCCTGGAAGGAGATGTGGTAGGTGAGGCCTATCAGGCAAAGTAGCATTGTACAAAGTTTTGGCGAAGCTCGCTGCCACTCAGTGTGGTGTCCTCGGCTTGTGCAGGGACCATTGGGGGATTTGGGGGGGGGGAGATCAGGATATGTATCAATTCGTAGTCCATGGCGTAGAGCAAGATTATGGAAGCCACAGCAGAGCAGCACTATATCTCCAACTTTAGGTGGGGCATACATTAAAGCTCCACCCATCTTACCCAAACAGTGAAATTGACTTTTGAGAACTCCGTAGGTGTGTTCGTTGACACAGCGGGTAGCACATAAGGACTCATTGTATTTCGTCTCTGCCGGCGTGTTGGGAATGGCAACTGGGGTGAGAAGCCAGGTCCTGCAACCGTACCCAGAATCTCCTGCGGCAAACACAGAATTAAGCCATCAATCATGCGCAGATCTGGCTTGCAAACCACAGCATCTTATAAGACTGTATAAGGTAGCCTGTACCTTTTCCTGAGCCTTACACAGGGCCAGCGGAACCACTAGGCGAGCTAGGCCTGTGCCTAGGGCGCCGAGACTTAGGGGGAGCCGCGGCAGGCAGCAGAATTTTGAAAGGGCAAAAAGTGCCCTTTCAAAATTCTGCCAGCCTTCAACTCGCCTAGATGGAGACCAAGCGCCGAGATTTAGGGGGCGCCGCGGCAGGTAGCCAGCTCCCAACTCTCCCTGCCTCCCCCCGAGTGTCACCCTCCCGACACCCCCCTAGTGGTCCAGCGGAGGTCCCGGAAGCGATCTCCCGCTCCCGGGGCCTCGGCTGCCACTAAGCAAAATGGCGCCGGTTACCTTCAGTCCCTACCATGTGACAGGGGTCAACCAATGGCACCATTAGCCCCTGTCACATGGTAGGGGCTGAAGGCCACCGGCGCCATTTTGCTTAGTGGCAGTGGAGGCCCCGGGAGCGGCAGATTGCTCCCGTGACCTCCGCTGGACCAGTAGCGGGGTGTCGGGAGGGTGGCACTCGAGGGGGGGGAGGCAGGGCGAATCGGGAGCTGGCTACCTGCTGCGGCACCCCCTAAGTGTCGGCGCCGATCTTCTTTCTGTGTGTGTGTGTGTTTCTGTGTGGGTGTATGTGAGAAAGGAATCTGCCAGTTTAAAAAAATGAAATGTGATAATACATATACCTGAACTTTTGAAAAGTTGGATGAAAGATGAAATTACTGAATTTTAAGCATCCCTCTTCTGGAAAATAAAATTTAACTTAAAGTGGGTAGAGACAAATACTAAAGCAAAAAAAATTAAAGTATTTCAAATGTTCATCTCAGCAAAATCACAAATTTAAGATACTGATGCCAGGTGGGGTTTTTGTTTTTTTTTGTGAAGCATAATTTAAGCATGAAAACTAGAAAAGAACCTAAAATGGTTTTGCTTTTTTTTTTTTTTTTTTTTTTTAAGCCTTTAGAAAATGTATATTTTTAAATGACTAAGACTGGAATCTTCCCATTTAAAAGGGAACATAAGAAAATGCCATACTAGGTCAGACCAAGAGTCCATCAAGCCCAGCATCCTGTTTCCAACAGTGGCCAATCCAGGCCATAAGAACCTGGCAAGTACCCAAAAACTAAGTCTATTCCATGTAACCATTGCTAATGGCAGTGGCTATTCTCAGAGGGGCGGATTTTAAGAGCCCTGCTCGCCTAAATCCGCCCAAAACCGGGCGGATTTAGGCGAGCAGGGCCCTGCGCGCCGGGAAGCCTATTTTACATAGGCCCACCGGCGCGCGCAGAGCCCCGGGACTCGCGTAAGTCCCGGGGTTCTCCGAGGGGGGCGTGTCGGGGGGCGGTCCCGGTCGTCGCGGCGTTTTCGGGGCGTGTCGGCAGCGTTTTGGGGGCGGGTACGGGGGCGTGGCTATGGCCCGGGGCGGTCCGGGGGCGTGGCCGCGCCCTCCGTACCCGCCCCCAGGTCCCGTCCCGGCGCGCAGGAGGCCCGCTGGCGCGCGGGGATTTACGCCTCCCTCTGGGAGGCGTAAATCCCCCAACAAAGGTAAGGGGGGGGTGTAGACAGGGCCGGGCGGGTGGGTTAGGTAGAGGAAGGGAGGGGAAGGTGAGGGGAGGGCGTTAGAGGATTCCCTCCGAGGCCGCTCCGATTTCGGAGCGGCCTTGGAGGGAACGGGGGTAGGCTGCGCGGCTCGGCGCGCGCCGGCTATACAAAATCCATAGCCTTGCGCGCGCCGATCCAGGTTTTTAGCAGATACGTGCGGCTCCGCGCGTATCTACTAAAATCCAGCGTACTTTTGTTTGCGCCTGGAGCGCAAACAAAAGTAGGCTATTCGCGCTCCTTTTAAAATCCGCCCCTAAGTGAACTTAATAGCAGGTAATGGACTTCTCCAAGAACTTATCCAATCCTTTTTTAAACACAGCTATACTAACTGCACTAATCACATCCTCTGGCAACAAATTCCAGAGTTTAATTGTGCGTTGAGTAAAAAAGAACTTTCTCCGATTAGTTTTAAATGTGCCCCATGCTAACTTCATGGAGTGCCCCCTAGTCTTTCTACTATCCGAAAGAGTAAATAACTGATTCACATCTACCCGTTCTAGACCTCTCATGATTTTAAACACCTCTATCATATCCCCCCTCAGTCGTCTCTTCTCCAAGCTGAAAAGTCCTAACCTCTTTAGTCTTTCCTCATAGGGGAGTTGTTCCATTCCCCTTATCATTTTGGTAGCCCTTCTCTGTACCTTCTCCATCGCAATTATATCTTTTTTGAGATGCGGCAACCAGAATTGTACACAGTATTCAAGGTGCGGTCTCACCATGGAGCGATACAGAGGCATTATGACATTTTTCATTTTATTCACCATTCCCTTTCTAATAATTCCCAACATTCTGTTTGCTTTTTTGACTGCCGCAGCACACTGTACTGACGATTTCAATGTGTTATCCACTATGACACCTAGATCTCTTTCTTGGGTTGTAGCACCTAATATGGAATCCAACATTGTGTAATTATAGCATGGGTTATTTTTCCCTATATGCATCACCTTGCACTTATCCACATTAAATTTCATCTGCCATTTGGATGCCCAATTTTCCAGTCTTACAAGGTCTTCCTGCAATTTATCACAATCTGCTTGTGATTTAACTACTCTGAACAATTTTGTGTCATCTGCAAATTTGATTATCTCACTCGTCATATTTCTTTCCAGATCATTTATAAATATATTGAAAAGTAAGGGTCCCAATACAGATCCCTGAGGCACTCCACTGTCCACTCCCTTCCACTGAGAAAATTGCCCATTTATTCCTACTCTCTGTTTCCTGTCTTTTATCCAGTTTGCAATCCACGAAAGGACATCGCCACCTATCCCATGACTTTTTACTTTTCCTAGAAGCCTCTCATGAGGAACTTTGTCATGAGGAAGCTGACTAAGGATGTCTTTCTGTTCCATATCACCCACATGAATAATCATACGACTGATAGTTTGAAGAAAGACACTTGTTTTATTGCCTGGAAGCGTAAAACAAGAGAAGCTGTACTGTGTGGGTGGCTGTCCCTTGGGAGGACAGAACCTGAAGGAAGGGTGTCATTTCGTCTTTTGATAGGAATGTTGTTTCCTTATTTAACGGTTGGGAGCTTCACTTTCACTTTTATAAAAGTGAAAAATGATGCAAGTCTGAAAGCAAGGTGCTTCCGTGAGAGTGTAATATGTATGTGCGACAGTGAGGGTGCTTCTGTATGTATGTGGTGTATATGTGAGTCAGGGAGGGTGCTTCTGTGCGTTAATGTGTGTGCGCGCGAGAGCGATGGAGCATGTTTTTGGCTGGCTTGTGGCTGTGAGATAGAACATGTGTGTGATTGAGAGCTTGTGTGTAAGTGAAATAGAGCATGTGTGTGATTGAAAGCCTGTGTGTAAGTAAGAGAGACCGAGAGCATGTGTGATTAAGAGAGACTGGCCAGAGAGGTGACGTGTGTATGTGTGTGAGAGGCTGATCAGGGAAATGACTGGTATGTGTGTGTGTGTGTGTGTGTGTGTGAGAGAGAGAGACTGGTTGAGGAGATGATTGGTGTGTGAGAGACAGAAACTGGTCCTGAGGGTGTGACTGGTGTGTGTGTGAGAGAGAGAAGAGACTGGTTGTGATCCCTAAGGAAGAAGTCTGTGAGGACAGCTTCAGCAGCTACTGCTGCTTCTGGTGTGGCCTGCAAGGGAAAGGAGTAGGAGAACTGCTGGAGAGGGTAAGTAAAGGTGGCTTTTTAAATTCATTTTTCTTGATTGACATTTTAATTATTGGGTAGTATGTGATGTGTCTGCTGTTTGAAATATTTTATTGGTGTTTGGTAAAGCTTTCAAAATTTGCATGAGTCTTTAATTATTGGATATTCTATTCATCAGCTGTTTTGAAATCATTTTATTTGTATGATTTTATAATTATGATTAATGATTTATATATCTTTATTTTATTGATTTGTTTCACGAGGAATGGTGAAACTTTTGTTTTTCCATTGGTACACTGTATAGTGTCTGGCGTGATGCGTTTTACAATTCAGTTTTTGTCTGCACATTTCTGTTTATACTTTATGTGGCTTTATTCTGTATTTGGTGAGGGTTTGTGTTCTACAAGCAAAGACTGAGATGAAGCATTCTTTTAGCATGTGGTTTCTCTGTAGGGATTTGAAGTAGCTTAGCCTGTTCTGTTTTCCTGATAGGAGGTGTATTGATATTTTAGATTCTGGTGTAATATTTTTGGTATTATTTTTCATAGGTAGGGTTGTTATTCTTTGAGTGTTGGCAGATAGTATTGTGTTGATACGGGAGGACCATGCCGAAATATATCATAATAGGTATGAGGCCATATGAATTCCAAGATGCAACGTTTTCTTGTTGGCATCATAACAGTGCATGAAATTATCACAACAACTTGTATATTAATTTTACCTTAGAATGTCATTTTTCATGTAAAATATGTTATAAATGCATAATTTAAAATTGTGTATGGGGAGGGGGCGCCAGACTTTAAGGTTTGCCTAGGGTGCCTAATACCCTTGCACCAGCCCTGGTCTTAAAGGCCGATTTGCCTGGCCTAAGTGCATGTCCCATTGTTCTGGGCCAGTATATGTGCAGGATAACAGTAGCCCAAAGTAGCTCTTCTCTTCTGGACTACTAAATCACATCTGGGTATTCTAACAATTAGTATGTCCTGCATATAAACCAATTTGTGAGGCCTGACATGGGGAATATGCCAGGCCACCAACATGCATAAGACACTGCTTCTGGCTGAGATGTGTGAGGCTCAAGACAAACTGCGGCCGACGCTCTGGATGACGCTTCACTAACCGGCCACACGTGATCGTGTAGTACCAGCAGAGTGGACATTCAAGCTTGTCATTAACCAGTTACTTTTAAATAGCTCCCAATGGGAGGATAGGAACAGGGCCATTTGAAATTCAACATGTAGAAAGTATATAGTGCCAGCTCACACACCAAGCTTTAGGGCAGGTGCATTGTTTGCCATTACAAGATTAGCAGGTCTCTGCAGCATGGGGAGAAAAAGCCAGGCCCTGGGGCAATGACTTGCAGATGCAACTGTACAAGCCTCTTGTCATGGCAGTGATGCTTTTTCTCTCCCCCCCCCCCCCCACGTCCGTACCGTTTGCCACAAACAAATAGCCAAAAATGGAATAAAGAAAGAAGCGTCTCTATTACCTATGAGCCAACTGTCACCATAGAGGTCGTCCTCAAAATTTTCACACAGGTCCGATTGCCTAAGTATAAAGGAATCAAGTGTGGCTCCCGCATACCTGGCCACCTTCACAGATGATCAGCTGGTACAGTATAAACACAGAGCGCCTTCCATAGTGGTAAACCAGTTGTGTTGAGACAAGGGGCAGGAACAATAGTTTTGTTGACCTGGCAATTTTTTATTATTATTTTTTTTTTTAAATAATGTTACCAATTAGAAAAGACACACCAATAGCAGCCGCAACACAGTGAAAGAAAGCAGTGTCCTTAAGAGCCAGCTCAGTTGCTTACGCCCATGATGTGGCTTCACTCAGGAGGGTATGTACTGAAGCGCATTATGGCTAACGTATTAATGCATGGATTGTATGATACGCATGTGCCAATGCTGCTAACACAGCATTTTTATTCTTGAAGGTAGCTGCATTAAAAACAACATGATCCTTTTCATTTTTAACATAGCTTCCTAATTTAAATATGTAAATACTCATTACCGCTGTACTATCAAGGATATGCATTCAAGCCCTTGCACGTTGATGGAGTGGAAGAACTTTCTGTTGTGGTACATCTCCTCCCTGTCACGGGGTGGAATGATGGCCACGTGAGTGCAGGCAATAGGTCCCAGAACATTGGGAAGGGTTGCAGAGGCATAAAAGCCTCTCTTCAAGTCCTGTCTGTCCCGAGGAAAGGTGGTCAGAGACTGCTGTGATGACCTGATCCAGACAGTGGGAAAAAGTGGTTTGGGACATTCCCCCCCCGATCCCTACTGTTATTTTGAAAGAGCTGGTTGCCACAAAATGCAGGGTGGCCAACAGTTTGGTGAGGCCAGGCAAAGCATGAGATCTTTGTGTAACCTGATCCAAACCCCCTTGGATTTCTTCATATAATTCCAGGATTTTGCCCGAGAGCTGAGGTGATACCTGCTAACCATATAGACCTCTGGCATGCCCAACAAGGATATTCGTGGAGGAAAGAAGTGCTCCCTGTATCTCCTCTGACAGGCGTGCCCTGGGCCCCAACCCTGCGGGGCCCGTGCCTCTGCCTCCAGTGCAGGGACTTCCGTAGGAGGGCTTGGAACTGGCCTTGCCTGTTCTTGAGGTTGTTGTTGCTCCGCTTGTTGTTGTCGGTGGCGAGCCTCCCAAAGCATCCAATATTCCCCAACAATTAAACTATTTTCATCTCTAGTCTACATACCAGCATTCTTTTCCCTAATCTTGCCCCACTTCTTAGCTCTTCTTCACCTCTTCCTCTCTTCCTCCCCATTTCCCCCATTCTTACTTTATCCCCAGTCTTCTGTTTCACCATCTTTTACCACTCCCTAGTCCCCCATTTCTACCCTTTGTACTGAACCCCTTCCTAGCCTGTCCACGTTTTACTATCACTCATTGCTTCACCAACTCTCATCATTTCCCCTGGCTCCACTCTCTTTCTTCTGCCATTTGAGCCCTCTCTCTCTCTGCCCCTCCCTTATTCCCAAATTTTGTTTGCCCACTCCCAATCTTCCCTCTCTCTGTGTTTTACCAGTTCACGTATTCTTTCTCTCTATATGTGGTCCTCATTCTCCCTTTCTCTTCCTCTCTTTCTAAACCTGGATCTTCTCTCCATTTCCCTTTCTCAAGTACTCCCTCCCTCCCTCCCTCTCTCTGCCCCCATTATCCTATGTACAATCTCATTCCCTCCCCCCCCACCATCACCACCATTGCCTCATATAATATAGGTCTCCTGCTCCATGTCCCCAAGTCCCAGAATTTTCAGTATCTTACACCCCAGCCCTGCAGCTATTTGACTCAATTCTTCTTTGGGTCCCTTTCCCCCTGCAGTCAGTAGGCTGCACAGGACCATTCTCATGGTTTATGTAGTGAGATCTACATGCTATTAAAGTATCACTCTTCCTGCCAGACACATGCATGGCGTGGCATGGTGGGGGGCAGACCTAGGCTCCAATAGCCTTATCTTATTCTGGACACCTATAATCCCTACTGCCACCCACTAGTTGACTAACCCAATGATTGATGCTGACAGTGCCTGAAGCACCCCTCATCTCATAGCACCTCAGATGATCATTCAGCTTGCCTTACACAAAGGCAGACCTGTATACATTATTGTTTTATTGAATGGGTGGATTTTATGTGTTTTTAGTATTGTTTCTCACCTTGACTGTTTTTCTGAAAGGCAAATAACTAGCTTTTGATGAAAAAACAAAATAAAAATAAACACAGACCATCTCCTTCTTCCTTTTTTCATGATCACCTCTCCAGGATATCCTTTATAACCATAAACTGGCCATTTCTTCCTTAGATCCTTGTTCACGCTTCTGTTCTTAAATATGTTCAGCCTTTTCTGTCATTCCCTAATTTCTCTAGATTGACTGGTGTTGGTCCTGATTCTTTCAAGACTACTGTAGATTGTCCCATTTTAAGGAAGCTACCCCTTGATCTTGATTTTATCGCTAATTATTGACCTACTTTTAAACTTCCATTTTTCTCTACGACTATTGAGTGAATAGTATACTTTCATGAATTTCTCCTGTCCTGTTTGTAACACCAGTGTTTTGTTCCATTCATCCTGATCATGGTTCTATTTGGTGTGGCCTGCATGAACCGAGCATACTCACAGTACGTTACAGTGTGGAGGCTGGAGAAGTTGCTGGAGTGTGCACAGTGAAGTCGTTATAGCTTGAGCAGGACTTAACTATTTACATTTTGTCAAGTTCATGCAACTGTTGAAGAGGATTTTTGTTTAACTAAGATGCTGCCAATTGTTTAATCTGCAGTAGCGACTTGGCTGAGTAATTCTGTGCTCCTATGAATTACCATGAAGTAATTAATCTTTGGAAGCTCCATTCTGGAAGACTCAGCTGTCTGGAATAGTACTGTGAATGTATCCTAATTGCATTAGGCATGAAGAAGTTCAAGAAAGCAATAGCAAATAGGGGTGAAGTGTCAGAGCTTAAGCAAATTTGCATAGACGTTTTTGTAGAATGTTCAGAAGAATTAATTATGAATCCATTTGCTCTTGTGCTGGCTATGGGCTTTCATTATAATTTGTTGCATTAATAAAGGAGAGTTTGGACCTTCACTGCCGGGTGTATAAAATCTGTATTGGATTGCAAAGTAAAATAGTAGAAGCACAAAGAATCACTCAAGTTTTCACAGTAAAAATATTTTGGCAACAGGGTAAAAGAAATTCATATGACCACTGATGGATTAGAAACCTGTTGAGAATGGCGGCCATTTACATGTTGACTTTCCAAGACAGCTTTAGGTCATTGCACACTAATGAAACTGCTGTCCTCCAAATCTTCAATCATCTTCACTCAACTACTGCATCTCAAATATCTACCAGACTCATCCTCTTCATTATTTTTTTTTGCAGCCTTTAATACTTTGGATTCTTTGACTCAGGCTCTACTTTGTTCCAGAGCCATGTTTAGGCTGGAGCAAGGCTGGATGCAGTAATGAAATAATGAGCTTAAGCGACTGTATAAAGATTGCATTACTATGCTGGCAGCACAGCATAATTGACCACATAAGGATAACTCTGACAGTGCAATGAGATTTTTGCACCTCACACTTTCCCTTCAACTCTTTTCACTCCATGTCTCCTTCTATCTTTCCCATCTCTGTCAGCACCTAGCTCCTTCTTTCATCTTCCATTGACGCTATCCCTGTTTCTTTCCTTATCCATTTCTCTCTTGTCATTCTAAATTTTTTGTCTCTTTCCTTTCTATTCACTCCCTTTCTCTATGTTCTCCCAGTCTATCCCTTTTCTGTATCTAACCCCTCCATTATTCTTCCTCCTTTCTCATGGTATTTTTTTTCTTCTCATCATTCATTTTTCAGGTTCCCACCATGCCATCTTCCACCCCACCATTTTCTTAAGTTTACCTTTCCTTTCCTTATCTCTTCAGCCCGCCAGCCTCCTCGTCTCTGTGCTCCTCTCAAGCTCCTTACCTTTAGGTTTCTTATGTGTGCAGACTGTAGGGACCTCTCTTCCTTACTGATGTCAAAGTGCACTGTACCTCCTCCTCCTCCTCTTCCTCAGTTGGCAATCCCAGCAGCATTGCTTCTCGTCTCCTTTTGCTGTCAGGTCAGGGGTATCCACACCAGCTCCATTGCTTAAACTGTCCTTCAGGCTGGCAGGGCCCAAGCAATCCCACAGTCTTTGCCAGTTTCTACCTGCTCAGCTGATTTGTCCTCCACAAATTTTGTAGAAACTCACTGGCCACAGTTGGCGTCTCTTCAGCCAGATTGCAGTCGTGTCTCCTCTGTGCAGGCGTGGGAGTGACAACTGGCTTTATGCCATTGCAGTCCATCTTTCTGTAACCCTGGCTAAGTGATGTTCAGTGCTGTGAAGAGGTGGGTCCCCTCCAGGTGTGATACATAGACGAGGCTTACTTTCCGTATTTCTTCTCTTGCTACTGTTTAAATCCAAAGACGGGGCTCAGATACTTCAGGAGGGGGTAAATTTGTTGACAAAGGAGTCAAAACCTTTGAGGGTGGATTGCTGAGAGGAGAGCACTGTCTTCCCCCACGGTTAAGGGTTAATTTGATGGGCCTAGTCAGCATTCTAGCAGTTACCTTCATGTCTGAAATTATAGATATATTTACTTTGGCAACATGCCCAAGTAAAATTTGAATATGCTTTAGTACATAGTACAGCGGTAATGAGTATTTACATATTTAAATTAGGAAGCTATGTTAAAAATGAAAAGGATCATGTTGTTTGTAATGCAGCTACCTTCAAGAATAAAAATGCTGTGTTAGCAGCATTGGCACATGCGTATCATACAATCCATGCATTAATACGTTAGCCATAATGCGCTTCAGTACATACCCTCCTGAGTGAAGCCACATCATGGGCGTAAGCAACTGAGCTGGCTCTTAAGGACACTGCTTTCTTTCACTGTGTTGCGGCTGCTATTGGTGTGTCTTTTCTAATTGGTAACATTATTTTAAAAAAAAATAATAATAATAAAAAATTGCCAGGTCAACAAAACTATTGTTCCTGCCCCTTGTCTCAACACAACTGGTTTACCACTATGGAAGGCGCTCTGTGTTTATACTGTAACAGCTGATCATCTGTGAAGGGAAGCAAGTTGGCTGACACATCAATCCAGAACTTGGATATAAGCTCAAAGGACGCTTTGTTTATTATGTCTGTACCAGCACACCCCAAGGATTCAGAGCAGGTGGAAGGCAGCAGTGCTGCTTCTGGAAGAGGTAAGTCCAAATGCTACTGACCAGGTACACATGAATGAGAGTCATAAATCATTGAAAAGGGGTAAAACACTGAAGAACTACACTGGCTTCCAATTGAACAAAGAATACAATATAAGGCACTATGTATAATTCATAAACTAATCCACGATGAAAAAGCAGACTGGCTCAACACTGCACTGCGCGTACATGTCCTGCACAGAAACCTGAGATCTGCTAATAAGGCTCTACTAATTGTCCCCTCTGTTAAATCAGCACGCCTCACGCAAGTAAGGGAAAGAGCACTGTCACTGGCTGGTCCTGTGCTATGGAACTCCATGCCACTCGAAATAAGGCTGCAGAGAAATTTGAAAATATTCAAAACTAATCTGAAAACCTGGCTCTTTAAACAAGCTTTTTATAAAGAGGAGAAAAACAGTTGATTGATAAGGACGCACCAAGCAAGCAATTGTTTTTAACCTACAAATGCATATTAATGTTAAATTCAAACTGTCTAATAATTTTCTAACAAACAGAAAGGCATAACTTAAACACATAGTTTATTGTACTAAAATGTTACTGTACTATGATGGCACATGTTTAATTTGTAATCTATACCACTCATAATTTTCATTATCGTGCCTTTCTGTAAACCGTTGTGATGGTTATCTAACTTAACGACGGTATAGAAGAGTTTTTAAATAAAAAAAAATTAATAAGAAAGCAAAACTTCCTTTTTCAATCATTTACGAGGTAATTTTTGAAATGCCTGCACTGGAGCAAAACTTGCCCCAATTTCAACGTGGAAAGCAAGCTCATGCTTGACCTTTTAAAAATGATCCCAGAAAAACTACTGTCAAAGTTCAAATGCATGCACTTTATGTGGACACTCTCCCCCCGCTCCACCCTGTCCCTGGGAACGCCTCTTCTCGCTGCAAGTAAAATTTACGTGTGTACTGGTACTATGCCTGAAAGTTTACTCGCATACAGGGAGGGTAGTGCAAGGTGTTGCATATAGGGAAAAATAAGCTTTGCTGTAGTTACACGATGTTAGGTTCCATATTAGGAGCTACCACCCAGGAAAAAGATCTAGGCATCGTAGTGGATAATACTTTAAAATCGTCAGCTCAGTGTGCTGCAGCAGTCAAAAAAGCAAACAATGTTAGGAATTATTAGGAAGGGAATGGTTAATAAAACGGAAAATGTCATAATGCCTCTATATCGCTCCATGGTGAGACCACACCTTGAATACTGTGTACAATTCTGGTCACCGCATCTCAAAAAAAGATATAGTTGTGATGGAGAAGGTACAGAGAAGGGCAACCAAAATGATAAAGGGGATGGAACAGCTCCCCTATGAGGAAAGGCTGAAGATGTTAGGGCTGTTCAGCTTGGAGAAGAGACGGCTGAGGGGGATATGATAGAGGTCTTTAAGATCATGAGAGGTCTAGAACGGGTAGATGTGAATCGGTTATTTACACTTTCGGATAATAGAATGACCAGGGGGCAATTCCATGAAGTTAGCAAGTAGCACATTTAAGACTAATTGGAGAAAATTCTTTTTCACTCAATGCACAATTAAGCTCTGGAATTTCTTGCCAGAGGATGTGGTTAGTGCAGTTAGTGTAGCTGGGTTTAAAAAAGGATTGGATACGTTCTTGGCAGAGAAGTCCATTAACTGCAATTAAGTTTACTTAGGTAATAATCAATGCTATTAACTGCATCAGTAGCATGGGATCTTCTTGGTATTTAGGTACTTGCCAGGTTTTTGTGGCCTGGTTTGGCCTCTGTTGGAAACAGGATGCTGGGCTTGATGGACCCTTGGTCTGACCCAGCATGGTAATTTATGTTCTTAAAGCCCATTTCCATGGGTAAAGTCCTCTTTTAAATCTTAACCAGTTCTTTATAATAAATGCATTTTTCAGAGACTCTCGTTTGTCATGTATATGTGCCTTGACAAGATTGTAAGCTCCAGGGAGCAGGGACTGTCTCTTATGTGTGTCTGTACAGTGCTACGTAAGTCTAGTAGCACTTTAGAATGATAAACAGTAGTAGTAGAAAAGGCTGTCCAAGGAATCGCAGGCAGACGAAAATCAGAAGACCTGCAAAGTCCTTTTGGGAGGGGGCAGGAGAAGGGTTGTGGTTCATAGAAGTTTACAAGTTTTCCGCTGTGTCCTTAGGAATACTTTACATATGGATTGATGCCACCTGTCCCTCTCTGTTTTCCTAGTTTGTAAAATCATTAAGAGCAGATTTACTGGTTTGACTTTATGTCATTTTGAATCTCCCTTGAAGTAAAAGCCACAACTTCAGTAAATACGTCTTCATTGACATACTAGGAGGAGCTTAAGCTTTATTAGTGCACTGCATGCCTGAAACCTATTAACAAATCGCAGCAGCTCTGCCTTTGGGATCCAGTGTTTTAAGATGAATGGAGAGAGGTTGTGAGCCGCACGGTGCAGCAGTTTCCCTCCTCGGAGCTCGGACGGACTGCACAGGTGGGAGAGCGTCATGCAGTGCTGCCAGGACCTGGACTTTAACCTCAGCTCCGTGCTGTTCATGGTAGGGCTGCTCTTCCTCTGGCAGCAAACGAGGACACCGTACAACTATGGCAAGCATCTGGACGCAAGAAGCAGCCTGGTGGCCGTCCTGGTGCCGGCCCGGCGCGGCTGGTTCCTCCAGGAGCTGCCGTCATTCCTGGTGCCCGCGCTGCTCGTCCTGCACAGCCCCCAGCCCGGCTCCCCGGGCTGCAAGCTGCTCTGCTGCCTCTTCTGCACCCACTACTTTCACAGGTAACCCAAAGAGAAATCATAACTGATACCGGGAAATTTCAATTGTACTGTGCTTTCCCCTTTTATGTGGACTCAGTGATAAGAGCTTTATTGTGCAGAAAATACATTTTAAAATGTTGTTCTAGAGCATCAGATATACAGTACCTCAACCCTTTCCTTGCTTGAATTTTGTTGAGGAACAAGCTGAGGAGGGCTGTAACATTTTTCCCTTTCCACATTTTTTAAATTTTCGCCAGGATATGAGGCAGACTAGCACCGCTTATTCGCTCTTCTTAAACAAGTTTAATTTTAAAGAGTTATCGAAGAGTTAATGATGCCGAGTTGTTAATTTAAAATTGATTTTTGCTCTTTTATTCACACTTTTTTGTTTGATGTTGATGGCTTCTTACCTCAAATTTGTTTAGGAATAAATGTATTGCTACACTGAAGATGCCTCTTGGAAAGATAAATGAGAGGTTTTTATTCTTTCAGAAAAAAAAAGACATGGATTTAAGACATAGGATGCTGGACATGCATAGAAACTTTTCTCCTAAAATGTATGAAAAGTTTCTGGTGGTGGTGGTGCTTTTCCAAATATTTTTGCAAAAAAAAATATTTTTTTTTTAGCACTTATGTAATTTTCTGGATCTCTTCTTTAAGTCTATAAATCATTCTGGAACCCCCAAGCCCTTGGTACATGTCAACAGAGCCCAGTTTCTGTAGAAATTCTAAATCCCGCTTGAATTTTTTGGCATCATTCAAAGAAACATAGAATATGACAGCAGATAAAAAACGAAAAAGGCAGTGTAATCTGTCAGTTCTCTCTACCTCCTGCACTGTTGCAGACCCTGTTTGTGTTCTGGATGTATCCTTACCTCTCTACTGCTAAGGTTACTAATGTATTTTGCCCCATGCTTTTTTGAATTCCAGTATCCTTGGGAGACTGTTCCATGCATCAATCATCTATCCTTATTCTTGACTTTTATCACCTTCCTGCCTGCTTATTATATTATTCCTAGTACACTTTTGTAGCTGTGGGGTTAATTTTAAAGAGAATCAATAAAACTACAAATATTACAGGGCAATGGGATGCAAGTTAAAAAATGCCTTCTCCAGTTCCCCCCGCCAAATAGTGTGTCTTGACAGCTGTGTTTTAATACAGCTGACTTATTGCCCAGAAAATGTTGGAGTATTGTTTTATGAAGTTGTCTGAAAGAAAAATTGAGCTTCAAAACAAGTTTGAAACCTTCAGAAAATGGTGACATGGGATATGAATGGTAATACACTACCGTCGCCTCATCACGTCCTTCTTTCCAACTCTTTTCTCCTCCTTCCTGACATGGTGGAACACTGAGCACCACGTCTATCCTGCTGTTTTGCCTCTCTCATTTGTGCCCTGGCTGCTCACAGCTGATGATGGCTAAAATCTCCTCGAAATACCAATTCCCTTTCAAGAGACCTAGATCCTCATGAAGGAGAGCGCACCAAAGAAACTGTAAGGTGCAGATGAATAGCTGGAAGGACAACTTTGCTAAACAGATGGATGACACTTCATAAACCTCCTGAAATCATGATGTGATTTAGAAAGAATAGTCAGCACTCAGCAGTGCGTGCAGGCATCTTTTGCAAACTGTAGCGTCTAACACTTTGCATGCAAGTTTTAAAGGTACAATGGTAATATCTACAGCAATATTTTTTTTCTTCTGCTTGATATTTGATATTTCATGTATAATTGTCATAAATAATGATAATTTGGGATCTATATATTGCAATCTTCAAACAGGATCTCAGTACATTTTTTAGTTTTAGCTTCAGAAACACTTATGCAAACACACACATATCATCTGATCTAGAGCTGGGAGAACCCAAAGACTTTTGATCCTTATTAAATCAGAAATTGAAGTATGAGAGGGCTCTGCTCAGTTCAGATTTTTGATATGTGCTTATAACTGTGATAATACATCATAGTAAATATTAAAATTCAAGTCAAATCTGCACTAATTGAGTGCTTAAAGGAAAAGGGAATGAGTTACATGATTTTCCCTAGTAAGCAAGACTCTCATTTGCCATGAAGATTCCCACTCCATGCAGTGCTAGAGTGGATTGTTGTGATGCAGGTCTGCATGTATGTATAATCTAAAAAACAGAAAATGTAAACACAAATTTTGCACACTGCATAATGGGGCAGATTTTCAAAGGGTTACGCGTGTAAGATACGTTTACCCATCGGGGGCGTTGCGGAGGTGGGGCCGCGGCCATGGTTTCAGCCCAGGGGCGTTCCGGGGGCATGGCCATGGCCTCCGGACCAGCCCCTGGACTGGAACATGGCGCACCGGCAGCTGACCGGTGCACACAAGTTACGCCTGCCTTGGGCAGGCATAACTTGTGAAATAAAGGTAGGGGGGGAATTAGTCAGGGCTGGGGGGTGGGTTAGATAAGGGAAGGGAGAGGAAGGTGGGGGGGGGGGGGCCGGAAGGTAAGTACCCTCTGAGGCCGCTCTGATTTCGGAGCGGCCACGGAGGGAATGGAGGATGGCTGCACGGCTCGGCGCGCGCAGGCTGACGATTTTGCGCAGCCTTGCGTGCGCCGACCCTGTATTTTATAACATGCGCGCGGCAGCATGCGCATGTTATAAAATCGGGAGATTTGTTCGCGCCAGGTTGCGCGAACAAATCTACTCTTGCGTGCACCTTTTAAAATCTACCCCAATGTGTATTATTCAAGTAATCAATAATGCACAGTTTTTGTCTCTCTAGAAAATGCAAGAGACTGTAATACTAACCGTGGCCACAAGGTGTCAGTATAATGGGTAAATGAGAGGCTGCAGCACCATCAGTGGCTATAAAACGTTAGAATCATCATGATTATTTTTTCATTTCATAGAAAAAGGATAGAAGGGCACAGAGGAGGACAGAGGAATAAGGAAAGGGAGGAAGAAAAGTACAGAAGGGAGCACAGACAAAAAGAAGAATGTCACAGGAAACAAGGGGGAGAAGGACAAAGGTGCACAGAGAGGGAGCGGAGTGAGGGGGAGAGGCAAAAGTATCATAGATGGGGCAAAGAGGGGATGGGAAGGAATCACTGGGCAGGCATCACTGAGAGGACAAGGAGGGGAGGGGAAGGTAACTCTGATAGGGCAAGAGTGGAGTGTGCCACTGATGGGGTAAGAAGGGGGGGTGTACCCCTGATGGTGTGAGGGGGAGGTACCAGTAACAGGATGGGGGAGAGAAAAGGGCGGTATTAATAATGGGGGAAGGATGAGAGAAGATACCACTGACAGGGTGAGGGGGAAAGAAGGGAAAGCACCACTAATGGGGCAATTATATTTTATGACAATAGACAAATCACAAGTACAGACTTTGGACAATTAGGGGTGAGTTTTAAAAGCCCAGCGCGCACCAAAGCCAGGAAATATGCGCAGAAGTAGGGTTGGCGCATGCCGCATAGATGTTAAAAGACACCCGTGTACATGCGTATCTCCTGGTACATGCACAAAAAATATTTTTTTCCGAAAAACGTCAGGGCGTGGGCATTCCAGGATTTATGAATGAAACCAGCACACCAGGGTCCCCTACCGTATAACTTTTACTTCTGCTATGGATGGCATGTAAGTCCTAAAAGAAAAAAAAAACTAGGCTAGTCAGCGGGGTTTTAAGGCAAGGGCCTACCCTTTACCTGGACGAACTGGAAATGAAACGGAGGAAACTGGTAATTGTGAGGCAGAATGTGCACGTCCATATAAAATTATGTGCACATGTACGCGCATACAGCCTATTTTATAACCATGCAAGCATATATGTGCGAATGTTAGAATATGACTGCATCCTTTGGCGCATCCTTTGGCGCATCCATTCGTCCACACCTATCCTCCAGACCCATCAGAAGCGCTTACAGAGGCACATTATTCGCCCCTCCAGCAACATCATTACTAAGAAAAAGAGCACTCTCAACTGCAGGACCACACCATTGGAACGCTCTCCCCCCTGACCTACGCCTCGAACCCAGTCCAGCAGAGTTCAAAAAAAAGTTAAAAACCTGGCTCTTCAGGCAAGCGTTCCAATCTCCAGAATGTAACTAAGCGCCGCATCCTGATTGAACTTGGGAATATTCTGTGTTACAGTTAATAATATGCAATTTTATGCATAATTAAATTTCAATTTACCTTACGTTTAATTTAAGTTCAACATGCCATTGGCCTAATTTTAATTAAATTATGAAAATATTTAAGGATTTATTGTTCAATGTTCTTTGTAAAAAAAAAAAATTTTTAAAAAAAATTTAAAAATTTTTTTTTGTTCATATTATGAATGTATTATATGTTATTGTTCAATGTTCTTTGTAAAAAAAAAACCCCAGTCTGACATCCCAGACCAGGGCAATCTTTTCGTTCCATGTAAACCGGACTGATTTGTATTGTATACAGGAATTCCGGTATATAAAAATTAAAAATAAATAAATAAATAAATCCTCATGTACACATACATGTGCGCCTGCAAGGCGTCCCAGTATTTATATTCCTGTTTTTACAGATGGACAGCTTTAGGTGGATTTTTTTTCCAGCGTGAAGAACTGTTGCAATAAAGGTCCTAATCTGACAAATACCTGGAAAGTCTAATTTTGCTAAACAGATAGGTGATGTTTCGTAAACCTTCTAAAATCCTGGTGTCATTTAGAAAGAACAGTCAGTCCTCAATAGCAATGCAGGCATCTTCCACAGACTGTAGAGTCTAACCTTTGAATGCAAATTTTAGTGGTAGAATGGTAATATCTCCTGCAATATTTTTGTGCAGTATTTGATGTTTTACATATAACTGTCATACATAATGATAATTTGGGATCTATAGGTTACTATGACTGCTAATGTTTTGCAAGTCTCTGCTGGTGATGTAATATTTCAGAAAACCACACATTTCCATCATCATCAAGTGCCTTTTTTTTGGTATAAAGATTGGAAATTATGAGGCACCAATTCTCTCTGTGCTCAGCTTCCCTCTTTGTGCCCTCATTGTGTTTCCAGATCTTGACCATTTTTAATGTTAACATTTCAAACTGTTCTGTACTTTCTTCTATCATGCCCGCAGTATAAGAGCTATATTTACTAAAATCTGCTAACACATGTTAATGAACGTTGTTTTTTAATAGATACCATTAATCACAATGGGGCCTGTTTCTAACAATGCACATTAATGTGTTACCACCTTTTTGGTTATTAAGTCCCCAAATTAGCTAATTTGCTACCAGAATCTCTTGAGTACTTGACTAGCAAATCTCCTTTTCCTTTTATACAGGCCTCCTAGTAGGGTTCTTCTAACATCTTATACACTCTTTCATTAGAAATTTTGTCTTTCCAGTTATTCTTCAGAATTTTTCTATAATGCCACATTTTAAATAAATGTATGTTCTTTATAATCTCTTTAGAAATCCAATAATTAACTTAAAAATAAAATATTTTTCCTACCTTTGTTGTCACAACTATTTTATTTGCTGCACTGTTATTTTTCCCCTTGTGCTTTCTAATCTTTTCCTGATTTTTCTGTGTAATTTACCTTCCCTTTATGTGTGTTTTCTTCATTCTCTCATCTGACTTCTTTTCATCTTTCTCTTTTCTCTCTCCATCTCTCTTCCTTTTATCGTCAGTTTTTATGTTACCCGCCTGTAGTACTTCTTTTATCTTCTCCACAGCTTTCCTTCTATCTTTTACCTTTGTCCTGCTCTTTCAATCTCCTTTCATGTCTCAATCTCCATTTCCCTCTCCTACTCCTTCTCCTCCCATCAACTCTCAATCTATCTTTTTTCCCCCCACCCTCTCTATTTCCCTTTCAATGTCTCTCGCCTTTCCATCTTCTCTTTTCTTACCCCTCCATCTCCCCATTTCTTACCCTTGCCTTTCTAATTCTCTATCTCCCTCTCCCTCTAACCTTTCAGTCTGTCTTCTCCCTCTATCACACCTCTTTTGTCTCCTATGTTTCCACCTCTTCTTCCTCTTCCCCATCTTTTCATCACCTCTCATCCTTGAGTATCTTCCTTCTCTCCTTCTCTTCCATTCCTTTACTCTATTTCCCCTTCCTTTGTTCTTTGTTCTCTCACCTCTTTCCCTCCTCTTCTCTTCCCCTCTTTTATTCTCTCCCTTTACTTCCACTCCTTTACTCTCTCGGCTCATCTTTTCTCTCCCTCCTTTCTACTCCTTTGCTTTCTCACCCCTTTTTTTCACATTCTCCCCTTGTCCCTTCTCTTCCTTTGTTTTCTCTTATCCCTTCTCCTCTTTTGCTTTCTCCACCCGCTATCCAATAATTTATTTATTTATTTTTATTTATTTAGTGGTTTTTATATACCGATTACTGTTTGCACATCGTATCGGTTTACAAGGAACTTTGTGGTTATATAGTATAGGTTTACAAAGAATATTGTGATTAAAGGAATAGCATAGTTAATAAGATTAAACCATTTACAAAGAACAAATTGGTAGAGTGCATAATAACTGGAACAGATTAAACTATTTACATAGAGCAAGTTTGCGGAGAGTAGGGTTAACATAAGTAAGTATAAAATAAGCTGTAAATGATAACAAAATGCAAGAATATAGCAGGAGATTAAGAGATTATATAGTGTGTTTGGAGGCATGTGGGGTTGCAAAAACTGGACAAAACTATGCATATATATTTATACATGTTTAAGGGCGAGAGCATAAAGGACATATAAATGTAACAGGGGAGACTGGGGAGAAGGGAACAAAATGTGAGGTTAGACTGGGGAGAGGCAATTCTCAGGGGGAGGATCAAATAAGGGGGTTGATGCTAAGGAGGTTTAAGCACCAGGAAAAAAACCAGGGAGCGGGAAGGGTACTTAGTCGAAGGCCTGCTTGAAAAGCCATGTTTTCAGTTTCTGATATTCTAGGACTTATCTGGCTATCTAGTTAGCTGGATAAAAAGTGGGTGGGCAGTAGGCGGTTTAGGGCGGTGCTACTTAGCCAGATACCTTATCCAGCTAAGTAGCAATATTGGGACTTAGCTGCATAGGTTATGCAGTTAAGTCTAGACCTGCTATTGAGTACTTTAGACTTAGCCGCATAACACTTATCCGGTTAAGTTCCGTTTGTATGCGGATATTCAGCGGCATAGAACTGATTGCTACAGAAAAAGTGAAAACCCTGTATATACTATATCACAGAGTATCAATCTATTTCATTATTGAGACCAGTTGGTTGAACAGTATTAAGATGGAAAATCCAATATTGGTCCCTGTGGTTAAGCATATATGCTGGATCACCACCCCACTCCTGCTTATGTAGATGCTCAGTCACTCACCACTTATCTTGAAATTGGTGGGAACATTCAATGCAGTGTTGTACCATCGGGGCTTGTAATCTTCCAGTTTGTATATAGCTGCAATGTTCAATAAGACGTTTGCGTATGGGGCAAGCAGTTCTACCAATGTACTTCTTTCCATAGGGGAAAACTATCATATACATGATGTTGGAATATAATCTTTGTGGTTATCTGCTTCATATAATCTACCCATTGAATCATCACGCCAGGGCCGGCCAGTAATAGATTGTCCACATGCTGAGCATCTTTTACACATCCAGTGTTTCTTGAACTGTGTCTAATCCCAAAGCAGACATCCATAAAGGGTACAACAGTCACATATATTTCTACTGCGTTTGTACACTATCAATGGTCTGTGTGAAAAAAGTGTATGAATCTGCAAAATGTGCCAGTAGTAACTGGGAGAGGCAAGACTCACGCTCCCTCAACCATATCCTTCCCCCCTCCTCCCCCCCACTTCCCCAAAAATGACAAACAACTTTTATTTGGTTAAATAAAGGCCGCAGTTTATTATACAACTTAACCCGAGCCCATAACTATTAATACAATCTTAACCAGCACCCCCCCTTTGACACATCCATCACCATCATGAATTTTCCCACCACGTCCCAGTAGTAGAGCTACTACAATGTCCTCCTTTTATCTTACCCCGCCTCTTCCTAGCGTGGGTAAGAGCCCCGGCCTCTGAGCATTGGCCCCCCTCTTGCTCATTGGCCATCTCATGTAGCATCCCTCACGCTACACAAGATTCCCCTCCCCCCCCCCGAATGCCTTTTACAATATATTAACAAAATCCACAAGATTGGGCTCGGGTTTACCGCCCACCACTGCGACATTCACATATGACATCTGAATACACTTATTATCCATAGAACCTCAATCTCCAAAAACACATAACCAACATTACAAGAGATTGCTTTTACAAATTACACATCCTGAAAAAACTAAGACCCCTCTTACACCATAACGACTTCCGAACTGTCCTCCAAACTACTCTATTTTCAAAAATTGATTACTGCAATACCTTACTTCTAGGATTGCCTGCGTCCACCACCAGACCACTGAAGATGTTGCAAAATGCAGCAGCCAGAATTCTTACCAATTCCCGGAGATCTGACCATATCACTCCAATCCTCAGGGATCTCCACTGGCTCCCTATCTCAGCTAGAATCCTTCATAAAAGCCTAACCATCATCCACAAAACCCTACACAATAATGAGATTCACTGGCTTAATGACGCCCTCCAGTTTCATATCCCCAACAGGCCCACCAGATCTGCCTACCTAGGAACTCTAACTGCCCACTCTCACAAATCTGCCCAGCTCACTTCCACCCGAGAACGGGCTTTCTCCATCGCAGGTCCTACACTATGGAACTCGATGCCACCAGACTTGCGCCTGGAACACTGCCCTTTTAAAAAAAGTTAAAAACCTGGTTATTCAAACAAGCATACTCTTAATCCCTTCCTTGTCTCTTCCGACCTCCCAGTCTCCTTTACTCCAGTTCTCCATTACTCCAGTTTCCATATCCACAACTATTTAACCCTTTCACTACCTAACTTACCTATATCCATCTCTGGTAAACCCCAACTATGTTTCATTGTCACTTCAATTTGCTTCAACAGCTAATGCCTTTGATTGTCGTACAGTTGTGTAAATATATTATGTAATATAGTTGCTATCGCAACAAAGTCTTAAGTTTTTCTCTTTTTTGTTCCTGTATACTTCCTGCTAACACTTTGTCTTGGCCCCTTAGACCATTCCACTCTCTCATCCAGTTCCTTATGATTCCCTGTTAATTGTAACTTTTTTACTCTTCCTTTCTCTCTTTTAGTTTTTGACTCCCCAGTTGTATGTGAACCGATGTGATATTCATTTGAATGTCGGTATATAAAAGTTATAAATAAATAAATAAATAAATAAATAATAGAACGCATCAATTGGGAGGGAGGGGACGCTACTTGCTTCCGCTGCCTCAGCCATTCCCATGTCAACTGAGGTGCAAAAATGGCTGTCCATGATAACTTTTATCTGCCAGCCAATGGCAAGTCTTAAATTCAAACCTGGCGCCACTATTGGCTACCAATGCCCTACACATATTCCTCCCCCTCACCCCTCCGTCAGCCTACACTCACATGCCTCCCATTAATATCAACAGCGTGGGACAGGCCCATGCTGTCTTCACTTATAAATCAATGAAGACACTGCCGAAGATTTTGCAGTGTACTTGAATACACAAACCAGGTTTTCACCCGTGTGTTCCTCACTATTGTCCATGAAGAGCCATTGTCTTTCAGCATATCTTGCCCTTTTAAAGGCATGCTTAATAATCCACGTGTCAATAGCCTTCTAGGTAAAAATTCTGCCTCCTTTTTAAATTCTTGTATCATGGAACAGATCCTATTCAATCATAAAAATTGTCCCATTGGTAAATTCCTCTTCATATGGTATGGGTGGAAACTGTTGAAATCTAACGGGGTATTTCTGTCATTCATTTTTCTAAATACACTTGTGTTCAAGATGGAACCAGACAGATATAGAAATATCCAAATAGTTGATGGGTCATAGTAAAATTCAAATCTGAATCCAAACTGTTAAACCAAGCTAGAAAAGAATGGAATGACAACACATCCGACCGCCACAGAAAAAATGTCATCAATGTACCGGGCCCAAAGGGCTACATCCTCAAACTGTGCAGTTGTCTAAAAATAGCACTCCTCAAATTTGGCCATACAAAGATTTGCAAGGCTGGGAGCTATAGTGACTCCCCATCTCAGTTCCATGAATATGTATATAAAATGTATTTTCAAATCAAAAATAATTCAGTGGAATTCTGCATGGATGCGTGCGAGTTTCCAGTGCATCATGTAAGATCTGAAGGGTCTCCTCCTGAGGAATGCTGATATACAAAGATTTTATATCTAGTGTAATCAGCTGCATATTTTCTACATTGGTGACAGTGTCTAAACTCCTTTGCATATGTTTGGTGTCACATACATATTATTGGATAGTGGGGGCTATCGGTTGTAAAAACCAGTCCACAAAAATTGAAAGTGATTCCAGTACAGACCTGATGGCAGCATCAATTGATTTCCCAGGTGGGCATTCCATGTTCTTGTGTATTTTCGGTACCATGTAAATTGTTGGAATCTTAGGATGTTCAGTGATAAAAAAAAACTGGCTTCTTTTGCAGTAAGAAAACCTTTTATATGACCTTGGTGGCAATGTGATGCTGAAGTTGAACAGAGGGGTTTTTGTCCAATACTTTATAGTTAACCTGGTTCACAAGCTGCGAATGAACTTCTCCCAAATATTGTTCTCTGTTTTGTAGCACAATCGCTTCCCTTTGTCAGTGGGTTTTATTATCAACAAAGTATCCTGCGATAAATATTGTAAACCCTGGTGTTCAGCTTTTGTGAGATTAAAATGAGGTTTGCATCATTGTTGTTCAAGGACAACCAGATCTCATAGGATCAAATTCTTAAAAGCTTTAATATGTGGGTCAACTACGCCTGAAAGTAACCATGTACATTTTGGAGAGACAATAGAAATATCAAGACCAGGAGGATATTGTGAGAAAAATAGATGAATCTGCAATTTCTGAAAGAATTGGAAAAGATCAGTCCTACAAGTAAATGGATCATGATGTTGGTATGGTACATAAGAGAGAACTTTCTGCAGGGCAGCAATCTGCTCCTTACTGAGAGGCTTACCAGAAATGTTTATGACCGTGGATTTTGCCACTTCTGAGAGTGAGTATTCGGATAACCTTCCATGTTGTTCCATTTCGGACAGTATGGGTGACATGTCCTGATGACATACTCCATTGTTCTCCTAAAAAGGAAGGAGCAGAGAAGGAAGAAGAAGCAGAGGCCATTGGCATTAGTAAAGGGTCATGATTTTCATCATAATTAGATGATGACTCATCAGATGTAACAAACGCTACTCTTTTTGATTTGGTTGTCTGTCTACATTGCCATAGTCTTTTTCATCTTGGCAAAATTTGCAAATTTTGTCTTGTTTAATACTACTTCTGAACTGCTTGATAATTCGATTGTGCTCATCAAGACTGCATTCATAGTTTTCAAGATTCTCATGAGTTTGTAGATATTGCTTAGCTTCGTCAATTGTTATTTTTATGGAATCAGTATTTTTTTTTTTACAATATGTTTATTAAATTTTTACAAAGAAAATATAAAATACAGAAGGAACATCAGAACTCTGAAATATATACGAGCCATAACACATAGACATAGCACAATCATCTATCAGTCAAGTTGCATTGAGAACTTCCCCCCACCCATTCCCTGAAAGGTACTAAATAGAGAAGTCATTCTTAAATAGAGAGGTCATTCTTGAATAAAACATGGGAAACTTGCAGCTGAGAGACATGGCTGAGAAGCTCCAGTGTTATGACCTCGGTAGAAGTGTGGACTCTTGACCTGTGCTAGGGTTGACACTACCCGGGAGGAAGGCCTACCGCGGGTCCTCAGTGACAGGAGGTGAGGCAGACAGAAGGCAGGGACCGGTTGGAGCTTCACCAATACCAATCCCGTTCCCCTCGGGTTGATCCTTTGGGTACCGGGACCGGCTGGGCTTAGGTGGGCCCCTGTGGAGATGTGGGATGTAGAGGAGATGGGTCTTGGTCCAATGGTCGGTGGCAGGTGGCAATCAGGCAATGTGAAGTCCAGACCAATGGTCAGTGGCAGGTGGCAATCAGGCAACGTGAGGTCCAGTCCAAAGGTCAAGCCGAAGAATCTATCCGGAGGGAGAAGAAGACTAGAATCTGGGACAAGTGAAGGAAGGCAGGAACAGGAACAGGGCTACAATGAGGAGCTGGGACAGGTGGGCAGGAGAAGACAGGAACCAGAGTCAAAAGCAGGAACCAACGAAGAAGCAGCTAGAGGCAGCTGGGAAACCTGTTGCCAAGTTGTCTGTCCTGGGTTGCTGCAAGGCATATATAAGGGAGAGGCCCGACGTGACCAGGAGGGGCCGGCGTCATCTCCCTGCCGTGGGCCCTTTAAATTTGCGTGGAGGATGTGCATGAGCGCCTAGGGGCGGGGGCCGAGATGGGCGATGCCGACGACATCCCAGCTTGGGAGGAGGAAACTGGAGCCCCGGCTGCATGAGAGGAGCGCAGGCCCTGCCGCGGCTCCAGCACGGCGAAGGAGCAAAGGGGAGACGATTCAGAGCCAGAAGGCTTAATATCCAGAGAACACAATGCCATTATCAATCTTACCAGAGATAACAAATCACCTTGCCATTATGCTGGGAAGAGCAAGAGAAAAAGAGACTGTAAAAGGTGAAATAAGAAGTAACACTGTGACAGAGATAAAAAGTTAAGAAAAAAAATAAGAAAAAATGAAAAACAAAGCTCATAGGCATCTGACTGGCACAGTTGTTTAAAATGAGCTATTTAAGTATTGGATCATAGGGGAAAGAAACTCATTAAATTTACTCCATACAGTCATCATATCGTGGAAACATTTGCATGAGCACATTTTGGCAGAGAGATACTCAAAAGTGAATAATTTCACAAGAATTCAGAACCAGTGCTTTTGTTGGGGGTGTAATGAGCCCACCCATGTAGAAAGAATAACTTTTTTTCCCACCAGACTAGCTTTCCTCAAAAAGGGAAGGAATCAGTATCCCTAGCTGATGTGATAGATGGCGCAGTGCCAATCAGCCATAAGTTAGAGTTGCTTGATATATCAGACCCTAAGATTTCAATACAGATCTGCCTTATCTGAGCCCAAAAGGACTTGATGATAGGGCAAGACCAAAAGCTGTGACAATAGTCACCCATGGCAGCCTCACATTTAGGACATATGGTGGTAGTGGACTGTTTAGCTAGAAAAGCCTTGTTAGAAGACTAATAAAACTGCCATAGAAATTTGAATTGCATTCCTTGAAGAAGAATATTCTCAGTTAAGGTCGGTATGTCACTGAAACATTGTCCAAATTCTTGAAAAGAAAGTTTGAACTCCGGCCATCTCTGCCATCTGTCATAGATTGCTTGCAGTCCCTCCGAACAAGGTACCACCTGTAAAGAGTTATTGAACTGAGCTATTAAAGGCTTGCGTTTTTGTCCCCCCTGGATGATATCCTGTAACATCCTAGAAGGGAGGAAGTCCTGAAAAGAGCCCTCAAAGGCCTTTACAAAATGTCTTAATTACAAGTAGGCATTAAAATCTTGGTGCAACAAAGAAAACTGCGCTTATAGTTCTTGGACGCTGGATAAGAACCCAGTTTGTAGTGAAAACAACTGATAAATATAGATAAAGCCCTGCTTCTGCCAACAGTGGAAGACAGACTGTCCCATTCCCTGGGCAAACAATCTATTGTCCAGATACTGAGAAGAGATGTTAGCTGATATGGGAGATTGACAATAGAGCATAAATAGGACCAGGCTTTTCAACAAGACTCTACCAACATATGAGAATGCAGTTCTGGCGGTATTAGGGTATTCGCCACTTGTGGTAAGTTATTCAGTTAAGGTAAATTGTTCCAGCTTATTAAATGTTGATAAGGAAGAAAATATGAAATTTCCAGGATCCTGTCTCCCAGAAAACGTAACATACATGCTAAATTATACAGTCTCAGATTTGGCAGACTAGACTGCCCTGTGCTATAGGTTTAGTGAGAACTTTCAAAGATATTCTAGCTTTTTTCGCATTCCAGAGGAATTT
Organism: Rhinatrema bivittatum; assembly: GCF_901001135.1. Taxonomy (NCBI): domain Eukaryota; kingdom Metazoa; phylum Chordata; class Amphibia; order Gymnophiona; family Rhinatrematidae; genus Rhinatrema; species Rhinatrema bivittatum. The sequence continues at coordinate 171,353,293 of NC_042617.1, forward strand.
ACGAAACAATTTCTCTACTTCCTTGTAGTCTTTTTTGGTGATCCAAATCGGTAACATCTGAAGGAGGTAGAGCTATTTAGGCAAGATCATCATTTTGAGTAGGTGCACTTTACCCAATAGGGTTAATGGTAATCTCTGTCACTTATTTAGGGATTGGGACAAACTGCACAGAAGTGGGTGAATATTAGCTAAATAAAGAGGGTGGGGATCCTTTAGGATCCTGATTGCCAGATATTTCAACTCTTTATCTACCCATTTTAGAGGGTAGCATCCCCACCAGTGAGATTGAACAGTTCCACATATGTTGAGTGCCTCCGATTTATCCTGATTGATCCATAAACCCGCAAACCTAACATAGGCTATTTGGAGCTCCAGTAATGGATCTAAGGAAAACCAGGACATTGTCAGCAAAGGCAGCTATCTTAAAGGTGTGTTGACCTTGTGAAATCCAGTAATGTGTTGTGCCAACTCAACTTTCCTTAACAGGCGGTCAATAGCAAGAACGTAAAGCAACAGAGAGAGTGGGCAACCTTGCTGCACCCCCCATTATATCCTAATATCAGCTGATTTATACCAATTGACAATTATGTTTGATAATGGGTTAGAATATAGTAAAGAAATGTTGAAAATTATGTCTCACTGAAACCTGAATCTACTTAGGACCGAAAAGAGGTAAGGCCATGATACCAGGTCAAATGCCTTTTCTAAATCATATCCAATGGCTAGGGCAGGGATATGGTGGTGATTGCATGTGGATATAGCCGTAAGCAGTTTAATAATATGAGAACTAGCTGACCTCCACTTTACAAAGCCTACCTGATACTCCAATATAAGGTAGGGAAGTACTACCCTTACCCTATCTGCCAGAATCTTTGCTAGAATTTTCAGGTCACAGTTAAGAAGTGAGATGGGCCTGTAGGACGAAGGGGATAGTGGGTCCTTCCCAGGCTTGGCCAACATTGTAATATGTGCCTTATTAAAGTAAGCTGGAAAGGAACCTTGCTGTAAAGCATCCCTATAGAAAGAGGTTAAGATCCTACCACTTATGTTCTTAGCAATTTATAAAAATCGCAGGAGAAGCCATCTGGCCCTGGGGCCTTTCTGCTTTACTGGTACTGACCACATTCATTATTTTAAAGGGTTGGATGGGTCGATATAGAAAAATCAGATGTGCCTCAGATAACTTTGGCAAGGGAAGATTCTGAAAGAAATCTTCCTCTTCTTGCAGACCTCCTGGAACATCTTCAGTATAAAGAGTCTCCTAAAAGGCCTTGAAGACCGCACAAATTTCAGGGTTTGTTTTTTTTAGAGACTATTCGCCCCTGAGATGTTTTCATATGGTCTAGAAATGTCATCCCCATACAGGACCTAACGATATTAGCTAGAAACTTTCCTGCTTTGTTTCCAAAATGGAAAAAGTTATGTTCAGTATCCTGGAGAAACTTCTGCACTCTTTGATATAACTGGGAGTTTAGCTCTCCTAAAATAGAATAGAAAGCAGTGCTATTCTCCTTAGAGGGATGTGTAATTAATTTCTGTTTAGCAGTTTTTAACTGGACTTCCAATTGGAAAATGGCAATATTAATCCTATATCTTCTGTTGGACACAAAAGAGATAATCTCCCCACGTATGACTGCCTTACCCATTTCCCAGAACAGTTGGGGCGTTACCATATGATGTTGATTATGGAAAGTAAAATCTCCCTACGTTTCTGGAGAAATGGCTGAAATTCCACATCATTACGCAAAAAACTTGGGAAGTTCTAAAAGCGTTCCTCAGGTTCTAGAGTAGAGAACTGTAAATTCATCCATATAACAGCATGGACTGAAATAACTTGCAGATTGATTGCTGCTTGGGAAACATAGAAAAGCTCTCTTCGGCAATCAGTATATAATCAATACGTGATAGGGCAGCATGGGCTCTGGAGACATGGATATAATCTCTCTCTTCGGAGTGAAGTATATGCCAAATATCCAGGAGACCCTGTTCACACATCAAAAAGCTACCTCTTTGTCACTCCTGAGGTTTTTATAAGGACCCAGGGGACACTTGTCAAGATGTGGGTCATGAACATAGTTAAAATCCCCAGCCACTATCAAAAGCCCTTGAGTATACAGTGCCAATTGAATAAGAACATAAAGAGATCATGAGAGTAATTATTAGGAGCATAGACCTCTTTCCCATTTAAAAACCCTGTAACTAACAAAAAATCTACATCCAAATCGTGAAAAGTTTTTTTATGCAACTGAAAGTTAGCAGTTTTATTAATGAGAATAGCAACCCCTGCTTTCTTGCCCTTGGCAGCTGAAAAATAGCACTGACCCACACCCCATTCAGCTTTTTACTCTCTGCCACTGTGAGATGGGTTTCCTGCAAACAGGCAATGGTGGCATTACATCTCTTTAGGTGCAGTAGGACCTTCTTTCTTTTTATAGGGGAACCCAGATCATTGACATTCTAAGACATTACCTGAGTTTAATCACTGGATACTAGGGGTGTGAATCGTGTGATCGATCGTCTTAACGATCGATTTTGGCTGGGGGGGAGGGAAATCTTATCGTCGTGTTTTTTTTTTTAAAAAAATCGTTAAAAATCGTAAATCGGGGGAGGGCGGGAAAACCGGCACACCAAAAAACCCTAAAATCCACCCGAACCCCCCCAAAATGTTTTAAATTACCTGGGGTCCAGTGGGGGGGTCCCGACGCGATCTCCCTCTCTCTGGCCACGGCTGCGTTGAGAGAAATGGCGCCGGTGGCCCTTTGCCCTTATCATGTCACAGAGCAAAGGTAGCGCCGGTGCCATTTTGGTTCCTGGTTCCCGACGTCACGCATCCAGGAGATCGCCCCCGGACCCCCGCTGGACCCCCAGGGACTTTTGGCCAGCTTGGGGGGGCCTCCTGACCTCCACAAGACTTGCCAAAAGTCCAGCGGGAGTCCGGGAGCGACCTCCTGCACGCGGGCCGTATTGCCAATCTTCGACCGTCGCCCGTATGGCATAGTGAGGACAAAGGTAGCGCCGGCGCCATTTTGAAGATTGGCAATACGGCCCGCGTGCAGGAGGTCGCTCCCAGACCCCCACTGGACTTTTGGCAAGTCTTGTGGGGGTCAGGAGGCCCCCCCAAGCTGGCCAAAAGTCCCTGGGGGTCCAGCGGGGGTCCGGGGGCGATCTCCTGGACGCGTGACGTCGGGAACCAGGAACCAAAATGGCACCGGCGCTACCTTTGCTCTGTGACATGATAAGGGCAAAGGGCCACCAGCGCCATTTCTCTCAACGCAGCCGTGGCTAGAGAGAGGGAGATCGTGCCGGGACCCCCCCACTGGACCCCAGGTAATTTAAAACATTTTGGGGGGGTTCGGGAGGGTGGGGGATTTTTTTAAAGGTTCGGGGTGGGTTTTAGGGTTTTTTTGGTATGCCGGTTTTCCCACCCCCTATTTAACGATACAATACAAATGCCCCTGACGATAAATCGGGGGCATTTGTATTGTATCGTGCACTCTAACGATTTTGGACGATTTTAAAATTATCTGACGATAATTTTAATCGTTCAAAAACTATTCACATCCCTACCAGTGGATACCTAAGTTGGCAAGATAAAAATAAAGAACCATTGGGTATACTATAACACTCTGTAAGGCCCCCAGCCAGCCCCACTAGTGGCTTCCTAGATGAAAAGGATTCCCCATAACTCCTATAGTTTCCAACAGCGGCCCAGCATATAAACCATAGCATTTAGTCCCCAGACCCTCCCTCCATGTCTGCCTCAGTGCACTCCCCGCATCACATGAGAAAATCAGAATTACCTTCACCAACAAGTACTGAGCCCAATAACCTAAACCAAAAAGTACCTTTCTCCATATCCCCCCAACCTCCAGGAAACCCATCATTCCCCAGAACAAACAGGGGAGAGGTCATGTCATAGATGTGGATGGGTGTGACGCCCCCAAAATAAGAAAAAGAAAGAGGAAAGCCTTTCCAACAGCTAGAGAGCAGAGAACATAAAGAATATAACACTAAGCAATATACATTCATGGAACCCTGTGGCTAGAAGCTCAAAGTACATGAAAGAAAAGATAGGATCAATTGCCCTTGCTATAATAAATTTAGAGTGTGTGGATAAATAAGATAATACAATGGCATCAAAGTCTTATAAAATCAGGCTGTCCAGAAAAAAACAAAAAGTAGATGATCATGTCACTACCCCGAAGAAACATCTACTCTGAAGGTCCTGAATATGAACAGGAAACAAACAGAAGAGAAGAAATAATAAAAATCTCCATGGAACTGAAAATCATCAACGGGGAAGACTTACGCATCTTTCCTGGCAATCTGAAATGCAGAGACCTCTGAAATACGAGGACTTGAAAAGGGCTCCAAAAAAGTCAGAAACAAAGAGAATGTCGCACAGCAGCCGCCATTGCCCGATTCTAAACCGCAGCGGCATCTAGGGCCAAGAAGAGAAAGAGATTCCAGTCCCAGTTATGTCAATGAGGCATTGTGTCCAGGAACTTCTGGGCATCTTCCTCAGAGTCAAAAAATCTGACCCGATCAGCATGCCAAACTTTCAATCTGGCCGGGAACTCAAGTGTGAATTTGATCTGCCTTTTCAACAATGTGGAACAGATTGGCAAGAAGCCGTGGCGCAGAGCAGAAACCCAAGCAGAGTAATCCTGAAAAATCCTCACCCACTGAGAGTTGTAGGAAAGATTTGGGCATTTGCAGTAAGCTTGAAGGATAGATTGTTTATCAGCAAAATTCAAAATTTTTGAAATTACAATTCTCGGATGGGACTCATGCTCTTTCCATGTCCTCAAACGGTGGGCCCTCAGAGTTCAATGCTGGGTTGTTTAAGACATCTGGCAGCCAAAATTCCAAAAAAGTCTCGAGATTCCTTCTCCTGATGGTAACTCTCTGGAGGGATCTGGTAGTGGTCCACAGCGTGGGGTATGCTGAGGATCAGCAGGTAGAAGTCCAGAGAGGTGCAACAGGTCAGCAGAGCGAAGTAGGTGTTGGTACTTACTCCGGAATGTAGAAGGGTGACTGGAATGAGCAGGATAGTGGCCTGAGGCTCGGGGTACACCAGCGGTTCCTTCAGCTAGGAGGTAGAAGCAGAAGTAGAATTCACTAGGTTGAACTCACGATATCCTGAATCAGGAAGATAGGAATCTCCAGGCAGGAAGGCCCTCCGAGGAGCGGATAGCCAGAACGTAACAAGGCCCCTGAGGAGCGGGTATCTAAGGCGTTCTAGTTCAGGAAGTAGTGAAGCGAAGCGTCTCTGAATGGAGTAGAATAAGCAGGAAGGAAGTCCTTGCTAACTCGTAGGAAGCTTAGGCTGGCTGGGTTAAATATATCAAGCGGGTGACGTATTGCGGAGGGGACGCCCCCGAGGTTCCTGCCATGATGTCAATAAGAGAGGGCCTGGCGCGCGCACCCTAAGTAATCCCCAACTCAAGATGGCAGACGGGATCACCCACACCGTCCCGGGGATGCTGAGGAAGGCAGTGTTTTCAGGCTGAGGCCGCCATGGCCTGAGAATCGCTGTAGCAGGGAAAAGAGAGGTGAACAGCAAAGGTCGCAGCCATCTGTGACCGGGCTCAACAAATAGACTCCAGAAGACCTAGGAGTCTTATGTTAGATCACCTAGATCTATTTTCCAGGTAGTCAAGTTTGGCAGCTTGGTCTGCCACTGTTTTTTCGCCATCATAGTTGTGACCGCGAGGGAGTCATCTTCTAATAAAGAAATGCGACCCTCGATTTGTTCGAGGCGCAGGTTAAGATCAAGTCAGTGCGGTCTGTACTTCCATTAACTGTGCTGAGATTCCTGAGAGCTTATCATCTAATGCTGCTAGAATGAGCGCTTTAATCTTCTCCACTATCACGTCACTGGCTGCTCTTTCACTTGCCAGGTCTTGATGAGCCACCATTTTAGGATCTGTCCCACAGGTTGTTTCTTTTTCTTTCTTGCCTTCTTTAATGGGCATACCCAATGGCGATCGCTGTATAAATGGCACAATCGACATGTATGCTAGGAGAAGGAATTTAGGTCAAAGTCAGCTCTGGAGCAGCAGAGAAAAGGTGATGTTGAGAGCGTGACACCCAGAGCTTGGTGGGAAGTGTCCTCCTTGGCTCACTACATCACATTATTTATTTTATTTATTTTATTTCAGATTTTTATATACCGGCATTCGAGACAGCAGTCACATCGTGCTGGTTCACATAAAACAGGGGTGCATAGTAAACATAACTATAACAATGGTGTTGAAAAGGCAGTTACATATAACAGGGTGATAAGAACTTGGCTGAGAAGGAAGAGACCTTCTCATGACCTCCTCAGTAGTTTTTTTTTTGTTGTTTTGACCAATAGGAGCATAATATCCAATGAGCATTTATTTAAAACAGATATCCATCATTTCACAAATGATTCATCATCAACAAAAATTGTTGATTCTAAATTAATGCGTAAACCTCTTGGAGTCATTTCTTCTTTCATATACTGAAGTAATGTAGCAAGACAAAATTCCCACTGAGGTGAGGCTAACTGGCCTGTAGTTTCCAGCCTCCTGTCTGCTACCACTCTTGTGAGATAGGAACACACCCACTCTTCTCTAATCATTTGACACCACTCCTGTTTCCAAGGATCTATTGAACAGGTCCTTCAGCGGACTCACCAGCACATCTCTGAGCTCCTTCAATATCCTGCGATATATCTCATCTGGCCCCATGGCCTTGTCCACTTTCAGTTTGCTTAGCTCTTCCCATATTCTGTTCCATAAATGGAGTTTCATCTATCCCATTCCCATCTACGGTCTTGTCTACCAGCAATGGTCCTTCTCCAGGGTCTTCTTTAGTAAACACACTTTAGTGAAGTATTTGTTTAATATTTCTGTTATTTTTTCCGTCTCTTTACACACATTGCTCCTTGTCATTTCCAATTTCACTATAACACTTCTGGCCTCCCTTCTTTCTCTGATATATCTGAATAATGTTTTGTCACCTCACTTTACCTATTTGGCAATCCTTTCTTCTGCTTGGCCTTTTGTTTTCCTAATTTCTTCCTTTCCTGTGTTCCTCCTTTTGGAATTCCTTTGTTTCTTGCCTGTATTTTTTCAGCCACCTCCTTTGAGAACCAGATCAGTTTTTTTTTACTCTTACTTTTGTTTTTTTGTACTAACATATAGATTAGTTGCCTTTGTAATAGCTCCTTTTAATTTTGCCCATTGGTGTTCCACCTCTTTCATTATCTTCCAGTCTTCTGGTTCTTCCCCCAGGAGCATCTCTATTTTGACAAAGTCAGTATTTTTGAAATTCAAATCTCAGGTCTTCTTGTGACTTCTCTGTATCTTATTTGCAATATCAGACCATACCGTCTGATGATCACTTTGTGAGCATTTGTGAGCACTAGATCAAGTATTAGGGATGTGCAATCGTTTTTCCTGAATTAGGCAATTTCAATTTCAGTGAAATTGCCTAAATTGGAATGGTTCGGGAGAACCAAAAAACGATTTAATTTTTTTAGAAATTTCAGAAAAAATTCCTTTTCAGGTTAGTGTGTGCTAACTCCCGATAGTGCGCACTAACGTGGCAGAGTTAGCGTGCACTAAGGGGGTGTTAGCGCGCACTAACCCAAAAATTAGGGCCCTCGAAAAAAAGCCCAAGAACCAAGGGAAAAATGAAATTCCCGCGGAGGGACCCCGAAACGAAGCCCGACATGATAAAGCAACCTGAAGCACATCTCTATCAAGTAGGGATGTGAATCGTTTTTTGACTATTTTAAAACAATCGTCAAATATATTTTAAATCGTCAAAAATCGTTAGAGCCGCGATACAATAACAATTCCCCCGATTTATCGTCAAAAAATTATAAATCGGGGGAGGGGGGAGGGCGGGAAAACCGGCACCCTAAAACCCACCCGACCCTTTAAAATAAATCCCCCACCCTCCCGAAGCCCCCCAAAATGTTTTAAATTACCTGGGATCCAGTGGGGGAGTCCCGGCGCGATGTCCCGCTCTCGGGCCACAGCTGTGTTAAAAGAAATGGCGCCGGAGTGCAGGAGATCGGTCCCGGACCCCTGCTGGACCCCCAGGGACTTTTGGCCAGCTTGGGGGGGCCTCCTGACCCCCTGTCGACATAGTGAGGGCAAAAGTAGCGCCAGCGCCATTTTGAATATTGTCAATACGCCCGGCGCTACTTTTGCCCTCACTATGTTGACATAGTGAGGGCAAAAGTAGCGCTGGCGCCATTTTGAATATTGGCAATACGGCCCGCGTGCAGGAGGTCGCTCCCGGACCCCCGCTGGACTTTTGGCAAGTCTTGTGGGGGTCAGGAGGCCCCCCCAAGCTGGCCAAAAGTCCCTGGGGGTCCGGGAGCGATCTCCTGCACTCCTGATGTCGGGTGACAGGAACCAAAATGGCGCCGGCTCTACCTTTGCCCTGTCATATGGTAAGGGCAAAGGGCCACCGGCGCCATTTCTTTTAACGCAGCCGTGGCCCGAGAGCAGGAGATCACGCCGGGACCCCCACACTGGACCCCAGGTAATTTAAAACATTTTGGGGGGCTTCGGGAGGGTGGGGGATTTATTTTAAAGGGTCGGAGTGGGTTTTAGGGTGCCGGTTTTCCCGCCCTCCCCCGATTTACGATTTTTTACAATTTAAAAAAAAACAAAACCATGACGATCAGATTTCCCTCCCCCCCAGCCAAAATCGATCGTTAAGACTATCAATCACCCGATTCACATCCCTACTATCAAGTATCATACTCTCCCTCGTAGTTTCCATTACCATTTGTTTGAGCAGAGCCCCTTGAAGGGCATCCACTATCTCTCTACTTATTTTAGATTCCATATCTGGCAGATTAAAATCTCTAACATGCAACACTTCTCCCTTCTTTCCCACCTTTTGGATGTCTTTGATCAGATCTCTATCCAGCTCTTCTGTCTGAATTGGAGGCCTGTAGACCACACTGATGTAAATGGAAGCACGATCTTCTTGTTGTAGGACAGCCATATTGCTTCTTCCCTACCCCATGTCCCTTGCATTTCAGTTGCTTGGATATTGTTTCTGACATAAACAATAACATAAACATTAAGGGGTAGATTTTCAAAGGGTTACATGCATAAGATACGGTGTAACCCCCAAAAACCTACTCCTGCCTCCCCCTGCGTGCGCCGAGCCTATCTTGCATAGGCTCGGCGGTGCGTGCATGCCCTGGGACGTGCGTAAGTCCCGGGGCTTGAAAAAAATGGGCATTCCGGGGGCGGGGACATGGGCAGGGCACCAGCCCGGGGGTGTTTCGGGGCGGGACCGAGGCCTCCGGAACAGCCACTGGGCCGGGGGATGGAGAGCCGGCAGGCGTAACTTCTTTGACAAAGGTCAGGGGGGTTTTAATTAGGGCTGGGAGCGGAAGGAAAGTTCCCTCCGAGGCCGCTCCGATTTCAGAGCAGCCTCAGAGGGAACGGAGGAAGGCGGCTCAGCACGCACAAGTTGCACAATTGTGCACCCCCTTGCACGCACCAACCCTGGATTTTATAACATGCATGTGGCTGCGCACGCATGTTATAAAATCAGGCATAGATTTGTTCGTGTCGGGTTGCGCGAATGAATTCCAAAATTACCTATTATTTTTTTAAAGATGGCACTGTTTTGGTAGGAGCATGGTTTAATTTTACTGCAGGCATGTAATTCCCACATTGACATCAGCAGCCTAGTTCCAACTTTCAAAGTACCATTGGGATCACATTATGGGGCGGATTTTAAATGCCCTGTGCACGTAAATCTGGCCGGATTTATGCGCGCAGGACCCTCGCGCGCCGGCGAGCCTATTTTGCATAGGCCGCCGGCGCGCAAGTCCCGGGACTTTCTAAAAGGGACGGGGAGGGGGCGTGTTGGGGGTGTTCCCAAAATGACGTGGCATTTCGGGGGTGGGCCCGGGGGCGTGGCGTCGGGCCGGGGGCGTGGTCGAGGCCTCCGGACCAGCCCCCGGGTCGGGTGACGGCACGCCAGCAGCCTGCTGGTGCGCGCAGATTTACATTTTTTATTTAGCATTTTTTTATATACCGAGGTATAGCAGAGTTGCCTTCACTCCGGTTTACATACATCTCCTTTTAGCAGGCGTAAATCTGCCAACAAAGGTAAGGGGGGGGGGTTATATAGGGCCGGGGGGGGGGGGGGGTGGGTTAGGTAGGGGAAGGGAGGGCGAAGGAAAGGTCCCTCCGAGGCCGCTCCGAAATCGGAGCGGCCTCGGAGGGAACAGGCAGCGCACACTGGGCTCGGCGCGCGCAGGTTGCACAAATGTGCACCCCCTTGTGCGCGCGCCGACCCCGGATTTTATAAGATATGCGCGGCTACGCGCGTATCTTATAAAATCCAGTGTACTTTTGTTCGCGCAATTTTTTAAAATCTACCCCTATGGTTTTTTATTTGTTTTTTTTTTTTTTAAACTTTATAATTATTGCATTTTTATACATATATGTAGCGGGTCCCTGGTTTCGGTGCTTTGTCCTTGACTTAGGTGTTATGGGAGTCTCTGTTTAGTGGACCCTTGAGCTGACCTGCTAGAGACTGGGAAAGGTGGTCAATGTCTCTAATGAATAGCAGGCCGGGAGGCAGATGTTCAGGCAGGACGTAGAGGTGCTCTTCACCCTGGAAGCTGGTACTCCCCTGGGAGGAGCCCGTAGGAGCCCAACCATTGGGACTTAGGTGGCTTCACCCTTGGAAGCCGAAGCCCCCCGGCAGGAGCCCGTAGGGGCCCGGCCGCTGGGACTTAGGTGGGTTGTGGATCAAGACAGGTAACTGGAACCAGACTAGGACAGTAGCAATACTGTAACTGGGTTCGGGTTCTGGAACCAGACAGGAACTGTAGCGAGACTCGGGTACTGGAACCAGGCAAGAACTGTGGCAGGATTCGGGTACTGGAACCAGATAGGAACTGTAGCAGGAATCGGGTACTGGAACCAGGCAGGAATAGTAGCAGGCTCCGGGTACTGGAACCAGACGGGAGCTGTAGCAGGACTCAGGTACTGGAACCAGGCAGGAACAGTAGCAGGCTCCGGGTACTGGAACCAGACAGGAGCTGTAGCAGGACTCGGGTACTGGAACCAAGCAGGCACTGTAGCAAGACTCGGGTACTGGAACCAGGCAGGAACTGTAGCTGGGACTGTAGCAAGCAAGCAGGAACCAGGCAGGTACTGTAGCAAGCAGGCAAGAACCAGGCAGGTACTGTAGCATGCAAACAGGAACCAGCAGGTACTGTAGCAAGGAAGCAGGAACCAGTCAAACAGGTACTGTAGCAGGAATGGAGCGACGAAGCAAAGGGAGTCACTCCGGGGCACAGCGCAACAGGAAACCAGGATGCTAACCCGTTGCAAGGCAAAGACTGGATGGCCATGGCCGGCTTATCAAGGCCGTGGCGTCTGACGTCAGGAGTTGGGTGGAGTCACCACGGGCGGGAAACGGCCTAGAAAAGCGCCCAAGTGGCGCACACCTAGGAGCCTGGCGTCCATGGGAGGGCTTGCAGCGGCGCAACCCCAGCGGGGACGCCGCCAACCAGGCCGCAAACTAGGCCTCTGGAAGTGGGAGCAAGTCCAGGAACCCGGAGGTAAGGGCATGGCCACGGTGCTCGCGGCCAGAACCGCAACAATAGGGGTGCTACGGATCTGGGTTCAGGTCCAGACAGGGAGAAAGATTTCTGTTTCTGAGCCCCTGGTGTTGTCGATCGCAATCTCTGTGATCACTTTATAATCTAGATCAATATGTTCAGAAGTTGCCAGATAGTGAAAAATAAGAGCAGGGAATCCAATATTACCACTACAAGGAGAAACCAGGAGGAACAAATTGCTTCACCCATCCCCTAGTGAGTCCACATTGGGGAACACTCAAAGAAAAACACTAGTGTTCAGAGTTGGCTTTCAAATAAAATATAGTTATTTACTGTAACTTAAAGAAAAGAATCCAGGTCAAGATTACAAAAATAAGAATCAACATACATCCAATGATCAATGAAAAGCACATACTTTCTCTGTCCAGCCTTCTTCTGTTCACTTCCCTTCTTGCTTTTGCACCTTCATCCTGTTTGAAAATATCCTCACCAATAAGAGTGGGATTACTAAAGTATAGTTTCAGTTCATGCATGAACTGAGCTAAAAGAAGACACATATTCCCAAGCAGAAATACTAAACTTGGTTCCAAAAAAGTCAAACACTTCAACTATAATCCAAACTCTCAAAAATACAAGTCTCTTGTGTTCCCACCATCGGCAGGTGGAGTGGGCTGAAGATAAAGGCCGCTGGAGCTTCACCTATACCAGCCCTCTTTCCCCGTGGGTTGAGCCTTTGGGTGCCAGGGCCGGAAGGACTTAGGTGGGCTTCAAGGTTGGTTTGTGAAGTAAGGTGATTCAGCCCAGAGACAGCAGTCGATAGGTGGCATAGTACTACCCTGGACTGGGTTCAGTATGGAAACTCAGGCACAAATGGATCAGGAGGTAACTGGAGGCATCTGAGCAAAGGAAGGCCGAAGCCTTGTAAGTCCACGTCCAGGAAGTAGGCTGGAGGAGGCGTCACTGACAGGCTAGAGTCAAGGCTGGTGACAAGCGGAGGTCGTGGCAAGTAATGAAGAACTCTGGATGCAGAGTAATCTGTAGCGTAGTTGATCAAGGCAGTGGTCTGGGCACGGAGAAGGCAGGCGTAGTCAATCAAGGCAATGGTCAGAGCATGGAGAAGGCAGGCATGGTCAAACATAGCAAAGGTCCAGGGTTGGAGATAGGCTGAAGAGTAGGCAAACGTAGTGAAGGTCCGGGGTTGAAGACAAGCTGAGGAGTAGTCAAACAAAGCCGAGTCGAAATCCAGAGAGTCAATCCAACATATAGGGCAGGAACAAGGAAGACTGGAACCGGGAACCACAGGAAATAGGAAAACAACGTAGAGATGATTCTCTATCAGCAACGAGTACGAGGAATACAAGGAGACCTGTTGCAAAGGCAATGCTATGGAGCGAGGCCTGAGCTTATATACACTGAAGAGTCTGACATCAGCATCCGGGGCCGAGGCCATGTTCCCGCCACGGGCCCTTTAAAAGAATCAGCGATGCATGTGCACGCACCCCTAGGGAAGGGCATGATACTGATGGCGGCGTCTCTCCATGGGCCATGCGGAGAGGCCCGACGAACAGGGACATCTTGGCTGGCAATAGTGGGGACCATGGCAGAGCCAGAGGCACTGGAGGTGACAGCTTGCGGCCCACCGCCGCCAGTGAAGAGGAACCAGGAGCTTGAGTCCGTACAAGAAGGTGAGGAACGTGTCGCGGGTGTGCCACGAGCTGCACTCATAACACCCACTTCCCTAGGCAGGCAGATATTAGGAAAGAACAGGAGGCAGGGGTCAATGTTGCCAATATTATTATTGACACTGTATCTGCCACATCCCTATATGTAAGGGAATCCTGCCCCCCCTGCCTCTCCCTTCCTCAGCATTGCAAATCACCAAAAGCACCAGACATGGTCTTCCTCCACCACACTCCGCCAACTCTTCTTATTAAACAACTCCAAGGGGTTTTCTCCCTCTTCCAACTCAGCAAACTAAGGACAACCTCTCCCATGATCCCAGCCCTCTCAGTGATTTTAATGTCCTATATGGTCCTGCTCTTGAAAAATTTGGGGACCCCTGATGTACATGCGACCAGTCCCTCAACTGGGCCTTGTGTCACTTGAGAGTAGCCTGGAGAAAGAGAAGGCCTTTGACTTGTTCTGGAAAATGTAATTGGTTATCAAAGTTGACTGGTAGAATTTAATGAATCATGCTATTGTTGTGAACTACAACTAGATGGCAGTGTATATGGTTGAAAGAATCACTTTGTATATTGAGTCCATGGAAGGTATGGAGAAAAATTTCTGGATGAGGTTACTAAAGAGTGTAATTTGTTTGTATCCCTTTAAGAGGGTGAATAGGAAAGTCTTCTTGGGAGGAGAGATTATAAGACTATAAATTAGAGTTCCCCATTTTGGTGAAGGGGGAGACTGAGGAGATTCCACCACAGACTATAAGTAGAAGGAGCAGCCAGCCAAGGCTGGTGGAGCCGCAAATCCCTTCATAAGGAGAGAGCCCTGCAGGGGATTTCCCCCTCAGAGGGAGAATGCCAAGTCACTAAGGACTTTCCTCTCATAGGGATTTAGTCTAGGACCTGATATGTAGTCTGACAAGAGACATAGCAGAAAAGAGGGAGCCTCATTTGCTCTTGCGGTTATCCTCAGCATCCCCACACTCTGTGACTTGAGGAATAAGAGGTAGCTACATCAACGGAGTGTGGGGATGCTGGGAATAACCTCAAGAGCAAGGTCCCAGATTAAGAGGCTGATGCAATATGCTACACGTAAAAACATGCTTCCAAACTGGGCGTGCATTTTCTTAATGCGCGCACAGCCAGGTCTCCCATCAGGCGCCAAGGAGACATGGCTATGTACACAGCCACGGGTTAGGAAAACGGACGCTGGTAAATTCAGCATCCATTTTCTTAAGCTGGCTACCGTCAAGACATTTTTTTTCATGTTGCTGCTTTCTATGGTTCCTCCTATTTAGTATCGTGATGATATTAAAAGTAGGAGGAACCACAGAAAGCAAGATTTTTTTGTTTTTTTCCAGTGAGCCCTTGACATGCGGCAAAACTTAACACCAGCTCCGGAGCTGGAGTTAAACTTGCCATGTTAAAAAGTGCGCGTTGGGAGCATGGCCATTTTATGCATTGGGGTTAATAGGTAATAGTCTCATCTAGATGGCATTTACATCTGATGAGCGCTAGTGGCTATGCATGAGTTTGAAGGTGCATTTTGGATATGCTAATCCCCTTATTGCATCAGGTGTTAGCCTAGCACATACAAACACGCATCCAATCGCTGGTTAAGCTGTGCACTAGTTTGAGTGCATGATATTGCATTGGCCCATAATTCCCTTTGAGAGTAAAGTCCTTGGTCACCTTGGGATTCTCCCCCTCAGGGGGGAACCCTCTGCAGGGCCCATATTGTTATGTAGCTTTTAATATCACGTGTTTTGCAGGGCTTTATAGCAGTTGAGCCCTTTTCTAGGGGGGGGGGGGGAGTTGCCAACAATTACATTCAATGTACACAGCTGTGAAGCATTTAATACCAGAAGACAAACATGCAACCATTAGTGCAGAGGGGCAACAGCAGCAAGGTGTAGCCACTGCTGGCACGCCTGGTGAATGTGGATTTGTAAAGAATTGCCTCTTGACAGAAACAATTGTTCCTGCCCTTCTTATCCCGGCAATCAAGCATAACTGGATGGCATGTCACCTCTTGTACGCTGTGCAGTCAAAGACACCGAGCATCTAGAGATCATTTGCTAAGAGGGAAGTCTGGAACGGAGATGAAAGGAAAATTTTCTATAACAGTATGCCTGACATTTCCTATTAAATAAATAAATAAATAAAAGTTCAGTTCAAATAGAGCACAGCAGGTGCATATGGATGAAAGTGGAAAAAAAACATTCAAAAGGGGAAAAACGATTCTGGGGAAAAAAGATTCCGGGTCAGATCAGAAAACCCCGTAAGCCCCAGAGGGATAGTGCTTTATATATATATATATATATATATATATCTCAGGAGATGCTGTTGAATGGTTTGGAATTTTATGCTTTGGCTCTTCAGCTCCTTTATCTTCTGCAAGCATATGCTAGCTGAATTTTTTTTCTGTCCCTGGCATCTCCACCTCAGACTTAATAGTACTAGGACGGTAGCATTGCATTTAATTTGGGTAGGACTAGGGTACTACTTAGACACACTTCCTTTGCTATACAGAACTTTAAAGAAGATGGGTCAGCCGTCTACTTAGCTCTACTCTCTGGAAGATCACTGAGCCACATCTGTGGTGCTGGCTTTTCCAACAGTCGCACAAGGTGTACCTTGAAACTGTAGACTGCCGAGAGAAACGTCTGTGGAAAAGCTTTGTAACATGAATAAGCTTAAACAAATAAACTTTTTACAGAGCAGAAATAGTTTGGATCTAAGGGAAGCTTAAATGACTCTTGGAGCCCTTGATGCCTATCTCTGCTAGAGGACCCAGTTGGCCCCCACAGCAATGATGGAGCTATTATCCCACTTCAGGGCAACCTCCAGGTTCCTCCTGGACCTAACTCTCATGTTTCTGATAGGTAAAATGGAGAGACTTGAAGCAACAAACCATTGCAAGCTCCCCACCCCCACCCCCCCAAAAAAAACAAAAACAGGAAACAGACAACATGACATTCCATAGTTTTCTTCCATTTTGCTTATTTCCATTGTCCCCAATAATGGAACAGCAGTGGAATTCAGACTGCTCTTTTACTGGCAGCTTCAAAAATAAACATAAAATTCGTGCCAGTAAGTAGAAGCTTTCTTGCTAGCCGTTAGCTCATAGTAATAAAGTTTATGAAAAGTGCATTCATTGTTCCTGTTAGGAGAAGCTGAAAACAAATTAAATATCCATTAAATATCAGTGTTCTCTCTCTCAGCAGATGATTCCCTTAATGTAGCCCAAGAACTTGCCAGGGAATGGTTGGCATTGGAACTGGGATAAGGACGACACAGCAGTGGCATCCCTAGACAGCAGTATTTTTTTTGCAGGGGAAGGGGTAATAGGTGCAATGGAGGGACATTTTCAAATGTCACACCCACTGCCTGGACCCCTGCCCTTTCTGCATTCATCTTTCTGTGCTGTTGCTATGTGTACATTGCCCAGGCCAAGACAAGAGATTTTAGAACACAGACATAGCTTTGTCCTTCCTGTAAGATAAAGAGAAACAACGCGCAGTTTCTTTTGGGCTGCAGGGTGTGAGACAGAGATGCAGCCTTGGTCCTACCTTCTTTACCATCTGCATCTCCCCTGGACGGAAAATAAGGGGTAGATTTTAAAAGAAGCGCGCGTGCGTCCATGTGTGCACGTTTCCCGGCGCGCGCACACGGTTGCGCCAATTTTATAACATGCGCACGCCGGCGGGCGCTTGTTTTAAAATCGTTGGGCCGCACGCACATGTGCGCCGGATTTTGTAATCCGCGCGCAAAGGGGAGTAGGCTACCGCAAATTTTGCGCGGCGACGCACCCCGGCCTTCCCCAGTTCCCTAAAAAAGCTTGAGAATTGGCCAGATGCTTGGTAGTTAAGATTCAATGTGAAAAAGTTCAGAATCATGCATTTGGGATGCAAAAATCTGAAGGAGGTGAGCAGCTGATGAGCACTGACCAGGACAGAAACCTTGAAGTGATAGTGTCTGGTGATCTCAAGGTGGCAAAACAGTGTGATAAGGCAGTGGCCAGAAGCAGAAGGATGCTTGGGTATATAGGGAAAGGTATAATCAGCAGAAAACATGAGGTGATGATGCCCCTGTACAGGTCATTGGTGAGGCCTCACCTGGAATACCGTGTTCACTTCTGAAGGCCGTATCTCAAAAAGGATACTTAGGCTATAGGCGATAGAGTTTGTCAACCAAAATGCACCAAAAGCCATATAAGATTAGAATGAAGGACCTAAATATGCATACCTTACAGGAGAAGAGAGACAGGGGATAATATGATACAGATATTTAAATATCTGAAAGGTATTAATGGTACCCAAGGAGCAAAGCTTTTTATTTTTTTTTGCCTAATGTTAAGAACATAAGAACATAAGAAATTGCCATGCTGGGTCAGACCAAGGGTCCATCAAGCCCAGCATTTTATTTCCAACAGAGGCCAAACCAGGCCACAAGAACCTGGCAATTACCCAAACACTAAGAAGATCCCATGCTACTGATGCAATTAATAGCAGTGGCTATTCCC
This sequence comes from Rhinatrema bivittatum, assembly GCF_901001135.1. Classification (NCBI taxonomy): domain Eukaryota; kingdom Metazoa; phylum Chordata; class Amphibia; order Gymnophiona; family Rhinatrematidae; genus Rhinatrema; species Rhinatrema bivittatum. The sequence continues at coordinate 171,371,081 of NC_042617.1, forward strand.
TAAGTAAACTTGATTAATAGCCGCTAATGGACTTCTCCTCCAAGAACTTATCCAAACCTTTTTTGAACCCAACTACACTAACTGCACTAAACCACATCCCCTGTCAATAAATTCCAGAGCTTAATTGTGCGTTGAGTGAAAAAGAATTTTCTCCGATTAGTCTTAAATGTGCTACTTGCTAACTTCCTGGAATGCCCCCTAGTCCTTCTATTATTTGAAAGTGTAAATAACCAATTCCCATCTACTCGTTCAAGCCCTCTCATGATCTTAAAGACCTCTATCATATCCCCCCTCAGCCGTCTCTTCTCCAAGCTGAACAGCCCTAACCTATTCAGTCTTTCCTCATAGGGGAGCTGTTCCATTCCCTTTATCATTTTGGTTCCCCTTCTCTGTACCTTCTCCATCACAATTATATCTTTTTTGAGATGCGGCGACCAGAATTGTACACAGTATTCAAGGTGCGGTCTCACCATGGTGCGATACAGAGGCATTATGACATTTTCCGTTTTATTAACCATTCCCTTTCTAATAATTCCTAACATTCTGTTTCCTTTTTTGAATGCTGCGGCGCACTGAGCCGATGATTTTAAAGTATTATCCACTATGATGCCCAGATCTTTTTCCTGGGTGGTAGCTAGCTCCTAATATGGAACCTAACATCGTGTAACTACAGCAAGGCTTATTTTTCCCTATATGTAACACCTTGCACTTGTCCACATTAAATTTCATCTGCCATATGGATGCCCAGTCTTCCAGTCTTGCAAGGTCCTCCTGTAATGTATCACAATCCGCTTGTTATTCAACTACTCTGAATAATTTTGTATCATCTGCAAATTTGATAACCTCACGCATCGTATTCCTTTCCAGATCATTTATATATATATATTTATATATATATTGAAAAGTACCGGTCCAAGTACAGATCCCTGAGGCACTCTACTGTTTACCCTTTTCCACTGAGAAAATTGACCATTTAATCCTACTCTCTGTTTTCTGTCTTTTAACCAGTTTGTAATCCACGAAAGGAAATCACCTCCTATCCCATGACTTTTTAGTTTTCTTAGAAGCCTCTCATGAGGGACTTTGTCAAACGCCTTCTGAAAATCCAAATACACTACATCTACCAGTTCACCTTTATCCACATGTTTATTAACCCCTTCAAAAAAAATGAAGCAGATTTGTTAGGCAAGACTTCCCTTGGGTAAATCCATGTTGACTGTGTTCCATTGAACTATGTCTTTCTATATGCTCTACGATTTTGATCTTGAGAATAGTTTCCACTATTTTTTCTGGCAGTGAAGTCAGGCTCACTGGTCTATAGTTACCCGGATCGCCCCTGGAGCCCTTTTTAAATATTGGGGTTACATCGGCCACTCTCCAGTCTTCAGATACAATGGATGATTTTAATATTAGGTTACAAATTTTAACTAATAGATCAGAAATTTCATTTTTTAGTTCCTTCAGTACCCTAGGATGCATACCATCCGGTCCAGGTGATTTGCTACTCTTTAGTTTGTCAATCTGGCCTACTACATCTTCCAGGTTCACAGTGATTTGGTTCAGTTCATCTGACTCATCGCCTCTGAAAACCATCTCCGGAACTGGTATCTCCCCAACATCCTCATTAGTAAACACGGAAGCAAATAATTAATTTAGTCTCTCTGCAATGGCCTTATCATCCTTAAGAGCCCCTTTAACCCCTTGGTCATCTAATGGTCCAACCGACTCCCTCACAGGTTTCTTGTTTCAGATATATTTTTAAAAGTTTTTATTATGAGTTTTTGCCTCTATGGCCAACTTCATTTCAAATTCTCTCTTCGCCTATCTTATCAATGTTTTACACTTAACTTGACAATGCTTATGTTTTATCCTATTTTCTTCAGATGGATCCTTCTTCCAATTTTTGAAGGATTTTTTTTGGCTAAAATAGCCTCTTTTACCTCACCTTATAGCCATGACGGTAATCATTTTGCCTTCCTTCCACCTTTCTTAATGCGTGGAATACATATAGACTGCACCTATAGGATTGTATTTTTAAAGAATGTCCATGCCTGTTGAACACTTTTAACCTTTGCAGCTGCACCTTTCAGTTTTTTTTCTATTTTCCTCATTTTATCAAAGTTTCCCTTTTGAAAGTTTAGTGTTAGAGCTGTAGATTTACTTATTGTCCCTCTTCCAGTTGTTAGTTTAAATTTTGATCATGTTATGATCACTGTTGTCAAGTGGCCCCACCACCGTTACCTCTCTTACCAAATCCTGCATTCCACTAAGAATTAAATCTAAAATAGCTCCCTCTCTCATGTTGGTTCCTGAACCTATTGCTCCATGAAGCAGTCATTTATTACATCCAGGAACTTTATGAGTCTGTTATATTTACCCAGTCAATATTGGGGTAATTGAAATCTCCCATTATTATTGCACAGAATGACAGGTATATACATCATACACATGAATAACAGTATATAAACTTTATTATCAAAATTTACATAAAATTCACAATGAAAAGTATAAATAGCATCAATTCACTCACACTTATACATATTCATACTTCTATATAAAAACCACATAATACTTATTAGCGAGCACAGTTTTACAAAGCAGTATATGGAATAACCTAATATATTCTCTATAACATCAATGATTATTAGGTTATTCCATATACTGCTTTGTAAGACAGTGCTCTCCAATAAGTATTATGTGCTTTTTATGTAGAAGTATGAATATGTATAAGTGTGAGTGAATTGATTCTATTTATACTTTTCATTGTGAATGTTACGTAAATCTATATAAATAAAAATGTTAAATAGTTTGTACATCGTCGCTAATCTCGCCAACCGCTTAACCGAATGCGTTCAAATTTGCGCACAACATTCACTTCCCATACGGGAAGGGTCTTATACACTTACATTACATATAGGTCACACCTGTGACAGGTAATACAAGTTTAAAAATTGCTTACACAAAACAGCAACATCTGGTGGCCGTCAGCGCAAGCACAACCTCTTACACCTTTCACACACACTCACACACCACACCCCACCCCCACACAGGGCTATTGTCTTTCATTCACACTCCCTCATAACACACAGAAATCCACACTCATCACACCACACACCCCCACCCACACGCCTGCCAATGTCACTTACTTCACCCACCCTCCCAAAACACGAATTCCTGGCTGCTACATTGGGAAGCCACGCATTTCACACACCCTCCGAATTTAAATTAAAATACCCTCTTCCACCCACCCACGCACTGCACTCCGATCACACACTACACCTGAAACAAGTCCGTGCTTCTCCGCCAGCACTACAGGAATGGTCCGGGACACATCACTTTCAGTAGGGCAGTCGGATGCCAGCAACCAAAATGGCGCCGGCGGACCTTGCCCTTACTATGCTATACGAAGACAACAATGACGTCGGTACACCATGTGATATAGTAAGGGCAAGAGCCCATCGGCGCCATATCCTCAGCGGACATTTGCCCTTACTAGGTCAGGAATCTTGACGCACATCTTTCACCGGTGAAGTTTTGCGACATGGCAGCTGGCAAAACGAACCCTAGCACACACCCTCGCCACCGGCTGGCAGTTTACACAGGTAGCCGGGGAGGAGCACGGTGGGGGACCGTTCTTATTTTCCGACGCGCGTTTTTCACAGGGGGGGAGCACTCATTCTCCTCATCTCCCGAGAGGGGGCTGTAGTGTGGGTTGCTCTATTTTGCTGGGTTGGGGGGGGGGGGGGGGCAGGAAGGCGTGCTTGCATATTTAAACTATTCTTTGCTGGTGCTGTTCATTTGGGGTAAAAAAAAAACCAAAACACACAAACTGTAACCTTTACTGCTCTGTTCTGTTTTTTCAACTTTACCAGGCTCAGCCACAGCTGAACCGATTGCTTTCAAATTTGGACACAAGCTTCACCTCACATACGGCAAGGTTCTTCTACACTTACATTACATATATGTCACACCGGGAGCTAGTAAAAAAGTTTTAATATTTGGTTCCACAAAACAGCGACATCTGCTGGACGTAAGCGCAAGCTCTTACACCTTGCACAAATGCTCACACCCCACACACACGTGACCAATGTTTGGGATTCATACACCCTCCGACCAGACACAAATCCACCCTCCTCACACCCCCCAGCACACATGCCAATTGTACTTACTTCACACACCCTCCCAAAACACACAAAAACCCACAAAATTCCAGCATGCTACACCGGGAGGCCACTAACATGCCACATGTTTGCTATTCCCACACCCTACGAGATCATACAAAAACACCCTCCTCACACCCCCCACGCACATGACTTTTCTACTTACTGCCCACACCCTCCGAACGCACGCAAAATGGCAGAATAGTTCGGGCTGCTCCAGCGGGGGGGGGGGGGGGGCAACAGCGCTCCGTGACACATCGCATACACTACGGCCGTCGGCTGCCAGCAATCAAAATGGCGCCGGCGGCTCTGTCCCTTACTAGGACACTTGGGAACGCCAATGGTGGCAGTAGCCCATGTGACATAATAAGGGTGAGGGCCCGTCGATGCCATTTTCTGGACTGGCAACCGGCGCACCTTCGCCCTTACTATCTGAGTGAGACGACCGCTCCCATTGCTCCACCCCACTGACAGAGTAAGTTCTAACAGCCGTCGGAGACAGTTTCAGTGCTGGCTGCCGAGGGCCCGGCACCAATACTTCCATGCTGGAAGAACGCACGCTACACCGACTACCATTTTTGACAGATATCGGCGGGCCTGCAGGGGGGAGGGTGTGGGGATGTTATTGCGTCCATGTTCAGGGGGGGGGGGGGCAGGGGGCGGTTATCCCCATTCTCTTTTCTTTCTTTTCCACTTAACCTGGCTCTGCCACTGCAACGCGTGGCCGGGTACAGCTAGTTTTGATAATAAAGTTTATATACTCTCATTCATGTGTATGATTTACAGCAATAACATTTGAGAGTGTGGATAGTTCCACCCATATTGTTTGCCTGATTAGGTATATACTACATCAGCCAGTTAGCAACCAAACATCCATAAACTAACAAATGATACTAGCTTCAGGTAACATCAACAACCCCCATCCCCCCTCCCACCTCCCAATCTCCCAGGAGAGGAGGAAAGTATCAAACATAACTGAGCACATTGACAAGGGGAAGTGTGGATCAGAAAGGAAGCAGCATATAACAATACAAAGAAATTATTAGGGGTGTGAATCGTGTGATCGATCGTCTTAACGATCGATTTTGGCTGGGGGGGGGGAGGGAAATCTGATCATCGCGGTTTTTTTTTTTGTTAAATCATTAAAAATCGTAAATTGGGGGAGGGCGGGAAAACCGGCACACCAAAACAACCCTAAAACCCACCCCGAACCTTTAAAACAAATCCCCCCTCCCGAAACCCCCCCTAAAATGTTTTAAATTACCTGGGGTCCAGTCGGGGGGTCCTAGCGCGATCTCCCGCTCTCGGGCCACTGCTGCGTTGAGAAATGGTGCCGGTGGCCCTTTGCCCTTATCATGTGACAGGGCAAAGGTAGCGCCGGCGCCATTTTGGTTCCTGGCTCCCAACGTCACGCGTGCAGGAGATCGCTCCCGGACCCCCGCTGGACCCCCAGGGACTTTTGGCCAGCTTGGGGGGGCCTCCTGACCCCCACAAGACTTGCCAAAAGTCCAGCGGGGGTCCGGGAGCGACCTCCTGCACGCGGGCCGTATTGCCAATCTTCAAAATGGTGCCGGCGCTACCTTTGCCCTCACTATGTCATACGGGCGACGAGTTGACCATCCCATCTGCTGCTTCAACTGCAGCATTTAGCATCAAGACAAGGGGTTCCAGGGACAGGACACCCTTGTCTAGTACCCCTCTGTAAGGTGAAAAGGGCCAAGAAATAATTATTGACCCAAACCCGAGCTTCAGGGTTCGAATACAGTACAGATCTAGCATCACAAATAAACCCCTGAAACCCGTAAGAGGGGAGATGCCACTGCAAGTAAAACTATGAGACCCTGTCAAATGCCTTTTCGGCGTCAAATCCAATTAAAATCGGATCCACCATCCCTAAATGTTGCCAATTTTCCAACAGGGCCAGAACTCTATGAACATTTAACACCGCATGTCTCCCATGTATGAACCCCACTTGGCCTCGAGAGAGAAGAGCCGGCAGAATAAATTTCAGACGGTTAGCAAGGACCTTAGCATACAACTTAATGTCAATGTTCAGCAACGAGATAGAACGATAGGAAGTAACCAAAGTAGCACCTTTTCCAGGTTTAGGTAAAACTATAATACTGGCACTTTTCAATGAGTCAGGCATGAGTCAGGCATCTGGCACTCCTGTACCAAGGCATCAGATAAGAGTTTAAGGCTCACCTCTACATTGCCACTCAAGGCCTTATGTAAATGAAATGTCAGGCCGTCCAGGCCAGGTGATTTCAGAGAGGACAATTCCTGATTAGCTTGCCAGATTTCTAACACATGGAGAGCTTTATTAAAAGATTCTAATTGCCCAGGGGTTAAAGCGGGCAATTTAACCCTCTGTAAAAATGCCGGCATATTATCATAGTACGCCTCCTCAGCTGTATATAAAGTTTGATAATATTGCTGAAAAGCGTCACTCACAGCTTGAGGGGACATACATATCGCTCCCCCTGAACCACTGACATTTGGAATAAATGAAGAAGTAAATTTAGCGTTGACCAGATTGGTCAGCATTTTGCAAGGTTTGTTCCCATAAAAAAAGAACTGATGCTTTAAATGAGAAAGAGAGGAAAGTGCTCTATGATGCAATTTATCATTGAATAATTTATGAGCAGCCCAAAATTCTTTCCTAAGGTCCTTGGTCTTATCAGAAGATAACCGCTGTTGGAGAGAATCTGTCAATAGGGAGAGGGCCAAAAATATCCTGATCTAATTCCTTCTTTTTCCTAATGGTATAGCTATAGCAGACCCCCGCTGGACAAACAGGGACTTTTGGCAAGTCTTGTGGGAGTCAGGAGGGTCCCCCAAGACTTGCCAAAAGTCCTTGGTGGTCCAGCGGGGGTCTGGGAGCAACCTCCTGCACTCGCGCCGTCGGCTGCCAGTATTCAAAATGGCGCCGGCCATCCATTGCTCCTACCATGTGACAGGGGCCGACCAATGGCACCGGTAGCCCCAGTGACATAGTAAGGTCAAAGGCTATCGGCGCCATTTTGAATACCGGCAGCTGATGGCGTGAGTGTAGTAGATGGCTCCCGGACCCCCCGCTGGACCACCAGGGAGTTTTGGTAAGTCTTGGGGGGGTCAGGAGGGTGGGGGGGTTTGTTTAAATTTGCTCCTTTAGACGGCCGAATGATTCTGTGAAGATTCGTTGTATTCGTGGGGAATCCAGAAGTTGTAGATTTTCACATAGAAAAGGTACACCTGTGTACGGTCACGGCCTAGGGAGAAACGATGCTGACTGTCTATCTAGTTGAGCATCAACTATACAGTTTGTCATCCCCCAATATTTTGGGTGCAGTCCCCAGGGATTCAAGAACACTAACTATTTTTGTAAAGAAAGCATGGTCATATCTGTTGGGAGCTTAAATGGAAGCCAAACAAACAGGTCTACCAAAAAGGAGGCCAGAAATAGTTACGTATCTGCCTTGAGGGCCTTAGCAGACCTGGGAGAGCTGGAATGCTACATTCCTATGGAATAAAAAGCCACCCTAAATCTCTTGGATGTACTGTTTGCCACAAATATTTGAGAAACTCACCTCCGCTTTAGCTTAGAGTGTTCTGCATCAGTCATATGTGTCTCTTGCAGGAAAGCAATCTGACATTTCAGTCTGTTTATATGGGAAAGAACTTTTCCCTGCTTAACAGACATCACAGTCTAGCGATACATACAGGTCCAGCAGAAGGTCTTCAGCAACAGCTGGGACAACAAATCCGCCATGCTTCCCCACTACTTAGCATATAGCATGGCAGACCATTGTCCATGAATCGAAAACGAAAATGGTTGTCTCAAAAAAAAAAAAACAAAAAACCCCCCAAAAAACCCCAATACCACTCCGCCATGATAGGAAAAAAAAAAAGCTCCAAAATTTAGAGTCACCAAGAGCTGCATGAAACAGTAAGTTCAACTGAGGGCACATAAAAGCTCCAAAGGAATCTGAGAAAATAAGCAGTACATAAATTTAGCCACAACATGGAATAAACAGGTCCCCAAAGAAAGCAGCTCAAAGAGGTAGTGGTACAAACACAAACCGTCGTGAATCCCAGATATTGAAAAATGAATGAGGAGGATCAATACTCAGGAATTTCAAGCAAGAAAAAGGGAGGTAAAGCAGTAAAAACAGCAGCTTTGGTAGAGACATTTGGCAAGGTGGCTAGAAATTTCTTTGTGAACCTCCATGCCAGTAAAATCAATGCGCTTCCCGTGATACCACAGATCTGACCGGATACTGCGAAGCAAACCAAATGTCACGCTTCACCAGACTAGAGCACAATGGTGAAAATGTATGCCGCAGCAGCATAAAACTTTTAGAAAAGTCCTGAAAAATAAGGACCATCTGGTTCCAATAATGCAGAGTTTTCTTCTTGTAAAATGCCTGCAGAATCAATCATTTTGTATAGAAAATTAGATAACTTAGCTATGACAGTTCTCGGCCGTGAGCATCCTGCCACCTTCGGCCCAATCCGATGCACACGTTGAAAGATCATTTTTCCTTGAAGGTGAGAGAGGTCCAATTCTGACAGCAGCCACTCCTCCATGAGCTTAAAGACATCTAGGTGCGTTTCCTCAGGTATTCCCACAAAGCGGAGATTCGAGTGATGAGCCCGGTTCTCGAGATCATCTATTTTAGCCTCATGTTTTGCCAGAGTTTTTTTCAAGGGCATGCATGTGGCCTTCCAGCTTTAGGGTGTCATCCTCCATCTACGAAATACGCCCTTACGCATGATCTAAACACAGGCCAAATTCAGATAAGGAGGATTTCGCCTCCTCAATTTGAGCCGAGATGTGAGTAAACTTGTTGGCCAAAGCTGTGACTACCACATCTGTTAGCTTAATCACCAGTGCCATGTCTAAGTCCTCCACTGCCGCTGATGTGGGTGCCTTCGCCATTTTGAGAGAGCCCAACTTAGCTTTGCCCTTCGCCTTGGCCAGCGCAAGGACAGACATACTGTGCCTAGATATCTCAGCACAGTTTTTCCAAAGTTGCAATATTAATAACTTTAGCCTCCCAAGATTCAAGTGTAGGTTCTTGTTTCTACATATGTGCTATGGTAAGTTGAGCAGCATGAAGTAATTGGTTAGTCAATTTTCTGAAGCCCCCTCATACTGCCCCTACACTCGCAGTAACCCAACAGAGCGGCCTTGGAGTGAACAGAGGAAGGTTGTGCGGCTCCGCGCGCGCAAGTTGCACAATTGTGCACCCCGTTGCCTGCGCCGACCCTGGATTTTATAACATGCGCATGGCTGAGCGCGCATGTTATAAAATCGGGCGTACATTTGTGCGTGCCGGGTTGCGCGTACCTTTTAAAATCCAGCCCATAATATATTAGGTATATATATATATTTTTTTACTGAAAACATATTTACTGTTGTTAGTAGAATGCCCTTCTGGAGCAGGTAATAGAGATAAAATGGTAACAGAAACATAGAAACATAGAAATGACGGCAGAAGAAGACCAATCGGCTCATCCAGTCTGCCCAGCAAGCTTCGCACTTTTTTTTTTCTCATACTTACCTATTTCTCTTGGCTCTTAGTAACCTTTGGTTCTATTTCCCTTTCGCCCCCACCATTAATGTAGAGAGCAGTGATGGAGCTGCATCCAAGTGAAATATCAAGCTGGATTAGTTAGGGGTAGTAACCGCCGCAATAAGCAAGCTACACCCATACTTACTTGTTTACCCAGACTATGTTATTCAGCCCTTATTGGTTGTTTTTCTTCTCCCCTACTGTGTGGGATAAGCACACAGTATCCATACTGGCATGAAGATGGAAATGAAGACAGCGGCAGTTACAACCCAGAAACAGTATGACTTAATCAGGACTCAAGGAAAACATGGGGAGACCAAGTCTGTGATGACCATGATGGAAGGGCATGCTTGGGACAGATACGATAGGAGGGGTAAGAGATTAGATGCAAGGCCCAAGGACGGAGTTGATGCAAGGCCCAAGGACGGAGTTGATGCAAGGCCCAAGGACGGAGTTGATGGTTGCTTTGTGGAATTTTATATACACTTAAGTGGGTATCTTAACTTGGCACACTGGATGGGCCATTTTGGTCTTTACATTATGTTATTTACCTTGAGTTCAATATTCAAAGGTCGTTTAGATGGATATCTCACAAGTTATCTGTCTAAATGGCAAATGTTGCATTTTCAGCTACTTATCTGGCTATAATTTAGCTGGATAAAAAAAGGGGCATTTCAGGGGCGTTTCATGGAGGGGCTGAGATATCTGGCTAACCTAGCCAAATATTGGGTATATCCGGCACAGGTCACCGCTAAGTTATCTGGCCTTGTGAGGCCGGATAACTTTACACATAACTATATTCAAAAGAACATAGTTAAGTAGTGCTTCATGTAGGAAAAAAATGATCGCAAGCCTACAGACCTGATCTAGACCTCCTCCTCCCTTCCACCAAGCAGTAAAGTTGCTGCCTTCCCCTCCTCAGAGAGGCAGCATCTTGAAAAAAAAAGTTAAAAACAGGGCCGGAGTTGGGTGAGAGCACACTCCCTCCCCCTTTTGGTTCTCGGCTTTTTAAAAAATAAATGTTTGTGTCTCCAAGATGCCCTCCCCACCCTTCACCCCAACCCTATCCCTCCCACCCTACCCTGTACCTTAAAAGTTTCTTCCATATGGCCCGGATCACAGCAGAATCCTACCATGATCTGGGCCTGGCACTTCAGCTTCTGCCATTGCTAGGCAATGCAATGGTAGGATGAGGGGTGGGGAAGGGCCCTTGGAGATCCAAATATTTATTTTTTAAAAAGCCAAGCACCAAAAAGGGAAAGGGGGGAGGGGGTGTGCTCTCACCCGACTCCAGCCCTGTTTTTTCCTTTTTTTCAAGATGCCGCCACTCTGAGGAGGGGGAGGCAGCATCTTTACTGCTTCATGGAAGGGAGGAGGGGGTCTAGATCGGGCCTGTAGGCCGGTGATAATTTTTTTTCCCCCATGAACTGCCACTTAACTGGCTATGTGTTTAAATTATCCAGCCACAGAAGGCCGGATAACTTTAAACAGAATCAGATATTCCAAAGAATATTCGGTTATGTTTAAAGTTATCTGGCCACCGTTAGCTGGATAAGTTTAAACAGGGATATTCAGTGGGTCATTTAATCTACCGAATATCCAGGACAACTTTTCCAGCTAAACGTAGCTGGATCACTTGTACACGAAATATCCTACTGAATATGGACCCCATTGTGAAATAAAACAAAGACAGAATTCAACTGTGCTTGGGATAGATACACAGGAAGTGCTAAAGACAAAGGAGGGAAAAGAACAGAGATCAAGAAGGGTCTGCAGCGACCACAGGTAGGAACAATTGGGCAGACTTCAGGCTGATACAGAAAGGTGTACTCAGTCCAACGAATGCATCTTTCTGCCAGCACTTAAATGCACATTTTCTGGGACAAAACTTACTGCCAGGGCAGCAAAGTGTTCTGCGTGCAGGAAATGCACGTTCCTAAACAGGACTACTGCTTAGCGCTCTTGCATGGAAATCCCATTCAGATGAGGGCATTAATCAGTACTCCCCGATGCAGAGAGACTGCATCTGGTCAGCGTGCCTTTTTTAATGCTGGAAACTTAACTCCTGGTCAGGGCTGGAGTTAAGTTTCCAGAGATATGAAAATAGAAAAAAAGTTAAAAAAAAAATAGTCTGAAACTCGCTGGGTAAGTGCCGGTAGCCATCACCACTTAACTGGATAATTACTGACTTATCCTGCCAGCACTTACCTGAATAAGTACTTTATCTCGCTAAGTAGCGGTGACCTGTGCCAGATAGATGGATAAATCATAAGAACACAAGAACATGCCAAACTGGGTCAGACCAAGGGTCCATCAAGCCCAGCATCCTGTCTCCAAAAGTGGCCAATCCAGGCCATAAGAACCTGGCAAGTTCCCAAAAACTAAGTCTGTTACATGTTACTGTTGCTAGTAATAGCAGTGGCCATTTTCTAAGTCAACTTAATTAATAGCAGGTAATGGACTTCTCCTCCAAGAACGTATCTAATCATTTTAAACTCAGCTATACTAACTACACTAACCACATCCCCTGGCAACAAATTCCAGAGTTTAACTGTGTGTTGAGTTTATCTGGCTCAGGGGTGGCGGCTGCTGCCTGCTCTTACTAGGTAGCTTTGTCAGGAGCCCCCTTTCCGAGTTAAAATGTGCGTTCGACCTGTGCTGAACGCACATTTTAAAGTTTAGGTACATTTTTTTAACTCCCGATGTATTAAAATACCATTAGCTTATAGCATCGGGAGTTAAAAAAAAAAAATCTCGGTGTTAAAAATGTGCGTTGAAAATCCTCCTCCTTAAGTGTTATTTGTCCACAGCTACTACATGTGTAACTATATTTTAAGTCTGTTGTATTGTAAACTTTGGGGCAGATTTTCAAAGGCTTCTGACTTAATATCGCTATGATAATATCGCTATGATATTAAGTCAGAGGGTGTACAGAAAAGCAGTTTTTTCTGCTTTTCTGTACACTTTCCCAGTGCCGGTCGAAATTAATGCCTGCCTTTGGCGTTAATTTCTGAAAGTAAAATATGCGGCTTTGCTGCACATTTTACTTTCTGTATTGCGCGGGAATGCATGTTGCGGGCGCTATTAGTTTCGGGGGGGTTGGTCGCGCGTTTTCGATGCGCTATTACCGCCGGAGCGCACTTTACTGAATCGGCCTGAAAGTCAGGTGTCAGAATTATGCTGCAAGGCCATTCACCTCAAGCATGACTATGCATGTTTCTGAAACCATACATTATGCTTGGATCCTGCTTAGATGAAAAATGCAGCAGAGGTTCAAATTAAGCGTAGCATATTTATCATCAACATACTAAAACGTCATTAGGGAGCAGACACATTTTGAATGTATTCTCCAGGAAAAAAATACTCTTGTTTTTCAAGTTTATTCTGCAACCTGGAGACAACGTAAAAGAATAAACACAAAACAGGACAATTTTTGATCTATGAAAGATATTTTACATATCTACATATGTCACTGAAAAAGAACAAAAAAAAACATCTACCTGTCTGTAATCTCCTCCGGGGAGGTGCATTCCCAAAGGACAAAAAGTAGTACCTTGAGCTTATCTATCGTGCTGGAAACAAACCAGCCTGTCTTAGCAAGTCTGGCAACTTGAAGGTGTTTGTAGTCCCTAGGACTCACTGCAGCAGAGAAGATATCACTACTGCTGGGGCATCTTGAGAGATTCTACACTTGTGCTGTGGTAGAACATTTTAATGCTTAATATTATTCTTTATCAATCCTTTTATACAGTGTACTTGACTATTGCTAGACAGTACATTGAAATATTTATCTCAGTGGTGGTGTTATTACCCTTGACACATCAGACATATGGAAAAAAGAAATTTACCATGTGAACTGCTAAAAAGATTGAGCGTTCATAGTAAAACACTGATTAACGTGGCATGCATACCATTAACTACATGCACGTAAGGACGGTAAATTTTAAACCAGGGCGCGGGTGCACTCTGGTGCATGTGCGTCGGCACACGCCAAGATACGTGGCCATTTTATAACTTGCTCACACATAAGCATGCATGTTACAAAATAGCCTGGGCAGGTGCGCATATGTGCCCAATTTTAAGGCCCAATTGTGTCACTGTGCATGCACGCATGCATGCAAGTTATAAAATTGGCGTGTCTTTTAAAATCTACCCGTTAGTATGGACATTACGGCCTGCTGCACAGCACTCTGATTTTTAGCAGACAGAAAAAGCCTTAACATGCAAACTTAATTGCGTAGGCCTCCCAGTGTCATTTACAACTTAAAATATCTACAGACATTCTGAACTGTATTACTTTGTCAATCATTTTATTGAGAAGAGATGTGGCCTGCAGTTATAACTAAAATCTCTGGCTCAGATTTCAGATCCCCAGGCTCAACTCCTGGCTGCCTTTCTTTGTGCAAGTACTTTGCCTCCTGGGTTTGTCTATTAAGTAAAAATTGAAAATTGTTAATATTCATTTCTTAAGGCTGAAAATTCTTTTGGGTACGAAATGTGTAGTGCAGAAGTCCTAGCAGCTATATTAGTCCTGAAAAAAAAGAACTGAAATCTTTGCAGGTAATAATATCTTTTATTGGTAAAACAGAAAACAAATATTGTAGTATGTCAGATTTGTTAGAAAAGATGATCATGATGTGGAACAATGTGTAATTTTAATAATGTGTTGCGCTGGAGGTGGACCCTTGGCCTGGTGCAGGATTGGTACGGCCCTCAGGTCGGACCCAGAGAGCGCCTGCCACCAGGAGACGGAGCACACAAGGAGACAGAGGCTAGCTGGAGCTTCACTAATAACAGTCTGGGGTTTCCGCAGGTTGAACCCTTGGGTACCCGGACTGCCTGGACTTAGGTGGGCCTTCAGTGGTCTCCCGAAGAGATATCGGAGAGGTGTGCCCACCACGAGCAAGGGTGCACGGCTGATGTGGAGCAAATGGACTAGACCAGAACTGGAAGCTCCGGACAACTCGGGAAGGCAACAGTTCAGAGAGGTCCTCCGGATGAGGCAGGCAGCGCCTGCAGGTTCAGCCACGTGGAAGCCGCGGTTGTTATCTAAGTGCGTAGGCTCGAAGGTCACCGGGGGCTGGAAGAGAGTGTCCGAGTGAAGCGCAAGGGTCAATGCCAGAATATCAGTCCAAGAGAGGTCAGCCAAAGCAGGGGTCAATACCAGAATCAGTCAGTGTGTAGTCGAGGCAAGCTAGGGTCGGTTCCAGGCGGCAGACAAGAAGGATGGTCAGACAGGCAGTAGTCATTTCCAGGCAGCAGGCAGAAGAATGGTCGGACAGGCATAGGTCATTTCCAGGTGGCAGGCAGAAGACTGGTCGGACAGGCATAGGTCATTTCCAGGCGGCAGGTAGAAGAATGGTCGGACAGACATAGGTCATTTCCAGGCGGCAGGAAGAAGAATGGTAAGGCAAGCAGAGGTCAGTACCAAGAAGTCAGTCCAGATAGGTGCTACCTGAGAAGGACATGGAAGCAGGAGACACTGGAACATGAAGGCAAACTCACTGCACAAGGCTGCGTCGACCCAATTGCCAAGGCAGGGATCAGAGGTTTGAGCCCTGCCTTATATATGGAAGGCTGATGACATCATCGGGGCGTGCCTCCCAGAAGTTTCCCACACTGGGCCCTTTAAGAATGGTGAGGTCGGCTGTGTGCGTGCCTAGGGGTGGGGCCGAGCAGGCCGAGGACACGGAACCCTGACGGGAGCTCCGCTGTGAGGCCTGTAGCGATGGGGACACTGAGGGAGGCCGCAGTGAGCAACAGGGATGCCCGGGGGTTAGTGGCAATGGGTAAGCCTGCGCTAGTGGATGGTAATGCCAGGTTAGGGATGTTCATTCGTTGTGAACGAATGCGCAATCCGCAATGTATAGGTCCCTATTCGTTGCATTCGTGGGTTTGCGAAACGTATGGCGAACCCCCACGAATGCAACGAATCCTGAACAAATAAACCCCCCACCCTCCTGACCCTCTCAAGACTTGCCAAAAGTCCCTGGTGGTCCAGCGGGGGTCCTGGAGTGATCTCCTGCATGCGGGCCGACGGCTGCCGGTATTCAAAATGGTGCCGATAGCCTTTGCCCTTACTATGTCACAGGGGCTACCGGTGCTATTGGTAGGCCCCTGTCACATGGTAGGAGCACAAGATGGCGCCAGCCGTTCATTGCTCCTACCATGTGACAGGGGCCGACCAATGGCACCGGTAGCCCCTGTGACATAGTAAGGTCAAAGACTATCAACGCCATTTTGAATACCGGCAGCCGATGGCGCGAGTGCAGGAGATGGTCCAGGACCCCTGCTGGACCACCAGGGACTTTAGGCAAATCTTGGGGGGATCAGGAGGATGGGAGGTTGTAGTTAATTAAATTTAAAGGGAACAAATGCCAAATTCAATGTATTAACGGATCGGGCTTCCCCCCCCCCCCCCCTCCCCCTTGACCGAATGCAATGTATCTGGGCTCCGACGAATACGCATCCCGAATCCAACGTATACTTTCCGGCTGCACATCCCTAATGCCAGGTGAGCAGGCCCGGTCGCGGCACCCACACAGCCGGGACGCACAACAGCACGTTAATGAAAATTTGCATGGGATAGACACTGGTAGGATTTGTTTGTTGTACTGTACTCAGATTATGAACATTGTGGCCCAAGGGCTACAGTGGGAATTCCGTCCAGGTGAGGCAACCAATTGGTATGGTCCCCATAGAACCTCAAGGTCTGAGGACTGGTGGGGAGGGTTCATCCAGAGATCCATTGGGCGACGAGCTCTAGTTGCTGCATACCCAGACTGATGGAAACTTCCTATGGGCTGAATGCAGTTTGCGGTCTGTTCACCTTTGGTGTAGCATCATCAATCTTTAAAATTAAATCAGTTAGGGAAATGGATAATGAATAATCCCTACTGTAATAATATTAAGATGCAGCGCGTTATATTTTTCTTGGGCATTTTAACACTTCTCAGATGTCTGGGTCTCTCAAGCTTTGATAGCTGAGTGCTGCCAAAGTTTGTTTTTTTAATGACTATGCAAAGAGCTCATTTTGTTATATTGATACTACCTTAGAAAGTAAACATATAAAAAGAGAAAGAGGGATTCTGCTGGTGACTCAGACAGGCAAGGACTAGATCAACAGTGACCATGGAAATGGATGGGATCCAATCACTGTCTGGAAGTACTTGGTACTACCATCCACTGATGACAAAAATGTTCCTTTGCAAAACAGACTCTAAGGAATACATATTCAATGTAGTGCACTGAGGATTTTATGTGCTCTTTGTTACATTATTAACGAAAGTTTGACCCAGCGCTTGGTTGTCATTACTCCTAGTATTTTAGTGGTATGCATTATTTCAACTAATTTCAGCTACAAAAATAAGAAAATTAAACAGCCTATGTGCAATCTTGTAGATATTCCTACTTGATCATCTCCGGGACCAAAATCAAGGCTGAAATGCGATTAAGAATAATGTTTAAGGTGTTTCTCAGCTGGGGAGACATATGGTGAGATATTATTTTCTATTTATATCCTGCATTAATGGGTGTAAAGTGTATGATAATGTAACTATAAGGGATTCATTTATGTTTGCTCGTCTGTTGTATTAGTGACGATATGTTACCAAGTAAATACATAAATAATTCTAATTTCATTCTCTTTCCATGAATATCTTTAGTCTTGGACAGGACACTTAAACTAGTAATCCTTTTAAAATGACTAGAAAATGTCCAGGAGAAAGGAAAACTTCAGAAAACTCAGAGATTAACTATTTTAATTGTTATTTTTTGTTTTAAATTTACTGCTACTACTACTAATAATAATGCAACAGCTCATGCCAAAATATTGTAATTGTATATGACCTTGTTGTCTAATGGCACTATTACTAAAATTCTCACAGCTTATTAGATGCTGACTACTATAGCATCTGAAATAGTTAAGAAAAGTTTTCTTGTTGGACAGCACCATGAAAGAATGCATCAAAATACTTTAATGCAAGTAAAGGCAAAGCAGCGAATGCTTTTTTAAACTCCAAGTCTTAAAAAGGCTAAGACCCCTACTACACTTCCAGGATTTCAGATCTGTGATACAAGTAATCATTTTCTCGAAAATAGATTACTGCAACTCATTGCTGATAGGTCTACCTGCTAACACATTGAAACCGTTACAAATGCTACAGAACGCCGCAGCAAGGATTCTAACAAAATCCAACAAAAGGGACCACATAACACCCATCTTAAAGAACCTACACTGGCTCCCAATCAAATATAGAATCCTATACAAGACCCTCTCAATCATCCACAAAGTCATCCACCACTCCACCCAAATTGAGCTCACGATCCCATTACATCTTCACACTACCTCCCAACCGAGGAGACAAGGCCAGAGAGGCACCCTACAAGCACATCCCATCAAAACAACACTAAGTAGAAGAACTCTATCCACCGCAGGCCCTATACATTGGAATTCACTCCCACCAGACCTCAGACTCGAACAATCGACACCAACCTTCAAAAAAAGACTCAAAACCTGGCTGTTCAACCAAGCATTCTCTTAACCCACTCATGTACATACAAGACATATGTATATAAATTGTACTCTCCCTGTTCATTATTAGTTTTTATCCAAGTTAAATCACCCTGTTCTATGTAAGACATTATAAACTATTCTTTATATTGTCATTGTAATTGTTGAAATGTGAACCGAAGTGATTAGTAACTTTGTTACCTGAACTGCGGTATATAAAACGGTTAAATAAATAAATAAATAGATTTGATGACATCGTAGTGTGCTCTAGAACCAATGAAATAGCCATTGAGTTTAGTCAAAAACATTGAAACGTTAACTTCTCACATTCAATGCAATATCAGAGAAGGGGGTGGAGTGATTTGGCCTCAGTTACATTAAAGAAACTGATGTGGTTTCTGGGTGCTGCAGACATCACTTCATGCATCACGTCACTGCACAGAAGTACGAACTGCAGTCCCATGATGTACAGTATATCCTGCGCACAAAACGCATTCTGTTAAGTATTATTACATAGTACTATTCAAATTTGCAAAACCACACTAGACAACCTTATTTATATTTACTAGATCCTCCAGGAGAACATTTAGTAGGTGAGAGATCCTCAGCCTGTACGCTCAGTGCCATGCCTGTAGGCAGGCAGGGTTGGCCAGGGCAGAGGAGAGTAGCAGCATCCATTTCCCCAGCAACATATGGGCCAACCAGAATATGTACCCATGCCTGCCTCTCCCTGACGGTACACTGGTGGCAGCTGGATGAGGCAGGGTCAGACAGAAGCTCTAACAAGGACGTTCCAGCAGGCTTGGTTGTGATAAAGAGGATGATGGAGGGCTGGCGATTAGGCCAGAAATATATGACTGCTCCTGTTTTTATCTGTTATAGACTTTGGTAGGAACATGGACCAGGGCAGTGAGCGATGAAGGCTAGCAGGGGATCCAATGCTTTGCACACTTTACTGCACCTGGCAGTAAGGGACTCCCTGAGGCTGACAGCCATGGAAGGTGGTACCTTTGTCCTGCAGGAACCTGACAGAGAGGTACAGGAAAATAGAAGGCATTTTAATCAAAGAATGAAGGCTGGGTAATAGCTCCATGAGAAGAATGAAGCAGTTTATGTCAGATGTAGGCACCAGGTGGAACTCTGTCTATCTGATGATGCAGAGGTTAATGGTGTAACAGACACTCTCTTAATGAGTTGTGTTTGGATGTCAAAATTGGTGTGGATCACCCCCTGAAGCATCAGGATTGGTTACAAATGATGCAGGTAGTACAAGTCCTAAAAACCTTCAAGGATGCCATGGAGGACCTGAGTTCAACATCAGCCATCCTGCCCATAATCAATACTCTGGCAGGGGCGTAGGGTGACTGCTGAAGGAGGTGGTGCACCAGAAAATTCACGGCTGTTAGGTGCCCTAGAACACAGTCCACTCTCCTACTTTACTCTGGGAGTATTACTTTCTTTGATGCAAAAAGCCTATCAAATTTATGCTCACAGCAACCCAGTCCTTAGAGAAAACATTAGCTAATCCCTTAAAATAATCACCTAATCTACTAACAGTTACAATAAAATATGTGAATGAAGAAATATTTTCTGCAAGAACATTCAAAATTGCTTTCTGTATGCAAATGAAATTAATAAAGAGCAAATTTCTGTTTAAAATAGAAATGAGGAAGAGATAACTATAATGCTGTAAAAGCCAGTGCTAAGTGCCATCATTTTCACAGCAAGAATTAACGTGACACAAGAAATGGACCTTTAAAATACAGACAGACCCTCACCAGATACAGAATAGAACTGTGCCAACAAAGCTAAACTGGAAACTACAAGTGGACTGCTTTCTGCAGTGCAACAATGAGAAAATAGAAACATTATCACTCCTCTCAAAACATCAAGCAATAAAGTCAGAGATATAAAACATCAGTCATAATATTACAACCATGCTCATATAAAGAATAAATGTCAAAACAGCTGACAAACATCCAATAATTTTAAAAACTTGCATAAATTTGTTTTATTTCCCAAACACCAATAAAATATTTCAAAACCTCTGATGAATAAAACATCTAATAATTAAATAATGTTCTAATATTAAAAACATTTAAAAACAGAAACATCAAATTATACCCAATAATTAAAACTAATAAGGATTAAAACAATCTCCTGCTCTCCATACCTGGGATCTTTTGATTTCCAGTCACCCTGAGATTATCATGCTTTAGGGGAGGTAGGGCCTCTTCCCTCCCTCCCTCACACACCTACTAACACATTAATTCTCTCAATCACTCCCTCTCTCATATACATGCCAATGCTTTCACACACACTCTCTCTCTCTCACACACATAGGCTTTCTCTTCCTCACTTGCACATTGTTTTTGTGTGTGTGTGTGTGCGCGCGCATATGCCTGTAAGAGCCTGTGTGTGACACACACGGGCTCTCACAAGCATGCACTCACACACACATATGCACACAAGCTCTCACAGAAACACACACACACACAGTCTAAACACAGACACACACACAGCCTCTCATAGAGACATACATGCACACAGGCTGTCACACATATAGGCTCTCATACTGACATATACACACACCCACAGGCTCTCACACAGACACAAAAACTCTCACAAATACACACTTACATGCACATACACAGACACACAAGATCTCACACAGACATGCATACAGGCTCTCACACCCACAGACTCCATCATATCTCTGCTGGTCTCCTCCTCACTACAGGCCATAGTGGGGATGGGCTCTGCCATGGCCCACCCGGCCTCCTCTTCACATTGGGCCATGGCAGGATTGGCACTGCCATGGCCCCACCAGCCCTCTCTTTGCTTTGGGCCATGGTGGGATGGGCACTGCCACGGCTTCCCGCTGGCCTCTTCTTCACTTCACGCCATGGCAGGAATGACACCGCCATGGCCCAGCTATGCTTCCTGAACTGGAAAGGGGGCGAGATGTGCGTGCCTGCAGGAAAAGATGAGGACCACGGAGGAGGGGGGGGGGGGGGTATTGGAGGCAGCTTGCGATGGAGAACCAGGATCACCAGATCAGAGAGGAGGAGAAGAAGGAGGGTAAAAAGAAAGGGTCCCATTCTTTCCACCCTCCTCCTTATCTCAGTGACCCTCCATCCACAGCCTCCAATGGTGTTCAACCCCACTTTGTTTTCTGCCCACCAGTGCTGCTTATTGAGCACTGATTGGGCGAAGACTGCATCAGATCTGAACAGTCCTGTCAAAACTAACATGAAAGGGCTTAACAGAGACATGAGCTTTTTAATTCACCACTGGACATTAGTCTGCTGTGTCTCCATCACCTTCTTTCACTTTGCTAATACATCACCCATCCTCCTCTGCAGGGTGTGGGGCCCAGGGGAAATCATCTACAGTGGGGCCCTGAAACGTTGAAATTCTAATGTTGAGGATGGGGCTTCCATGGCAGTGCAGGACCTCTCAAAGTGCAGGGTCCAAGGCAGCCACCCCTGTTTGCTTCCCCTCCCCAATGATGCCCTGCCTCTCCTGCCCCCTAGTACCTTTCCCTTCGTACCTTCGTTGTAATATGACCTGTGATTCACTTGTATATTCGAGTCCTCTGCCTTTACCTGCTCATTTTGTTTTCATCTGATGAATGGAGTTTAATGCTTGAAAGCTAAGTCAAGAAACATATTACATTAAAAACCTACCACCTTATAAATTTCTGTTGCCCTTTGTTTCTGTACTTTAAAACAGGAAACACTGTACAGCAGTAGAAGCATAGGGACAAAGGTTAAGGGACCCCATAATGCAGTCTGTTAAGAAAACTAGGTAGTATTTATTGTTTCTTTAACTGCATGCACAATATGTGCACCTTACCTAGTACATTCTGCTCCACTAAGCTGCATTCTTTTCCTAAAAGTAAACAGTAATTCAGTTGTCTAAGACTTCTTTGTACAAAACATAACAATAATGAAACATTATACAGACACAAAGGTTATGTGTCACATCCAAGGTTTAATTTCTAGGGGAGTGGCCCACTTTTTTACACTCGCGGCAAAACAGTAAGAACATAAGAGCATACATTTTGCCATGCTGGGTCAGCCCAAAGGTCCATCAAGCCCAGTATCCTGTTTCCAACAGTGGCTAAGCCAGGTCACAATTACCAGGCAGGATTCCCAAGTTCAATAGATTCCATACTGGCCTTGTCCCAGGGACAAGCAGTGGATTTGTCTGAGTCCACCTTAATAATGGTTTATGGACTTTTCTTCCAGGAACTTGTTCAAAACTTTTTTTAAACCAGTTACACTAACAGGGGCGGATTTTAAAAGGGCCGCGTGCGTAAATCCTTCCGGATTTACACGCGCAGGGCCCTCGTGCGCCGGCGCGCCTATTTTGCATAGGCCGCCGGCGCACGTAAAGCCCCGAGACGCACGTAAGTCCCGGGGCTTTCGAAAAGTGGCAGGAGAGGGCGTGTCTGGGGGCGTTCCCGAAATGACGTGGCGTTTCGGGGGTGGGCCCGGGGGCATGGTGCCGGCCCGGGGGGCGTGGTCGAGGCCTCTGGACCAGCCCCCGGGACCGGAGGACGGAGCGGGGCTGCCAGCGACATGCGCAAAGTTACGCCTGCTTTCAGCAGGCGTAACTTTGCCGACAAAGGTAGGGGAGGGGGTTTAGATAGGGCCGGGGGGTTGGTTAGGGAGGGGAAGGTGGGGGGAGGGCGAAGAAAAGTTCCCTCCGAGGCCGCTCCGAAATCGGAGCGGCCTCAGAGGGAACAGGCAGGCCGCGCTGGGCTCGGCGCGCGCAGGTTGCACAAATGTGCACCTCCTTGCGCGCGCCAACCCCGGATTTTATAAGATACATGCGGCTACGCGCGTATCTTATAAAATCCAGCGTACGTTTGTTCGCGCCTGGTGAGCGAACAAAAGTACGCGATCACGCAAGTATTTAAAATCTGCCCCACAGCTTTTACCACATCCTCCGGCAACACCTAGTAACTTCATTGCATGTCCCTTAGCCTCTGTACTTTTTGAAAGCATAAACAAACTATTTGCATTTACCTGTTGCAATACACTTATTATTTTATAGACCTCTATCATATCTCCCATCAACTGTCTCTTCTTAAAGCTGAAGAGCCCTAACCTCTTTAGCCTTTCCTTAAAGGAAATCATTCCAAACCCTTTAGCATTTTGTTCGCCCTTTTCTGAGCCTTTCTAATTCTGCTATATCTTTTTTGAGCTGCAGTGACCAGAACTGCACACAGTATTCAAGGAGCGGGCACACCATAAAGCGATACAGAGGCATTAAGATATTCTCTGTTTTATTCTCCATTCCTTTCCTAATAATTCCTAGCATTCTATTGCTTTCTTGCCTGACGCTGCACAGTGGGCAGAAGATTTCAACATATTAACCACAATCTTTTTCCTGGGTGGTGACTGCCAATGTGGAACCTTGTATCATGTAGCTATAATTTGGATTCCTTTTCTCTACATGCATCACTTTGCACTTATCCACATTAAATGCCATCTGCCATACTGTGTGCAATTCTGGTCACTGCATCTAAAAAAGGATATAGCTGTACTTGAGAACAGGCCAAATCGCAACATCTGGAAAGGGGTATGACAAGTGAGGATGACACAAAATTATGCAGAGTAGTTAAATCTGAAGCGGATTGTGATAAATTGCAGGAGGACCTTGCAAGACTGGAAGATTACACTTCCAAATGGCAGATGAAATTTAACATGGACAAGTGCAAAGTGATGCATATAGGGAAAAATAACCTTTGCTGTAGTGACACAATGTTATGCTCTATTTTAGGAGTTACCACCCAGGAAAGAAATCTAGGTGTCATAGTGGATAATACATTGAAATAATCGGCTCAGTGTGCTGTGTCGATCAAAAAAGGTAACAGAATGTTAGGAATTATTAGGAAGGGAATGGCGAATAAAATGGAAGATGTCATAATGCCTCTGTATTGCTCCATGGTGAGTCCGCATGATGAGCAGTACCTACCTATCCAGTATGTGGATTTTCTGACTCTTCGTGAAGCCCTCACGTACTTCGAGTCTGTATTTCAACTCTTCCAGTAAGCATGAGTCTCCACTCAGTCACTCCAATCAACTTGAGTTTTCGTCTCTTCGTGAACTCCTCAGGCTCCCCCTCAAGTCTCACTCTTTGTCTTGTTGTCTTCATCCTTCGACTACCATTCGCCCTGTCGCAGTTGCTGCTCTGTGTGGCAGGGCCGAAAGGGTGAGGAGTAGTCGGAGGACCACTCATGAGACCAAACATTGCGTTTTTTGGGTCTCTCTACTGCGTACAGGTGCGGCAGTGGTCAAGGTCTATCTACACCAGCCTGCACTCGGACGCCTCTCACCTGCCTCGGCGCTTGCTGGAGCTCCTCTACGGCTGCGTCGTCGCCCAGGGGTGCACGTATTCCACCAGAGATGGGCCCGCTACCAGCGGTCCCACAACACCAGATCATTTATAAATATATTAAAAAGCACTGGTCCAAGTACAGATCCCTGAGGCACTCCACTGTTTACCTTTTTCCACTGTGAAAACTAACCATTTAATCCTACTCTTTGTTTCCTGTCTTTTAACCAGCTTGCAATCCTCAATCCACAATAGAACATTGCCTCCTTTGTCATGACTTTAATTTTCTCAAGAGTCTCTCGTGAGGTACTTTGTCAAATGCCTTCTGAAAGTCCAGATACACTGTATTAAATGGCTCACTTTTATCCTCATATTTATTAATGCCGTCAAAAAAATGTAGCATATTAGTAAGGCACGTCTTCCCTTAGCTAAACACATGTTGGGCTTGTTCCATTAAACTATGACTATATGTTCAGCAA
Source organism: Rhinatrema bivittatum (assembly GCF_901001135.1). NCBI lineage: Eukaryota > Metazoa > Chordata > Amphibia > Gymnophiona > Rhinatrematidae > Rhinatrema > Rhinatrema bivittatum. Next base: position 171,396,138 of record NC_042617.1, read on the forward strand.
TTTTGTTCTTTATAATAGTTTTGATCATTTTTCCCAGCAGTGACATCAGGCTCGCCAGTCTGAAGTTTCCTGGATCATCTCTGGAACCCTTTTAAAAAATTGATATTACTTTGTCCACCCTCCAATCTTCAGGTACCATAGTTGTAATTAAAGGTTCAGTTCTTTCAGCACTCTGGGATGTATACCATCTGATCCACTGACTTGCTACGCTTTAATTTGTCAATTTGCCCTATTTCATCTTATAAGTTCACTGAGATTTGTTTCATTTTTTCTGAATCCTCACCTTTAAATCATGTCTGGTGTGGGTATCTGCCTTACCTCCTCCTCAGTAAAAACTGATGCAAAGAAATCATTTAATCTCTCTGCTATGGCCTTGTCCTCCGTTAGTGCACCTTTACCCCTCAGTCAACTAATGGTCCTTTGCAGGCTTTTTTGAAACTATATTTATTAAGGTTTGAATGAACGCACACGTATCAATCAGTAAGTTTACAACAAACCATAGTTTCTCCCCCCCCCATGGTCCATAGATGGTTGAGCTAGTGAAGGCCGATAATGATAGGTGGAGCTGGTAGATTAGCAGGATGCAACGTCTGGCGTGGGTTCTCTCAAACAGCCGGTGGGATCAGTAGAGGTGCTATCCTTGGGATCGAGGCTCGGGTCACAGCGCCAAGGGTCTCTGGAGCTTCCCATGCGAGGAGTAGGGTAAGCTGTAATGTCCACCCAGATTTGGGAAGTAAGTACAGATTTTTTTGCATAGCAGGTGTGAGAATTGCATACTCCATGGAATGTACCTGAAAAAGTTTCATTATGCATTTTTGCTTCTTCAGCAAGCTTCTTTTCAAATTCTGTTTTATGCTTTGCATATGACTTTGCCTATGACTTGCCAGTGCTTATGCTATTTCCTGTTTTCTTCATTTGGATCCTTTTTCCATTTTTTTAAAATATTTTTTAAGTTATAATAGCTTCTCTCATCTCACTTTTAATCCATGTCAGCAGTCATTTAGCCTTCCTTCCACTTTTTAAATGCATGGAATACATCTGTTCTGGGATTCCAAGAAGGTATCATAGTCTAACAGTATGTTTATGTTTTTTATGACTTCTTGTCTCGACTCTGTTTATTTTTCCCATGTTTTTATTATGAATGTTTTTACTTGTAAACCGCTCCATACCTGGGATCTTTTGATTTCTAGTCACCCTGAGATTATCATGCTTTAGGGGTGGTAGGGCTGCACAAACTCTCTTCTCTCTCTCCCTCACTCAAACCCATACTAACACATTCATTCTCTCAGACACTCCCTCTCTCATATACATGCCAATGCTTTCATATACACTCCCTCTCTCTCACACACAGGCTCTCAAAGGCATGTGCACACACATACACATGCACATAAGCTCTAACAGACACACACACAGCCTCTCACACAGACTTACATGCATACAGGTCCTCACACATTCAGGCTCTCATACAGACATATACACAAACCCACAGACTCTCTCATAGACATACACATACATGGCCTCCTCTTCACTTCAGCCCATGGCAGGATGGGTACCGCCACAGCTCCACTGGACTCCTCCTCACTTCAGGCCGTGGTGGGATAGGCACTGCCACTGCCCCACCAGCCTCCTCTTCACTTTGGGCCTTGGCGGAATGGGCACTGCCACGGCACCCCGTTGGCCTCTTCTTCACTTTGGGCCATGGCGGGATGGCCACCATCATGGCCCAGCCATGCTTCCTGAACTGGGAAGGGGGCGAGCTGTTCGTGCCTGCAGGAAAAGTAGTGTACAAGTGCACATGTGCAGCTTACAGCTGCACACGTGCGAATGCAGAACTTTCCCACGCACGCGTGCAGCTTAGAGGGAACATGCAGCATGACATCGTTCTTGGGGGAGATCCAGAGAAGACACCCATGATAGCTTCACAATTTGGTGGTGCATGGCACACCCCATTTTAAAGTTGGTGGTGCCTGTGCATCACTGTGCACTATGGATGCCACACCCCTATGTAGTATTAAAATAAAATGAGCCTCCTGCCCCTGGAAACTTCATTCCTGTCAAGCAAAACCTTAACCCAGAGCTAATGCCTGCACAGCAGGGCCTCCCCAGACCCCTGTCAACCCCCATTCCTAGCTCCAAAAAAAAATCCAGATACAGTCGGCCTGGAGCTTGCCTGAGGCTGGCCCAAAGCCTATCTCGGACTGACCAAGAGCCTGTTTGGATCCTGCCTCAGGCCTGTCCTGGCCCAGAGCTGGCCTAGGGCTGGTCCAGAGTCTACCTGGGGTCAGCTCAGGGCCAGCTCAGAGTCTGCCTCCCCTTCCTCTCATTTAAAGGTGCTGGGGCTGAGGAGCTCCCTTCCTGCCCCCCCCCCCCCCTTCCAAGATCCACAATGAAAAAGGGCAGGAGCAATGCTGACTTGCTCCCAATTGGGTCCCGGTGCTTTAAAAATGGCACCTTCCACCTGTAGGATGGCAACAAATTGACATCACTTCAGCTCTGTCCTTTGGTGCAGCCAGCGCCATTTTGAAATATGGTCGAAAATCATAATGGCACTGGCTGAACTGAAGGAAGCCGCCAAAGTGATGTCACTTTGGTGCTGTCCTCCAGGCAGACAGCACAATTTTTAAAACACTGGGACCAAATCAGAAGCGAAAGGGCTTTGCTCTTGTCCTTTTTCATTAAGGATCCAGGAAGAAGGTAAATATTGGCCAGGGTGGGAGCTCCCTGGCTTCAGCACCTTTAAATAGTGAGGGATCTGAGCCCTTAGCTAGGCTCCAGGCCAGCTCTGGGCAGGCCCCAGCCAAGCCATTTTTTTGGGCTGAGAATAGCAGTCAGAAAGGCCTGGGGAGGTTCAGCCAGGGCTGCTGGAGGCCTTTTTTTTTTTTTTTTTTTTTTAAATCAATTTAGTTTGTTTTTTTGGGCTTTTTTCATGTTTTATGTTTGGCAAATGAATCAAAAAGAAAAAAAACCCCATTAAACAGAAAAAAGAACCCCCCCCCCCCCCAACTCCAAAACTAAAAAAACAAATCAAAACAAAAAATTGGATCCTGCACATCCGTAGTATTATTGGAAAGGGTAAATGACCATTCCCCATTTACCCTTTCCACCCCACTCATGATTTTATAGACCTGTTATGATATCTCCTCTCAGGCATCTCTTCTCCAGGCTGAAGAGCACTAACCTGTTTAATCTTTCCTCGTGGGGGGGTCATTCCATCCCCCTTATCATTTTAGCCACCCTTCTCTGTATCTTTTCTAATTCCACTATATGTCTGCGATGAGGGCGACCAGAATGGCACACAGTACTCAAAAGTGTGGTTGCCCCTTGACTTGATAAGGAGGCATTATGATATCTTCATTTTACTTTCCATTCCTTTTCTTATAATACCTAACATTCTATTTGCTCTTTTAACTTCTGCTGCAGTCAAGGATTTCAAACTGTTGTCCGTGGTGACTCCTTTTCCTGGGTGATGATGCCTAATTCGGAACTCAGCATTGTGTAACTGTAGTTTGGATTATTCTTCCCTATTGCATTACTTTGCACTTATCCACATGAAATGTCATCTGCCATTTAGATGCCCAATTCCCCAGTCTCACAAGGTCCTCTTTCAATTTCTCACAACTGGCTTGTGATGTAACTGCTTTGAATAATTTTATGTCATCTGCAAATTTGATCGCCTCACTCATTATTCCCTTTTCCAGATCATTTCTAAATATATTAAAAAGCACCGGACTCAGTACAGATACCTCTGGCACTTCCCTATTCATTTTTCTCCATTGAGAGAAATGACCATTGAGTCCTAATCTCTGTGTCCTTTGTCTTAGCCAGTTATGAATCCACAATATGATATTGCCTCCTGAAGAGCCTCTCATGTGGGATTTTGTCAAACATAGTAACATACTAAATGATGGCAGAAAAAGACTGAAATGGTCATGCCCAGCAAGGTGTTTAGGGTTGTTAATGCCATTCCGTGCAGGTTACCCCCATGCTTTCTGTTTAGGGTTGCAACTGCCACTCCATGCAGGTTACCCCCATGCCTTTCTTGGAAGCACAATACAATCATTTCACTCTGGCTTTGGGTTGACCCAGTGTTCCATGCAGGTTGCCCCCACCGCCTTCTGAAAATCCAGATACACTATATCAACCAACTCAGTCTTGTCCACATGTTTATTAGCCTCTTTTTAAAAAAAATCTAACAGATTTGTAAGACAAGACCTCCCTTTGCTAAATCCATGTTGGCTGTGCTCCGGCATTTATCTATGTCTATCCAAATGGCTAGTCATTTTGTTCTGCAGAATAGCTTCTATCAAATCACCGATCTGTAGATTCCTGTATCACCCCTAAAACTCTTTTTTAAAAAATGGGCATTACATACTATAGCTGATTTAAATAGCTCAGGTACTATAACCTGATTTGAATGAGAACTTAGAGATTACTTTTAACAAGTCTGCAATTTCATTTTTTAGTTCTTTCAGAACTCTGGGGTATATACCATCTGGTCCTAGTGATTAGTTACTCTTTTGTCAATTTGTGCCATTACATCTTCCCAGCAGTTCATGATTTGCTTCAGTTCTTCTGTATCATCACCCTCAAGGAATATATCTAGCATAGCCACCTCCTCAATTCCTTCCTCAGTAAAGACTGAAGCAAATAATTTGTTTAGTTTTTCAGCTATGACCTTGTCTTTCCTGTATGCCCCTTTTATGTCTCGATCATCTAGTGATCCAGCTGACTCCCTCACAGGATTCTTGATTCAAATATACTTGAAAACGTTTTTATTATGGGATTTTGCCTCTCTGGAAAACTACTTTTCAGATTTTATTTTGGCCTGCCTTATTGCTTTACATCTAACTTGCCAGTGCTTATGCTCTTTCCTATTTTATTCATTTGGAAACACTTTCCAGTTTTTGAAAGATGTCCTTTTGGTTTTAATTGCCTCTTTCATCTCACCATTTAATCATGTTGGCAGTTGTTGGGTTTTCTCTCTACTATGTCTAATATATGAAATACATCTTGTTTGGGTTTCCAAGATGGTGATTTTAAACAGCACCCATGCCTCATGCAAACTTTTAACTTTTGTTAATATTTCTTTTAGTTTTATTCTGATTTCCTCATTTGACCAAAGCAATTTTTCATAAAACATGCATGTGTAATTGAAATTACCAGTTTTGCCAATTTCTCCCCTGGTTTGCCCAGTCCTTTCCCAGGCCATCGAGACCCTCCTGGTTTTTCAGTCTGAATTCCCCCAGTTCACCCAGACCTCCCACCTTCGCAATAGTACACAAAAACCACATTTAATATCACTTACTGTATGTAGGATTATTAGTAGGTATAAAATTTCGTAAATTTGCAAATCTCTATATGTGTTTAAAATAGCAAACAAATGTGGCCTTGCCCCAGAGCACCCCTTTTTTACATGTATATATATGTTTGCACAAAAGCAAAAAATATGCAAACATGTTTATAAAATAGCATTTATGTGAGTAGATGCTACTTATGCATGAATTATACTCATTCTTATCCACATAACTCTTTGAAAATTCACCCTTATGCACGGTAACATGTTCTATAATAGGGATCGCTCTGGTTTGATCAGCACAATAAGCAGGAAAGAATATGGATACTCAGACTCTAGTTCAGGTTACATCAAATCTAAGTAATACTTAGAGTCTCACTCTTTCTCAGGTAAGATCAGGTGACACAGCTGGGGAATATTAACCCCTAGCTGTCTGGTCTGAAGGATGGCATTTTGTTATCAGTCCTCCAACACCAACCAGAAAACCCTGCAAAAAGGCAAAAGAAAGATACTTGCCATCCATATGGTATTAGGCCTATGGTAGCATGTGTTGAGTGTGGACTTAGCCCTCAGAAAGCCATAAGTAACCTGAATTACAATGACCATATAGCAAGCTACCCATCCCAAAACAGCACCAACTGACAGCACTCAAACAGCAACAACCCTACCTATGAAAAGGCAACACTGCAAATATTACAGCAGGCCTTAAAACACTACTACATTTCCTATTAGAAAACAGAACAAGCCTGGCTGCTATAGATCCCCACATAGAAACTATATTGTAGCAGAATACTTCACCTCGGTCACACTTGCAGAGCACAGATTGTTGTAGATTTGATTAGTTGGGATGGGGTGCGCACAGGTTTTCTCTTCTCTCTCTTACATGCACAGACTAAGACACACACTCACTCACTCACACACTCACTCTTTCTTGTATTCATACTCTCTTATACTCACACTCACTATCACACACTGATGATGATCAGATCTGCATCCCCAGTAGTGAGCCTGGTGCATTACCTTTAAAGCTTGTTGGTGATGGTATGACTCCAATTAAGACTTGGTTGACTAAACATGGGCTTGCTCTTAATATACAAAAGACTAGAGTACTATTAGTAGAAATAGGACCCATGAGTGGAGATGTGCCCTCAATATACTATGAGGGCATTACTATAGCCATTGTATCAGAATTATGAAGTTTAGGAATCATTTTGAATTCTTCTTTGACGCTGAAGCCTCATATTAGACACGTAGCAAAGCTTGCATTTTTTAATTAGCAATGTTAAAACCTTTGCAATCTCGGCTGTCTGTACCTTTGCTTAAAACCATGTTGCAAACACTGGTGCTTGGACACCTTGATTATTGTGGTACACGTTGGCTGGGTCTTCCTGAGTCTTGGCATCATGATTTTGATGATACTGTATTCTTGAATAATATTTGTCTTCCAGGTTTTACTTATATACAGCAAGCTCATGGCCAAAAACAGGAAGGAGGGGGTATTGGTGATTTTTAGGAAACATTTTAATTTGTAGCGGATTGAATGTAGTACGCCTCATTCCTTGGAAATGTTGCTATTTAAAATACATGAGGTCTGGGTGCGACAAAAAGAAAAAGGCATGTGCATTCTGCAGCTGCTGCCCAGCTTTTGTTTAGATTGGCAAAACATGATCATGTGACCCCCCCTGCTCCCCAACAATTGCACTGGCTCCTAGTTAAGTAGAAAGCAAAACTTAGGATTTTAGTAATAGTGCATAAGTTATTAAATTCTGAGGATTCTTAGGAGGAAGACAGATTGGCATATACCTACTAGAGCTTTGCGATCATTCTGTACAGATTTATAAGAATGTTCATGCAAGAACTACAGCATTCTCAATAGTTGCTCCTACATTGTGGAGCTCGCTGCTGGTGCATTTAAGGGAAGAAGCTGATTTGCATACATTTAAGAAGCAGATCAAGACAATTTTAATGAGGTATTTGGGTAAAGGTTGCTGATTATTTTATTGTATGTCCATGTTTAATTTTATAGTTCTGATTTAAGTAGTTTGTGTAATGTGTATATTTTATGAGTGTTTTATCTGTAATCTACTCTGGCCCTAAGTATTTCTGGAAGTTGTGGAGGATCAAAATCACCTGGCAGGAGACAAACACCTTGGTGTGGAAGGAACTGATCCTGTAGCAAGGGACTGCCCTCCAGGATGGAAGTGTTAGGAAAGCCATTGTAGTGAGTGAGTTGATTATTAGGAAAGTAGATAGCTGGGTGGCTGGTGGGCTCTTGATAATTTGCCTGACTGGTGAGAAGATAGCAGACGTCACACACCACCTAGTTAAGATTTTAGAGTTCTGGGGAGCAGATGGCTATTGTGCTACATGTGAGTACCAATGACATAGGAAGGTGCAGGAGGGAGGCTCTGGAGGCTAAATTTAGGTAGAAAATTGAAATCCATAACCTCCAGAGTTGCATTCTCAGAAATGCTCCCCATTCTACAAGCAGGACCCCAGAGGCATGCTGAGCAGTATGTGGATGAGATAATGGTGCAGGGAAGAGGGTTTTAGGTTTGTTAGGAAATTGGGAACATTCTGGGGAAGGGGGAAGCTATTCCAATGGGATGGGCTCCACTTTAACCAGAGTAGAAGCAGGCTGTTGGCACTAACTTTTAAAAAAGAGATATAGCAGCTTTCAAACTACAGCAGGGGGTAAGCCAACCGTTTCTCAGCAGCACATGGTTCCAAGGAAGGTAGCTTCAAAAGATGCTGGCAAAGCAAGTAAGTTAGAATGCCCCAATAGAGAGTTAGTTGTAAAAGTTGAAAAAAACAGATGTATTTAAATACAGGGCACACAGATAAAAATTACTCCAAACTGCCTGTATCATCTGATAATAAGCCATTAATATGTAGGTACATACATAAATAAAACTACTTTAAAATGTCTGTATGCAAATGCTAGACGTCTGAAAAATAAGACTGGAGAGTTAGAAAGTATACTACTAAAGGAAGGTGTAGACATAATAGGCATCTCAGAGACCTGTTGAAAGGAGGATAACCAATAGGACATTTTGATATCAAGGACAAATTTTATTGACAAGACAAAGCAGATAGAATTGGTGGAGGGGGGAAACTATATGTTAAGAATGGCATATAGTCAAGCAGGATAAAAGTTCTGCAAGAAACAAACCGCATTCTGGAATCCTTATGGATAGCAATATCAAGGACAGAAGGGAAGAGTATAGTAGTGGAGATATTTTACCGCCCGCCTGGCCAGAATGATGAAATAAACTGTAAAATGCTAACAGAGATTGGACTGGCTAGTAAAATGGGCAACACAATAATAATAGGAGACTTCAATTACCTGAGTATTGATTGGGTAAATGTCACATCAAGACATGCAAGAGAGGTAAAGTACGGTAAATGCCATAAAAAACTGCTTCGTGCAGCAGCTAGTCATGGAACCAATCAGAGGGGGAACTATATTAGATCTAATTCTTATTGGAATGAAGGACCTGATGCACGAGATAAAGGTGGTAAATCTACTTGGCAATAGTGATCATAATGTAATAAAACGACATAATCACTGGAGGGTGAATAATAAGGAAAACTACAGCAGTAGCATTTAACTGTAAAAACAGAGACTTATAAAATTTATTAATTTTTTAGAAAAACTGAAAGGAGCAATCCACAAGGTTAAAAAGTTGCAGGAGGTGTGGACACTGTTTAAAATTACCATCCTTGAGGCCCAGACAAAATGTATTCCGTGCAATAAAAAAGGTCAAAGGAAAATCAAATGACTGCCAGCGTGGTTTAATAGTGAGGTGAAAGAGAAAATTAAAGACCAAAAATGGAAAGTAGACCCAAATGAGGAAAATAGGTGAGAAAAGCACTGGCAAGTTAGATATAAAAGGGTAATTATACATAGGGATGTGCGGGGGAAAAAAATTTGTTTTCATTATTCTGTTCATTTTCAGGAGTTTTTTCCACGAATTTCAGATCGTGGATTGCTTGATTCATTTCATTCATGTGAAAAAAAAACAAACAAATCAAGCAATAACAGAAAACAATTCCAAAAACTGCCAAAAAATGAAAGTGAAGCCTTCCTTCCAGAACAATGCCAGGGCCAGGATCCCCCCCAGCCCCCATTTAACTGGTCCAGTGGGGATTCATAGGCAAGGATTAGGCAGAAGTCTCGTCCTACTCAAGGCTGACACCTCAGCCTAAGCTGGAGCCCAGACCAAGGCCCGACGCCATGGTCTAGAGCCCAAGTCCCAACATTGGGACCTCAGCCTGGACTTAGACCTAATGCTGCAACCCAGCCTGGAGTCTAGGTCCCAACACCAGGGCCTTGGTTCAGACCCATACCCAATGCCATAACCCAACCCAGATGCAGGTCCTGACGACAGGGCCTACGCCAGGAGGCTGGGTCCCAATGCCTGGGCCTTGGCCCAGAGTCAGGCTCAGACTTGAGAGCTCTTCAAGTCCTCTTCTTTCTTTGGCTTTTCAACACCAAATGATGACATCTGCTGGAATCACGCCATCAATTGGCACTGAAGAGCCGAAGAAAGAAGAGGATCTGAAGAAGAGCTCCCAGGCCTGAGTTCCAAAGCCTAGGCATTGGGACCTGGCCTCCTGACCAAGGCCCTGGTGTCAGGCCTGAGTCCAGGCCTAGGCCCTGGCATGAGGCCCTGGATCTGGGTCGGGTCGCAGTGTCAGGCCTGGGCTCAGGCTCTGGCCTAGGCCAAGGCCCCAGTGTTGGGACCTGGCCTCTGGGTCAGGTCGCAGCATTGGGCCTGGGTTTGGGCTCTGGCCTAGGATGAGGCCCAGGTATCGGGACCCGGCCTTCGTCGGATACCCAATGGATCAGGTAAGTTTTTTTTTTAAATTTTGGGGGATCTTGGCCAAGGCCCCAGCCTTGGCCCGACCCTCCGCCGAAATACTGGCATCACCCTTGGGCCTAGACTGCAGCCCCTGGTTTGGGTCTCGTCATAAGCCCTAGGCGAGGGCCTAAGCAGAGGCACCAGTGTCACCCTTGGGCATAGGCCACGGCTCCCACTTTTGGCCTTAGCCTATGGCCTAGGTCTAGGCCTGATTTGGTTCGGGGCCCACCAAATGAAATGAATTAGCCTTATTCATCACATTTTGCACTTTCATTTTAAATGAATGCACATCCCTAATTACATAAGCTAAGAGAAAATTTGAGTAGAAACCATAGAAGTAGAGATAAGTAATAAAATCTTTTTCATATACATTTGAAGCAAAAGGCCTGTTAGGCAATCAGCTTGGCCACTAGATAACCGAGGGGTAATCAAAGAGGACAAGGAAATAGTAGAAAAACTAAATTTATTTTTTGCCTTTGTCTTTACTGAGGAGGATTTCGGGGGCATACCCATACCGGAAACATTTTTTTGATAGTAATGACTCTGAGCAACTACATGGAATCACTGTGAAACTGGAGAATGTAATAACCAAGATTGACAGACTAAAGAATAGTAAATTACTGGGACTGGATGGTATTCACCCAAAGGCTCAACCTGAAGGGGCAGAAAGAGAAGATATTGGGTAGGGGGTGAGTGCTGACAGGAGTCATAAATTCTTTGAAAAAAATACAACAGATTTTATTCCTCTTGTTGATACTCAGTTCTGTCCATTAGCTCCCACTCTGCTCTCCTGCCTGTGCCCAGCAGCAGTGGTGAGGAGAGTCATGTGAATGTGGTGAATGGTTTCTCCGAGGAACGGTCACTGTGCTAGGGAGTAGCTGGGTAGAGGGTGGGCGAGAAGGAGGATGCTAATACTGCCCTAGTGGTTGGGCAGAGAGGAAACAGAAATGAATACCGATAGGAGACTGGTATTTTCTTTTTAAGAATTCTTTTCTCCTGTCGGCATTCTTCTCTGGCCAGTATCTCCCTCTCTGACAGGCTGTTGCAGTAATCTGGATGCTAAGAAAATGTGCACTGGTTTTCAACGTACATTTTTAGTGCCCAGATTATTATTTTTCTCATCGGGTGTTAAAAAAACGTGCCTAAACTTAAAAATATGCCGAGCGCACATTTTAACTCAGGAAGGGAGGAGGCAACTCTGACTGGCTACTGCCGCCGCCACTTAGCCAGCCATAAAAATACTAATTTATCTGTCTACCTGGCAGCAAGAAGCAGCTGTCAGATAGCTACATAAGTCAGTACTTATCCGGTTATCTGGCTAAATGGTATTGGCGGCTGCCACCACTTATCCCGATAAGTTAGTAATTATCCGGTTAAAAGGCAGTGGCTGCAGGCACTTACCCAGAGAGTTCCAGACTACTTTTTTACATTTTTTAAAACTTCTTTTAGTATTTTACATTTTTCACTATTTACTGACCCAGGAGTTAAATTTCCAGCTCTCAAAAAGGCGCGCTGACCAGATGCAGTCTCTCTTTATCAGGAAGGTACTGCTTAATCCCATTATTTGCATGGGATTTCCATGCAAGGGCACAAAGCAGTAGTTCCGTTTAGGGACATACATTTTCTGCACGCAAAACTCCTTGCTGCACCGGCAGTAAGTTTCGTGCCCAAAAAATGCACCCTCAAATGCAGGCAGAAAGATGTGTTCCATTGAATGCACTTCCCTGCTGGTGGAGATGGGGGGCTCACTCTTGCACTGGAGTTTGTTGGGAGAGGGGAATCTCAGAGTTTACAAAAATAAATCTTGTTATTGTACACATGTATCTAGACTTAACATCTGCAGCATCATTCAAAAACAGTTCTGGTCAGCAGAGAGGAAGGTCTTGCTGAGAGGAACTCTTTTTGAATGATGTGGCAGGTGTTGAGTCTAGATAAATTTGTAAACTCTGAGATTCCCCTCCACCAGCAAACCAGCACCAAGGGGAACCCCCATTCCCCAGTCAGCTAACTCCAACTCCAAGGGCAATCAACTAATCCTCTTCCTGCCCCCTCCCCTCCCCCACCCCACCCTCTACTGCTCAGCAACCTTCTCCACCTGCCAAGAAGTTTCAAAATGTCCAATATAGCCCTTGTGCCTAAAACTTTGAGAATCCCCTGCCTTAAAATCTTCGGCTCAGTGTGCGGTGGTGGACAAAAAGGCAACTAGAATGTTAGGGATTATTTGGAAAGGAATAAAGAACAAATCTGAGAATATCATATTGCCTTTGTATAGATGAGTGTTGTGTGCAGTTGTGGTCACCCCATTTCAAAAAAGACATAGCAGACATAAAAACAGAACAGAGAAGTGTGACAAAAATGATAAAGGGGATAGAAAAACTCCCTTATGGAGAAAGGGAAAAGAGATGACTGTGAAAGAATATGATTGAAACATAAAAACATGACTGAGTTGGAACGGGTAAATAGGGAACGATTATTTATCTTCTCAAACAACTCTAGGACTAGGCAGGGCCGGCGCGTCCATTAGTCAAACTTTGGCTGTCACCTAGGATGCCAAGCCATAGGGGGCGCCAAAGAGCAGCCATGTGGTGCCGCAAATGGGGCCTATCCTGCTCGCGGCAAAGAGCACACAGTCAGCGCCGAAACAGGTGTATGTGGGTGGGTGCAACCGGGGGGGGGGCAGCGTAAGGGTCGCCTAGGGCACCCAATACCCTTGCACCAGCCCTGGGACTAGGGGACATTCCATGACACTATTAACCAGAAGATTTAAAACAAATTGTAGGAAGTATTTTTTCACTCAGTTATGGAATCTGTTGCCAGCGGACATGATTAACACAACTAGCATATAGGCCAAAGCAATAAAGTGCACCCAGCCTAGCACGAAGGTTTACTCATGGTCGGACACACATCTTAGGAGCATTAGAATAGCGTGCACATCCAATGCAATAAGGGGATTAGTGCGTCCATTACGCACATGCTAAAAAACGTATCACGACTAGCGCCTACCACATTTAAATTCCATGTAGCTAAGGCTATTAGTTATTACTGTCTTATGCAGGAAAGTGTGCCCTAAGGCTGGGCGCCCAGTACACACTTTCTTAATGCTGGGAATTTAACACCAGCTCCAGAGATGGAATAAAATGAACTCAAGGACAAGGACTCATGAGAAACATTAAAAAATATGGTCCTCTATGTTGCAGCAAGTGTGTTCTCCTCCTTAGTTATTTTACTGGCTCTTGAATTTACTGTCTGTAGCAATGGGCGCCTAATATAATACACCAACAACCTCAGCGTAATAAAAAAGCCGGATGAAAATGGACGCTCGTATTGAGTGCCTGTTGCAAGTGTGGGTGGGCACCCATTGTAATAAACTACTTGAGAGAGCTACAGATGCACAATTCTCCCTTAGCATGACCTTTATTTACACCTCCTTGACTTCCCTCTCATTTAAATACTGCATCGGGCGCCCAGGAGACATGGTTGCACGTGTGTTAGTACAATGGGCGTGCTCAGCCTGGGTTTCAAAAGAGGACTGGACAGGTTCCTGAAGAAAAAGTCCATAAACAGTTATTAGCCAGGCAGACTTTGGAAAGCCAGCACTTATCCCTGGGAGTGAGATACAAGAAACACTTCAACTATTGGTGATCTGCCGGGTACTTGAAAAAGGGCTCCAGGGGCGATCCGGGAAACTACAGACCGGTTAGCCTGACTTCAGTGCTAGGAAAAATAGTGGAAAGTGTTCTAAACATCAAAATCACAGAACATATAGAAAGACATGGTTTAATGGAACAAAGTCAGCATGGCTTTACCCAAGGCAAGTCTTGCCTCACAAATCTGCTTCACTTTTTTGAAAAAGTTAATAAACATATGGATAAAGGTGAACCGGTAGATGTAGTGTACTTGGATTTTCAGAAGGCGTTTGACAATGTTCCTCATGAGAGGCATCTAGGAAAAGTAAAAAGTCATGGGATAGGTGGCGATGTCCTTTCGTGGATTACAAACTGACTAAAAGACAGGAAATAGAGTAGGATTAAATGGACAATTTTCTCAGTGGAAGGGAGTGGGCAGTGGAGTGCCTCAGGGATCTGTATTGGGACCCTTACTTTTCAATATATTTATAAATGATCTGGAAAGAAATACTATGATGAGATAATCAAATTTGCAGATGATACAAAATTGTTCAGAGTAGTTAAATCACAAGCAGATTGTGATAAATTGCAGGAAGACCTTGTGAGACTGGAAAATTGGGCATCGAAATGGCAGATGAAATTTAATGTGGATAAGTGCAAGGTGATGCATATAGGGAAAAATAACCCATGCCATAGTTACACAATGTTAGGTTCCATATTAGGAGCTACCACCCAAGAAAGAGATCTAGGCGTCATAGTGGATAACACATTGAAATCGTTGGTTGTGTGCTGCAGCAGTCAAAAAAACAAACAGAATGTTGGGAATTATTAGAAAGGGAATTGTGAATAAAACAGAAAATGTCATAATGCCTCTGTATCGCTCCATGGTGAGACCGCACCTTGAATACTGTGTACAATTCTGGTCGCCGCATCTCAAAAAAGATATAATTGCGATGGAGAAGGTACAGAGAAGGGCTACCAAAATGATAAGGGGAATGGAACAGCTTCCCTATGAGGAAAGACTAAAGAGGTTAGGACATTTTAGCTTGGAGAAGAGACGGCTGAGGGGGGATATGATAGAGGTTTTTAAAATCATGAAAGGTCTAGAACGGGAGATGTGAATCGGTTATTTACTGTTTTGGATGTGTGGATAGTAGCAGGCTGGGCATGCTCAGTCTGCTGGTCAAAGCTTCTAGAAATTTTGACAAAAGTTATCCGTGCCAGGCTCCATCAGATGATGTCACCCACATGTGAGGACTACCATCCTGCTTGTCCTAGGAGAATTAGCAGTATTCTACAGCTTCTGCTATCCCGCAGTGTCTCCACACTCCCATCAATTCCCTCAATTTAGATTAACACTCAAATGGAGACCAAGAAGTCTACCCCAACCAGAATCCTTTTCAAGATTTTTTGTGATGAAAATGGGCTCCTTCTTTGGAGACCCCTCACAGAAATGCTACTAATGGAAAGAATAATGCAGTACTTTGAAGCCAGTAGATCAAAACATCCTAAGAATGTGGTTCCACAAGAAGTTTTTGCCCAAAAATCGTAGGCCTAGATTTATTAAGCCACGATAAGGCTATAATGTGCATTAAATAGCATTAACTGTTCATTAACTCTTGATAGGGGCAATAGCCAGTGGGCATCATTTTGGAAAATGTTGACGAATAGCCCGGGGCTAGGGGGCACTCCAGACTAGGGGTGTGCATTCGTTTTGAACTTAAATGTAAAACGCTACTTATTTATTTTTTTTAACTTAAAAAAAGTGATGAGGCGAAAACGATCGGATTTCCAACTTATTCAACATAGCTATGTTGAATACGTTGGAAATCGTGATTGTTGATCCAAAATAAAAATTTAAACCCCTCACCTTCCTTAATCCCCCCCCAAAGACTTACCACAACTCCCTGGTGGTCCAGCGAGGAGTCAGGACGCCATTTCTGCCATTTCTGAACTCCTTTGCGAGGAGCACGTGACGTCGGCGCCACGTCGGAGTGACGCGGCGTCACGTGATTCCCCACGGGTTCGCTCCGGGACCCTCGTTCGACCCAAAAGGAACTTTTGGCCATCTTGGGGGTGTCAGGAGGCCCCCCCAAGCTGGCCAAAAGTTCCTTTTGGGTCGAACGAGGGTCCCGGAGCGAACCCGCGGGGAATCACGTGACGCCGCGTCACTCCGACGTGACGCCGACGTCACGTGCTCCTTGCAAAGGAGGTCAGAAATAGCGTCCTGACCCCGCTGGACCACCAGGGAGTTTTGGTAAGTCTTGTGGGGGGGGGGGGGGGGGGATTAAGGAGGGTGAGGGGTTTAAATTTTTATTTGCACATATGGACATAGACTCAACTTATGGAATTCTCCATATGTCCATATTGACCGCAAATGGGACCCCCTTTCGACTTATGGACTTATGAACATAAACTTTTGCTCTGCACATCCCTACTCCAGACTGCCACTACACCACTAGGGATTCTTCTAGAGGTAAGGGGAGGTCTGGGGATGACCACTAGACTACCAGAGATTTCTTTGAATAAGGGGGTGGGGGCCTGGAGGGAAAGGTTTAGGGGGGGGGACGTTAAGACATCAGGAGCTTGATTTATAGAAAAGGGTTTCTGGGAGTGGGAGACATTGGATGCTCTGGGGGAGCTTGAACAGAGGGGGGGTGTTATTGTGGGGGGGGGGGGGGCAAATTTAATTCTAATGCTAAGGAGAGAGGTTTGGGAAGAGGTGGGACACTGCCATTCACACGTAATTTATGTTTTTCACTTTTGTGCCACCTTGATAGGCAGGGGGTGGGGGGGGGGGGGGTGGGCAGGGATCTTGCTTGACCCCTGAGGGGGTTGGGCTTTGTGCAAGGTGGGTTTCAGGGCTACATGGCCCTTTAAAACAATGCCAGTCCCATGCAAAGTGGGCACCATCGCATGGTTCTTATGTTTGCGCAGTGCTTTTTTTTATCACAGGTTTTTCCACAATAAGAATACTGGAGGGGGCAAAATATTGCAGACCCCCTACACATGCAATATTTTGCCCCTCCCATGATAGAATATCATGGCTTGCTAAATCTTCCCCTTAATTTGTTTGATGTAGTATTAGTAGTAGTAATAGTAGATGATCAGGGGACTACAATAGAAATTAATTATCTGGATTTTAGTAAAACCATTGACACTGTACTACACTAAAGGCTGCTAAGCAAGCTAACCAGTCTGAGTGTGGAAGTATAAATCTTTAGGTGAAAATGTATTTAATGAATATGACTCAAGGTGTGGTGGTAAATAATGTTCACTCTATTTAAAGCAATGTAATCTGTGTTAGCCTTTGCCCAGCTCAGTGTCTTTATCTGTGACACTGGAGGATCTTGAAGGGAAAGCATGACTGTTGCAGATGGCATTACATTTTGCAACAATGTAGACACACTAGAAATAAAATGAAAGATGACTTTTAGAAACTAGTAAATAATCAAAGGTTTGGTAACTATGCTTTAATTTTACAAACATGCAAAATTATGCATTCGGAATGCAAAAACCTTAGAGTTGCATACCAGTTGAGAGAGGAAGAAATGGCAGTCAGTAAACTAGAACAGAACCTGTGGGTCATCATCTCTGACAGCCTGAAGATAGCCAATCAGTATGAAAAAGAAGTAGAGAAAGTTTATAGTATGCTTAAGTGCATAAGAAATATTGCTAATAGAAAGAGGAATATAGTATTACCCTGTGCATATGTCTGGAGGGATTCCACCTTGAACATCGTGTCTAATTCTGATGACCACATCTAGAAGAGGATATTTGGAGACAGTTCAAAAGAGGGCCATAAAATAAGTGCATAGCCTGCAATATAAGTTTTATATGAAGAGACTTAAGAACCTAATAATGTATTCTCTAAAAGAAATGAGGGAAAAGCAAGATATGATATAAACATTCAGATATCTAGCAAGATTCAGTAAGGTACCAGAAGATTTAAGAACATAAGAATTGCTATACTAGGTCAGACTGAGGGTCCATCAAGCCCAGTATCCTATTTCCAACAGTGGCCAATCCAGGTCACAAGTACCTAACAGGATACCAAATAGCAGATAGATCCCATGCTGCTAATGCCCAGGGGGATAAGTAGTGGCTTTTCCAAAGACTATCTGATTAATTACAGTTTATGGACTCTTTCAAGAACTTGTCCATATCTTTTTAAACCCAGCTATGCTAGCTGCCTTACCACATCCTCTGGCAATGATTCCAGAGGTTAATTATGTGTTGAGTGAAAAATAATTTTTCTGATTTGTTTTAAATTTGCTTCATGGAGTGGCCCCTAGTTTTTGTATTTTTTTGAAAGGATAAATACATGATTCACATTTATCCCTTTTATTACACCATTGATTTTATAGACCTCTATCATATCACCCTTCAGCTATCTCTCCTCCAAGCTGAACAGCCCTAACTTCTTTAGCCTTTCCTCATAGGCAGCATATTGTACTAGAACCAGGAGCAAGATAGAGGTTGAAAAAGAATGTGAAAAAAAGAATGTGAAAAAAAAAGTTTAAAAACCTGGCTATTTAAACAAGCTTTCCAGAAAGAGAAGGAAGAATAGAAGCCAGGGATGGGCAAAGCACGAACAATTAAACAACCATACACACTGCAGAAATTCACCAAGTGTGTAGTTTTTAAGATATAGCGCACCATTACTAATGGATAAGTTACAATTGTAAAATTAGTTCTGTAATTAAAACTGAGAAGGAAAGACATGGACATGATTAATCACATTTAACAACGAACATTGATAACAAACTATGTTACCGAACCTTATGGCACCTATGTAAACGGACAAATTGTAGTATCATTACTTTTATGTGCCTTGATGTAAACCGTTGTGACGGTCCCCACCAAACGACGGTATAGAAAAGACTTGAAATAAATAAATACATAAATATTGTTCACCAAGAGGATCACGGACAGTTGGAACAGACTTCTGCTGAATGTGGAAGGAACCAAACCAACAATATACAGTAATTCAAGCACACTGGAGACAGACACAAAGAGAATTTAGTAGCACAGCAAGAGAAGGAAAAGATCAATGATTGATTGAGGTCTGTGGCAGTACCGAAGGCAGTTATAGATGGGCAGGCTGGGTGGACAAGTGGTCCCTATCTACTCACATCTTCTGTGCTTCCAAGTTACTACAGTTATGGGGCACAAACTGAAGCCAAATATTACACATTTGAAAAGTGATATCTCAGAACTTCCACTGTAAAATGTGCATTTAAAAATAAAATAACTTTATTTTTATTAATAGTGTTTTTATAAGTACTTTTTCACTATGAAATCTAGTTCATAGTAAACTAATTTAATATTTGTGACTCAGGTCTGCCTGTCAGCAACAAGAATTTTGGAAGTTACACTGAAGGACTTAATTCACCCCGGGTTAACTAATAAAACCTCTTTCTTGAATCTGATGACCTTACTGGGTTAACAGCTCTTCTGAGTAACTTCTTCTCTGATGCTTCCTATCTGTTAGGACAGCAGGAATATTTTAAACATTGATGCAAATAATTTTATTGCAAGGGAACATTACATACACTCAAAACCTTCCACAGCTATGCTAATAACTGTTGGTTTTGCTAAAATCTCATGGCTTTTAAAGAGTTGAATATGCTGGAAACTCCAGCAAAATGTAGAATGTCAGTGCCGAAATTGCCAGAGACACCAGCCAAAATCTGAAAACTTGAAAGGTATAGAAGTCATACTAAATAAAAGAATTATTAACTTGGCTTTACTACATCACTCAAAACTCGGCAAAAATTGATAATGCACACAAGTTTAATGAGCAAAAGTATTGTAAACCCCCTGATGGGCCCAAAATTTATGAAGAGTTATTTTGCAACTTGGATTAATACAGAGATACTCTGAGGCCAAAGAAGCAACAAAATATACTTAAGTTTATTTAAAAGTAGGGCTAAGAAAAAGCAGATGTTGAATCCAATGTCAAAGAAATCTGAACTAAAGCCTGAAACTTAGACATTTGCTATCTGGAATCTCTGGCATATTAGTTCATTTTGGTTTCCATTCAGATAAAGAAATTCACCTCTCTGTCTGCCTCAGCTCCTCCAGGGCTGCCACTCTAGCCTCCAGAGACTGGACTCGTTCTCTGAGAGACAGGAGCTCTTTGCATCGCATGTGCATGTACAATTTCTCACCGGTGGGTAAAAAGTCATACATGTGACACTCAACGCAAAAGACTTGGGAAGCCCCCCCCCCCTCTTGCTGCTGATTGCTGCCTTCATATTAAATTTGTTCAGTTCCTAGTTAAGTTTTAGGTTGCTATGGGATTAGGAATGCATACAATTAGGGTCCTTTAAATGTCACTATATATCTGGTAGTGACCTATAAGGGAATGATCAAACTCTTGATAAGGTGTGGGGAATTTGTGAGTTTAAGTTACAAGGCACCTGCCTACAAATTAAAGGATGAGCTAGGGGAGGGTGGGAGAAGGGTGGAGGTTTGGGGAATATAAACAAATACACAAACGTCTGTTTGTTGCCTGCCTTTCTGACTACCTATTTAAAACAAAACACACAAACTTCTGTTTGTTGCTTGCCATTCTGACTACCTCTTTAAAACAAACACAATAATACACTAAATAATATACTCTAATAGTTTACTTTTCCCCAATACTTTTAAGTTTTAAACATTTCTCCAAGCAGTTTAATTTAATTTAATTTAAAAGCTTTTCTATACCGTCGTTTAGTAATGTACCATCACAACGGTTTACATTTAGGCACGAAATAGGTTTGGTTTATAAGTTATCCACGGTGTGCCAATATTTGCGGTTACATAGTTCAGTAATATACTCTAATTGATAAGTGGGTTGGGGTTACCATTTATATGATTGTTTGGATAATCATATATGTGTATACTGTTTTTAATTTAATATTTAATTATGAGTAATAAAATCAATTTTTATTTTTATATCTATAGGTGACTTTCAGCTGTGTTTGTTGTTATTCAGCGCCTTCACTGTGAAATGCTTTTTTGAAAAGCCAAGTTTTTAGGCTTTTCATGAAGAGTTTTAGATCTTTCATTAGTCTTAGTTCGAGTGGTAGTGTGTTCCATAGTAATGGTCCTGCCAAAGATAGTGCTCTCTCTCTAACCTGGGTCAACTTTGCTGTTTTGACTGAGGGTATAGTTAGCTTTATTGGCCGATCTGAGATTCCTTTGGGGGACATGTAATCGTACTTACTGATTCTTTCCAGCCACCAGCAAGGTTATCCTCTCCTCTCAATGCTCCCACTGAGAGGAGTTAGCCGCATAACTTATGCAGCTAACTCTGCTCTGCTCAGAAAAACCTCCCACCTGCCCCTGAGTTATAAGGCTAAATTTTAACTGCATAAGTCATTATGTGGCTAGAATTTAGCCACATATAGCTTTGAATATAGCCAGGTAGTCATTTAGATGTATATCTTTTCAGTTATCAGTTTAAATGACTTTTGAATAGCGACCTCTTAAATACTTCTTGTTTCTTTGTTTTGGATCCATAAACAAGAAACAAGCATATAATGACTTTTCTCTCTCTCAGCTGTATATTAATTAGGGAAAATACACAAGTGTCTGGCCCAGCTGCAGCAGCCATGCATCTAGGCAGTACAGCTCAAAACTGCATCCTCCAGAGACATCCAAGTGTATATCTAAATCCCTGCTGGAAAGTGGAAGCCTCTGCCACAGAGATACCCTGTCGAAGTTGGCCAAGACATCCCACATGGGGATGTCGTTGCGCATGGGTCACAATATCCTAATGAAATGATAAAGGCCTGTGTGCGCCTGCAGACGCTGCAGCCTGTCTTCTGAGGAAAATCCTTCCCATGGGTATTATTCTACATGCAAAATCCAGGCTGCCCGCGATGAGTTGCAAATCTCGGAAAGTCAGCTTCTTCGCTCTTGCTGCTTTGTTCAATCTATCCCGCCACTTCACCATTTTCTCTCCCAGTAATCTGTGTGTTATCTCCTCTGAGTCGAGCTTGATGCCGAGAAACAGATACAGTTGTTGGGGCCTTTGATCTTCTTCTGTTCCAAAGGAATTCTGAAATTGGTTGCCATAGCCTGAAAATTGTGGAAGTGGTGTGAACAGCAATTGGACTTGCTCATGCCAATGAATAAGAAATCATCCAGGTAAAGTATGATGTCATTGACCCTGAAACATTGGACCACCACCCAATGCAGAAAAGCTGAATGGTTCGAAATAAGCACAAGACACCTAACAGCCCACAGGCAATTGATCCCATCTCATTCTACTTATTCCCAACTGGTGCATATTGACCCTAAGTTCTCACTACCTCCTCCCTACAGCTCAAATCTTGGCCCAAACATGAAGGAACGGCTGCAAACTCCAGTCAGTCTCTTTGGGCCTGCTGCTTGGGCCCAGTCCTCCACTCTCAGGAGCCACCCTAACACTGGCACCCACTGCACTTACTTGGCCAGCCCCCAGAGAGTTCGCTGGGCACCAAACTGGCCCCCTCCACATCTCAACTCCACCACCACCAAGAATCCTCTGTGTCCATCTCACGTCTTCTCCAAGCTGGCTGCCGCTTAAGCCTCGACCAACTGCTCCAGGAGAGTGCCCCATGAATGCAGCACCCACGCTCCAAAATGACAGCTTATGACAATAATGCTGAATCCACCTTCTTGGAGTCCCTCATCCTGTCCTCCCATCCAGAAACCCTCCCCCCATTTGAAAGGTTTGTTCACCGTGCCTTACCACCATCCCTGTAGTACTTGAACAACTCCGCTGTACTATCCCCACAAGCCGCAGACCAACTCCAAATTCCATGCCAATGGGGGGAACCGCCAGCAAAGTAGCCTGTGTGAAACCAAAAGGCCCCTGCCATACCATGCATGGAAGAACAGTGTGCACCTCGCTCGGACTGCAGCCGAGAGACCACAAGTCCCTGTGAACAACAGTCCACATTAGGCTATGGTTGCTAAGGAGCAACAACTGGCATCCACCCGGGTGGCACTGCATTGGGTCCATCACCAAATGGCTCCAAGTCCCCGTCCAAAACCCTTACATCCAAGAGATCTCCATCCACTCAGCCTAGATGAATCCCTCCATTGAACAGAGAATTGTGTATGTGCACTCGTCCCCTGTACTGACCTCTCTCCCTCTCCAGGCCACACAACGCACTCAGGGGGTCGCTGGTGAAAAGAAACAATCTTCATCTGTAAGAGGTTATTCACCGCATGTATTTTTTTCCCAGAGGGCAATGTAATTTTTCTTTAGCAATCCTTGAGTGGGAATTGAACCCTGGGCTCAGAGCCCATTGCTCTGACCACTAGGTTACTACTCCACTCTGTGAAAGATGAGTGACCTCGAACCCTGGTGCTCTGTCCTCCCCCGGACCCTGCCTGCCACCACGAACCTGAGTCGTGGGGGGGGGGGGGGGGGGAGAGGGACTGGCTACGGTTCTCTTCAGCCCCCCCGCCACATCGTCAGCTGTGCGATACCCGGTCCCCAATCCAGCACTGCAAACGCAGTCAGTTCACCCAGTGCTGAACAGCCTACCAGGCCATACAGCTGAGAGCATGATGAGAAACTCCTCAACAATCGAAACCTTGAACCTGGGCGCGCCATTGTCAGCTGCAATCCCCTCACCTCGGCTGCACACAGTACCATTGATCGCCAGCTTCTCAAGTCGGGGCCGGGCTCAAGTTCAGTTCCTATATGGCCTCGGCACCTTCAACGGCGGCAGCCCCAACCAGCAGCATCCCGCCGCCAACATCCATGCTGGTGGCCCGACCCAGCTCCAAGCCTTATTTGTCCCTGTCAGGATACCCGGCAAAAGATCCCAAGCGCAAACCACGCCAACCCCCCTAGGGATCAAGATCGAGGGGAGATCTGCACGAGTCCTACTCTGCCGGCAACAGCAGCAGCCGCAAGCTCCCAGGGCAGTTCATCTGCCGGTTGTGAAGGAGGGGCAGGCCCCCCCCCCCCCCCCCCCCCCCCCCCCCCCCCCATCTTCCCAGCACAGCCCTAGTGCTCTCGGGTGATGCGCAGTCTTCCGCTGCTGGCCTCGTCCGAACGAATGTGGCTGGGGACGTCTTATCTACAAACCAATATAGGTCTGTGAGATGCTCCCACCTCCGCCTGCCACACACCTCACAACCCTCAACTGAAAAAGCATGGCCTCCCTCTCAGCCATCCCGCCAACAAGCTCTACCGCACCCTGACCGCTGCTGATGGGGCGAGGTTGCTCACTGCGCAATGCTTCCCACGTTCCCGCAAGTTGTTTTGGCCGCATGACCCTGAGGCTCGCTTTATAAAAGAAATTGGCCCATATGAGAGTTGAATCCACAACCTTGGCATTATTAGCATTACACTCTAACTGGCTGAGCTAACCGACCACTTTTTATTTTATCTAGTGGGGTTCAAACTCACTACCAAGATAACCCCAACACTGTGTGCCTTGCAGTATGCGAGTTCTGTCAACCCGTGTACTTTCTCCTGCTAGTCCTATTGGTGGCAGAACAGAAGTAAAATGGTATGCATAGATCTAAAAGTGCAATTCTGTGTTCTGTTTCCTCCCTTAACTTAAGCACATCCCAGGAAATACCTCATATTCATACACATAAAAGTAAGCATGTTGTAAAAGTATTCATGTACTTTTAGCCACTATGTGGGATGTCATTTTTGTCCCTGTGGATCTAGCCAGTTGACTCCTTAGTTACCCAACTAGATCCATTTGAGAATCATTTCCTCCCCCCTCCTACTGCTTCCAGTGTAGCTCTCCTAGCAACCCTAGTGGTGCTATTCCTCCCTTAGTAACATTAAACATGACAGGCCCAGGTCGTGGTAGGTTGCTACCACAATCTGTGCTAAAGAACTTATTTCCTAGCGTGTAGCAGATGGACTCAAAACAAATGGGTATAGTGTGCTCGTGCTAGCAGTTGGAGACGGATCTGACGTCAGCACGGGTACATATACCCCCACAGGAAGTGTAGCAAATCAGTAATTTCCGTCTCCAAAGCAGTTTGGAGCTACCTCACGCTCGCTGAGCGTGTTTCCAAATTCTAACGACTAAATTCATAGAAGAAAGTGTCCCTAGAGATAACCTTCGGGTTAGCCACCATGCTGCGGATCTTTACCAAGGTCATAGTAGTAATGGCGGCGGCACTCAGGAAGGAAGGAATTCTAGTCCATCCCTACCTGGACGATTGGCTGATCAGGGCAAAGTCACCGGAGGAGAGCCACCGGGCAACCAACAGAGTTATAGCTCTTCTGGAAAGCCTCGGATGGGTAGTCAACATAAACAAGAGCTCCCTACAGCCGTCCCAGTCGCTGGAATACCTAGGGGTCCAATTCGACACCCAAGAAGACAAGGTCAGCCTGACCTCCAAGAGAAAGTCAAAACTCCAGAATCATCTGCAGGTCCTGCTGAGCGCCAGCCGGCCCACAGCTCGGGATTACCTACAGGTCCTCGGCCTCATGGCATCCACTTTGGAGGTGGTGCCACGGGTGGGGGCTCATATGAGACCATTTCAACGCGCCCTTCTAGCTCGATGGAGCCCACGATCACAGGACTACGCCATACACCTACCTCTACCGGCCAGAGTGCGGTATCAGCTACAGTGGTGGTTACAGCCCGGTCACATGAGCCGGGGGTCAAGAATGTCCTCCCCAACCTGGATCCTGCTCACCACAGATGCCTGCCTGAACGGATGGGGAGCACACTGCGAGGAGCTCGCCGCCCAAGGGCGGTGGACCAGAGAAGAGTCAAGGTGGAACATCAACCGACTAGAGGCACGGGCAGTCAGGCTAGCGTGCCTGCGATTTGCCCGCAGACTTCGCAACAGAGCGGTCAGAGTGATGTCAGACAACGCCACCATGGTGGCATACATCAACTGACAGGGCGGAACCAGAAGCCAAAAAATGTCCCTGGAAATAACTCCCCTGATGATTTGGGCAGAAGCAAATCTCCAGGACATCTCCGCTGTCCACATCGCCGGAAAGGACAACACCACGGCAGACTTCCTCAGCAGAGAAAGCCTAAACCCGGGGGAATGGCAGCTGTCGCCCACAGCCTTTCAGATAATTGTGGATCAATGGGGGACGCCAGCCATGGACCTATTAGCGGACAGGTCCAACGCTCAGGTTCCCAGATATTTCAGCCGCAGGCGGGATCCTCGAGCCCAGGGGATTGATGCCCTGGTACAGCCGTGGCCTCAGGGGATCCTGCTATACGCCTTTCCTCCATGGCTCCTGCTGGGCGCCATTGTACACAGGATTCAGCGGCACCGAGGCCTGGTTTTTCTAGTGGCCCTGGACTGGCCAAGAAGACCCTGGTACGCAGACATGAGAAGACTACTGGCAGGGAACCTTCTACCTCTGCCTCCATACAGGGATCTGCTACGGCAAGACCCCATCCTCCACGAGGATCCAGCTCAATTCTCTCTTACGGTTTGGCCATTGAGAGGACTAGACTGAAGAAAAGAGGATACTCGGAGCTGGTAATAGATATGCTTCTCCGAGCACGTAAGTTCTCCACATCACTTGCATATATAAGGATCTGGAGAGTGTTTGAAGCCTGGTGCGACTCTCACAGCACCAATTCACATGCCGCTAAGATTCCTATCATTTTGGACTTCCTACAAGATGGGCTTCAGAAGGGTCTGTCCCTCAGCTCCATCAAGGTTCAGGTAGTAGCGCTGTCTTGCTACGGTCCCAGGAGTGACGGCAACACTATTGCCAAACACCCAGACGTTTCACGTTTCCTGAAAGGAGTCAAACACATTCGCCCGCCAGTGAAGTGGCCAGTACCCTTGTGGAACCTCAACCTAGTATTGGAATTTCTAGCGGGATCAGCCTTCAGGCCCCTTCAAGGCCTTTCTCTCCGTTTGTTAACCTTGAAGATGGTGTTCTTGCTGGCTGTGTGTTCAGCACGCCGCATCTCAGAGCTACAAGCACTATCCTGCCGTGATCCATTTCTCAGAATCACTCCAGAGGCTATCCATCTTTGCACAGTTCCATCCTTTTTACCCAAAGTGGTCTCACACTTTCACCTCAACAAACCATATCCTTGCCTACCATGGAAGGTTTGAAGAAGTCGGAAGAAGGTCGAATGCTACGCCATCTCGACATCAGCAGACTGCTGTCCAGATACCTGGAAATGTCAGAAGCAGTACAAAAGACGGACCACCTGTTCATCCTGCACAGCGGGAAGAAGCAAGGGGAAGCGGCCTCACGGCCAACCATCGCCCGCTGGATTAAAAAAGTTATCAAGGCAGCCTACATAGAGGCGGGAAAACCACCGCCTCTACAGGTCAAGGCTCATTCTACCAGAGCACAATCGGCCTCTTGGGCAGAAACTAAGCTGCTGTCGCCTGCAGAGATATGTAAAGCGGCGATGTGGTCCTCCCTCCATACCTTCTCCAGATTCTACCATCTGGACGTCCAGGCCCAGGAGGACACAGCATTTGCGAGGGCAATCCTAAACGGTCCTCGGGCAGCCTCCCGCCCAGTCAGGGAGTAGCTTTTGTACATCCCATTTGTTTTGAGTCCATCTGCTACACGCTAGGAAATGTTGAGATTACTTACCTGATAATCTCCTTTTCCTTAGTGTATGCAGATGGACTCAGCATCCCGCCCGGCTGCCAGTATACATGGGGATTCGCCGACTCACGGTAAGCCATGTTTTCTTATATAGGGCATCCACCC
Organism: Rhinatrema bivittatum; assembly: GCF_901001135.1. Classification (NCBI taxonomy): domain Eukaryota; kingdom Metazoa; phylum Chordata; class Amphibia; order Gymnophiona; family Rhinatrematidae; genus Rhinatrema; species Rhinatrema bivittatum. Next base: position 171,423,603 of record NC_042617.1, read on the forward strand.
TGCCGGGTGTCGACGCCTTCCAGCTGAGTACACTGGCGGTCTCCAGCTACCATCAATTGGTCAGGGTAATCCTGTTCATTTAATCGATCGGTCAGTCACACATATATCCATAAAACTTTGCAAGGAAGATTACTGATTTGCTACACTTCCTGTGGGGATATATGTACCCGTGCTGACGTCAGATCAGTCTCCAACTGCTAGCACGAGCACACTATACCCATTTGTTTTGAGTCCATCTGCATACACTAAGGAAAAGGAGATTATCAGGTAAGTAATCTCAACATTATTTTTAGTTACCAGGAGGGTGGAAGAGTTAGGGCTGGAGTATGGGATAGGGAGGAAGCACTGGAGGCTACATTTTAGTTTAAATTTGGCAGGCACCAAGAAAAGGGTTTGATTTGATATGATATGACACCTGTCATGAAGGTCGGTATATAAAAGAATTAAATAAATAAATAAATAAATAAAAGTAGGTGGAAACTCAAAATCACTCATGTAATTATATACCAATAGTAGTGATTTGGAGAAAGTTTGTCCAGAAATTTCAAATAGCTGTTCAAAAGAATTGCTTTATTCACATACAAAAGAAAACATCTCAATGAATAATGTAACGGTTCCCTGACACGGACCATGTTTCATTTTAACTGTGTCAGGAATGAACAAATCTCAGTGTATATGTTGTCAAGTCTTATACAAAGGTAAAAAAATAATGAAGATACATATAGTTCCCTTAAAAACATAGGTACAAAAACAAAGGAAGAGGGAATTCTTATCTCTAATACAACAAGGATACTTTATTACTACCTTTAAATAAACAATAACACTAGTAAAGAACATATAACATCAGAAATTGCCATGCTGGGTCAGACCAAGAGTCCATCAAGCCCAGCATCCTGTTTCCAAAAGAGGCCAAACCAGATCACAAGAACCTGGCAAATACCCAAACACTAAGAAGATCCCATGCTACTGATGCCAGTAATAGCAGAGGGCATTCTCTAACTCAACTTGATTAATAGCAATTAATGGACTTCTGCTCCAAGAACTTATCCAAACCTTTTTTAAACCCAGCTACACTAACTGCACTAACCACATCCTCTAGCAACAAATTCCAGAGCTAATTGTGCTTTGAATGAAAAAGAATTTTCTCAGATTAGTCTTAAATGTGTAAATAACCGATTCACATCTACTTGTTCAAGACCTCTCATTATTTTAAAGACCTCTATCATATCCCCCCCTCAGCCATCTCTTCTCCAAGCTGAACAGCCCTAACCTCTTCAGCCTTTCCTCATAGGAGAGCTGTTCCATCCCCTTTATTATTTTGGTCGTCTTTCTCTGTACCTTCTCCATCGCAACTATATCTTTTTTGAGATGCAGTGACCAAAATTGTACACAGTATTCAAGGTGTGGTCTCATTATAACATTTTCCGTTTTGTTAATCATTCCCTTTTTAATAATTTCTGACATTATGTTTGCTTTTTTGACTGCTGCAGCACACAGAGCCGACAATTTTAAAGTATTATCCATTATGATGCCTAGATCTTTTTCCTGGGTGGTAGCTCCTAATTTGGAGCCTAACATCATGTAAGTACAGCAAGGGTTATTTTTCCCTATATGCAGCACCTTGCACTTGTTCACATTAAATTTCATCTGCCATTTGGATGCCCAATCTTCCAGTCTCGCAAGGTCCTCCTGCAATGTATCACAATCCACTTGTAATTTAACTACATCTGCAAATCTGATAACCTCACTCGTCATATTCCTTACTAGATCATTTATAAATATATTGAAAAGCACTGTTCCAAGTACAGATCACTAAGGCACTCCACTGTTTACCCTTTCCCACTGAGAAAACTGACCATTTAATCCTACTCTCTGTTTCCTCTCTTTTACCAGTTTGTAATCCAGGAAAGGACATTGCCTCCTATCCTATGACTTTTTAATTTTCTTAGAAGCCTCTCATTAGGGATTTTGTCAAACACCTTCTGAAAATCCAAATACACTACATCTACCTCTTCAAATCCAAATACACTACATTAACCTCTTCAAAAAAATGAAGCAGATTTGAGAGGCAAGACTTCCCTTGGGTAAATCTATGTTGACTGTGTTCCATTAAACCATGTCTTTCTATATGCTCTACGATTTTGATCTTGAGAATAGTTTCACTATTTTTTCTGGCAGTGAAGTCAGGCTCACTGGTCTATAGTTACCCGGATTGCCCCTGGAGCCCTTTTTAAATATTGATGTTACAGAGGCAACCCTCCAGTCTTCTACAATGGATGATTTTAATGATAGGTTACAAATTTTAACTAATAGATCTGAAATTTCATTTGTGAGTTCCTTCAGAACCCTAAGATGCGTACCATTCGGTCCAGGTGATTAGATACCTTTTAATTTGTCAATCTGGCCTACGACATCTTCCAGGTTCACAGTGATTTGGGTCAGTTCATCTGACTCATCACCCTTGAAAACCATCTCCAGAACTGGTATCTCCCCAACATCTTCATTAGTAAACACAGAAGCAAAGAATTAATTTAGTCTTTCTGCAATGGCCTTATCTTCCCTAAGGGCCCTTTAACCCCTCGGTCATCTAGCAGTCCAATCGACTCCCTCACAGGTTTCTTGCTTCGGATATATTTTAAAAAGTTTTTATTATGAGTTTTTGCCTCTATGGCCAACTTCATTTCAAATTCTCTCTTCGCCTGTCTTATCAATGTTTCACACTTAACTTGACAATGCTTATGTTTTATTCTATTTTCTTCAGATGGATCCTTCTTCCAATTTTTGAATGATGTTTTTGTGGCTAAAATAGACTCTTTCTCCTCACCTTTTAATCATGCCGGTAATCGTTTTGCTTTCTTTCCACTTTTCTTAATGCATGGAATACATCTGGACTGTGCATCTAGGATTGTATTTTTAAACAATGTCCATGCCTGTTGAACACTTTTAACCTTTGCAGCTGCACTTTTCAGTTTTTTTCTATTTTCCTCACTTTATCAAAGTTTCCCTTTTGAAAATTTAGTGTTAGAGCTGTTGATTTACATATTGTCCCCCTTCCAGTTATTAGTTTAAATTTGATCATCTTATGATCACTTTTGCCAAATGGCCCCACCACCATTACCTCTCTCACCAAATCCTGCATTCCACTAAGAAGTAAATCTAAAATAGTTCCCTCTCTCGTTGGTTCCAAACCAATTGCTCCATGAAGCAGTCATTTATTACATCCAGGAACTTTATGTCTCTACCATTGTTATGAATCCTGCCTGCGGTTCCACCTGTAAGCAAGCTCCTCACCTGGTTGCCGTTCCCGATGCGGCCGGACGTGGCCGACATCGGGCCTTCTGCGCAGCCGAAGCCGCGGACTCTGTTTGCCCCCCACGGCCCGGAGGCCGCCCATCATGCTTTCTTCACTGCGGCCGGAGCCGAGGACTTCTCTGTCCTCTTCGCGGCTAAACCACCGCTGAGACCTGTGCCCTGGAAGCCGGGCCCCCGATGCTCCTCTTTGCGGCCTGGAGTCGCCCCAGGTCGGCCTGTATGGCAGGGAGCCACGTCCTCGTGTTCGGGGTCCTCGCCGGATGGCAGGAGGCCGTCCTGAAGCCTGCCTGCCTGTTTCCTCCGTTTCCGTGGCGAAGTGCCAGAGAGCGCCACTGTCCAGGGTCCTGCTCTCTGCTCCAGCCTTCCTTTAGGCACCGGCACGTGCCTCTTCACAACATTTAAAGGGCCAGCCACAGGAAGTGTTGCTGGCTCCTCCCAACTTTGACTTCCTGCTACAGCCCTATAAAAGGGATTCTTCGTCAGTCTCTCGTTGCCTTCGGATCGGGTTCCACAGTTGCCTGTGTCTTCAGACCAGTCCAGGTCCTCTGTGGTCTTCCTCTGCTTTGATGGCTTCATGTTCAGTGTCTTCATGTTCCTTGTTTCCAGTCCTGGTGTCGGCCGAGTCCGGATGTCCTTCTCTTCAGCTGTCTCCATGTTCCAGATGTTCGTCGTCCTGGTCTTCAGCGTCTTCAGGTTCCTGACGTCCTTTGTTCCTGTCTTCGGATGTCTTCAAGTTCCTGGTACCTGATGTTCTGCTCTTCTGTTGTCTCCATGCTTCCTGTGTTCCATGTCTCCGTGTTCCAGAGGTCCCTTGTCCAGGTTTCCTTATGTCTCAGCCTTCCTGATGTTCCAGCCTTTCCGGATGTTTTGCTCCTGTTCTCTTGAGTCTTCCGTTCTGCCGGCCGTGGATCTCCGGGTGACACGTCTCTGTGGAGATGCCGGCAGTGGACTCTTGTCCTGCGCTCCTGAGCTTCCTGACCTGCCAGCCTTTGTGGTTCTCCGGATGACACTGGCTCCGTTGTCGGGGTCTCACCTCGGCTGGATTCTTTCCTGCACTTGTCCCGCTCTCCGCATGGTCTGTGACCAGCCTCCTCAGGCTGTGTAGGGTGCGCAGTGGGACAGGGTGGTCCGCTACCAGCCCATTGGGTCCGCCCATGAAGGTGTGTTGTGTAGGCACCCTGAGAGACAGTGCCAATGTCTACATTCCCAGGTTCTTGCTTTGTTTGGGATGCCGTTGTATCAAGCCCTCGCCTGTGATGTCTTCGTCCGTGATGCCGTCGCATCAACCCTTGTCCGTGATGCCGTCGCATCAACCTTTGTCCGTGATGTCTTCGCATCAGCCCCTTGTCTGTGATGCCATCGCATCAGCCCCTTGTCTGAGATGCCATCGCATCAGTCCCTCGTCTGTGATGTCTTCGCATCAGCCCCTCGTCTGTGATGCCGTCGCATCAGTCATAGTCTCAAGTCTTCTGTGTTTCAAGGACTCCATATGCCCTCATCCTCATTCCGGCCTGCCGCCCATTGCCGTACCTAGCAGCAGGTCCAAAAGGGCTTGGACCTGTCAGAAGACTGTTCATGAATCAACATTGTGTTGTTGGTTGTCCGGGGCGTGCAGGTCCGGTTGAGGGTCAGACCTTGTATCCTAGTCCTTGCTTCTGCCATGTCTTGCCGTGTACCCATGCTTGCACCAGCTCACCTCCCACGGTTTGGCTTGGGGCTCCTCCCTTGGTCATGCCGTGGCCCAAGGGCTCACAACCCTGTTTTAGAGATGACCGCGCCTCCGTGCCTCGGAGTGTAGCGGCCGATGGAGGTCGCGCTCGTAACAACCATGTCCTGATGTTACATTTACCCAGTCAATATTGGAGTAATTGAAATCTCCCATTATTACTGCACTGCCAAATTAGTTAGCTTCCCTGATTTCTCTTAGCATTTTATCATCTGTCTCACCATTTTGTCCAGGTGGACGGAAGTATATATTCTGACCCAACACACTGTTGCGGTCCTGGCTGCGAGCACCGCAGCCAGGCCCTTACCACTTGTTTCCCGGACCTGCTTCCGCCTCCGGAGTTCTGGCTTGCGGCCTGTTTGGCGGCGTCCCCGCTGGGGCAGTGCCACCGTGAAGGTGCCGGTGGACGCCCTGCTCCTAGGCACGTGCGTGCGCCACTTGGGCGCCTTTGTAGCCCGTTTCCCGCCAGTGCCGACTCCTCCCAATGCCTGACATCAGACGCCGCGGCCTTGATAAGCCGGCCGTGGCCATCCAGCTTTGTCTTGCAACGAGTTAGCATTCTGGTTTCCTGTTGCATTGTGCCCCAGAGCGACCCGCTTGGCTACATCGCTCAGTTCCTGCCTGCTTGCTACAGTACCTGCTTGGTTCCTGCCTGGTTCCAGTACCCGAGTCTTGCTACAGTTCCTGCCTGGTTCCAGTACCCGAGTCTTGCTACAGTTCCTGCCTGGTTCCAGTACCCGAGTCTTGCTACAGTTCCTGCCTGGTTCTATACCTGTCTGCTACAGTTCCTGCCTGGTTCCAGTACCTGAGTCCTGCTACAGTTCCTGCCTGGTTCCAGAACCTGTACCCAGTTACAATATCACTACTGTTCTAGTCTGATTCCAGTTACCTGTCCTGAACCACAACCTGCCTAAGTCCCAGCGGCCGGGCCCCTACGGGCTCCTCCTGGGGGGGCTTCAGCTTCCAAGGGTGAAGCCACCTAAGTCCCAGCAGTTGGGCTCCTACGGGCTCCTCCCGGGGAAGCACCAGCTTCCAGGGTGAAGAGCATCTACGGTCCCGCCTGAACATCTGCCTCCCGGCCTGCTGTTCATCAGAGACATTGTCCATCTCCTCCTAGTCTCTAGCGGGTCGGCCCAAGGGTCCACTAAATTGAGACTCCCACAACACACACATGGGATTTCTACCCATATAGATTCTACTGAGCATTTCGTCTCTTGTATGATCTTTATCCTGTTGGACTCTATACCCTCTGGGACATAAAGTAGCATACCCTCACCAAGTTGATCCTCCCTATTACTGCGATATAATTTGTACCCTGATATAGCACTGTCCCATTGATTATCCTCCTTCCACCAGGTGTCTGTGGTACCAATTATGTCAATCTCATCATTTACTGCTATACACACTAACTCTCCCATCTTACTTCTTAGACCTCTGGCATTGGCATATTTCAAAGTGTGTTTTTTGTTTGCATTAACAATCTGCTTTTCAGTTGATAGGGATAATTTGGAAATCTTTAGCTCAGGTGATTTTTTACATATAGGCACATGGAATACGTTTGCTTTCATTGGAATCTCTCTATTAGAAAGCCCTAACTCTCCTGTTTCATTAGTATCCTTCAAGGATACATTCCTTCAAACCATGCACTGCTTAGTGACTGTCAGCTTTCCCCCTTGTTCTAGTTTAAAAGCTGCTCTATCTCCTTTTTAAAAGTTAGTGCCTGCAGCTTGGTTCCACTCTGGTTAAGATGGAGCCCATCCTTTCGGAAAAGTCTCCCCCCTTCCCCAAATGTTTCCCCAGTTCCTTGTAAAACTGAATCCCTCTTCTCTGCACCATCATATCATCCACACATTGAAACTCCAGAGCTCTGCCTGCCTCTGGGGACATGCATGTGGAACAGGAAGCATTTCAGAGAATGCCACCCTGGAGGTTCTGGATTTCAGCTTTCTACCTAAGAACCTAAATTTGGCTTCCAGAACCTCTCTCCCACTTATCCTATGTCGTTGGTGCCCACATGTACCACGACAGCTGGCTCTTCCCCAGCACTGTCTATAATCCTATCTAGATGATGCATGAGGTCTGCCACCTTCGCACTAGGCAGGCAAGTTACCAGGCGGTCCTCGTGTCCACCAGCCATCCTGCTATCTACATTTCTCATAATTGAATCATCAACTATGATGGCCAGCCTAACCCTTCCCTCCTAGGCAGTAGCCTTGGGAGACTTGGCCTCAGTGCGAGAGGACAACACATCACCTGGAGAGCAGGTCCTTGCTACAGGATCACTTCCTGCTACACCAGGGTGATGTTCTCCAACTGGGAGACCTTTCTGATCCAAGGCAGCACTGGGACTTCCAGACTGGATTTGGGACTTGGCTACTATGAACCTGAGGGTCTCATCAATGTACCCTTCTGTCTGCCACTGCTTTTCCAAGTCTGCCCCTCTAGTCTCCAGAGATCAGACTTGTTCCCTGAGAGCCAGAAGCTCTTTGCACCGAGTGCACACATACAATCTCTCTGGTTGTAGTTGTCTGCACGTAAGCTCCCTAAACAGTTCATTCTCCCCACTGGTTCAGCTTCTGCACTTGCTTTTCCTCTGCAATTACTCAACTTTCTGGCATCAAAAATCCTGACTTTTATGGGGAATCCAAACAGTGTAAGGAGCCAGATCTGATTGGCTCACATCTCTCTATCTTCCAACATGGAACAGCAAGGAAAACTGGCTTTCTGCACAGATTCTATGATCTTATTTCAGGATATACTGGTGTAACCTCTGTTTTGGGAGATAAGCCATGAAGGCAAGGGCAAATGAGGGTACCAAGACCATTTCTCCTCCTCCCTCCCACTCCAACACCGCCCAGGGGCCTCAGGACAGGATTCTTTTCCAGTGGGAAGGAGGAATAGATCCTCCAAGCTCCAAGGTTGTTGAGTTGACTCTCAGATTTACTGTCTTGGGGAGGTATCAGTTCAATTTCATCATTAAGGCTGTGAGTGCCAACAAAATACCTTGGAGGCTCAGTTTGAGTGTCCAAAATAATTGTTTATTGCAAAAAGGTTCTTTAATGGCAAGTTTGGCACAGTTCACAGAAGTTTGTGGCACCACAGATGGAAAGCATATGTCTCCAATCTTTTCTCTATTTGTGCAAGGGTCTCTCCGTATCTAGGCCAGGAAAACAATACGCTCTAGGACATGGACAAGCAAGGTTTCCCAGGTGGACAGGGGTATCCTAGATGGGTGGAAAAATCCCCTTCCAGAAATATTGGCATACAAAAATATAAGATCTCAGTTTTTGCAGTTCCAAAATGTACATTTCTCGGGTGAAGACTCAGAGTGGGTGTCTTCAGAATGTAACAGTAGGTCTTATTCACCACTTTCCTATTCAGCTGATAAAACAGGGTCTTTCTTAGAAAAGATCTACATAATAGGGAACAGAGCAGCTCTCTCAGATGTCCACTCTTCAAGGTAGGAAGGGTGGCAACAAACTTCCTTCCCAGTAACTCAAGGTAAAAATCTTCACAAAAATGGGAAAATCTGGAATCCTCTTGCAGCGAATTACACCTGATCCAACCCACAGTTTGTGTGATGGAGAGAAGCAGAATCTTCCCTTCCTCCTGATCTAACCTAGTTATTGGACTCTGCAAAATCCTCCAGCCAGGGGGGTGCCCAGTCTCTCACAGGAAGGAAATCTCAAAAGGATAAATCAGAATTCAGCAAACTTCTGGAACCAGCTCCTAGAGTGAACTTGTCCCTTTCTTACTCCTGGAGTATTCTAGGCTTGAGACCCAGTCACAAGAGCAGGGGAATGGACTCTAACTGAAGATGATACTTCTACTTCTGGTTTTACATGCACACCTGTGAAATCATCACGACAAGATGTCAGCACCCGCAGAAGAGGTGGGCCGCTTAGTCATATGAACTTTGTTCTTACCAGCAGCCTTCTCGTTCTACATGCACCATGCACTTTGAAAGCATTTGGCTTGGCACTTTATCCTGGCTGCTAAAGCTTTGGCCCATTGGTCTACTGAAACACCATGCTGGCGATGCCTGTGACATCATTACAACGAGACGCCAACATCCCCTTTCTGGGTCCCTTAGTGGGATTTTGATCCTGACTCCGGAATTCGGACATTATCTTTGGACTTGTTATAAAATGCTTGTCTGATGGTAAGTTTAACACTTTCCCATATATATAAATACGGAGATATCATTGATTATGTCTCTCAATGAGTTAGTTATATTTTGGTTAATGGTGGGATTATTTGTATATATGGCATCAATTAATGTTGTAAGTGGGAGAGAGGTATGCTGGACTCACTAATCGATTGAGAGGTCTAGTTAAGGAGAGCACTGTTAGGGCTATTCCAGTATTATCAGGGAGTATCAATATGGACCCCAGGGACTGGACCCTGGCATCCACTGAGCTAATGGTTAAGCAGTGGTGCAATAGCCTTTCTAATAGCCTGTAAGAAGAAATGAGTTCATCCTAAGTCAAGGGTTGTTCCATGGATTACACAAGGCTTGAAAGAAATTTGTAAAATATTAAGGAAAAAAGAGTCTGTGGCGATAACATTTCTCAGAACCTTTGAGATTAGAGTATCAAACAGTTTTACTTGAGTACAGAAGGATCTGTCATCAGGCAAAATGTGCATTTTTTTTGTGGCCTCTTTAGAGTCTTCCCTTAAACACTGGAACTATTCACAATTGTAAAAAACAATTAACAGCTAAACCTATGGGATGGAGCAGTGTGATCCCTTATCGTGACGAGTTTGCTAACCTCTTTGAGGCTAAAATTTGAGCTACACAAAAAAAGTTAGGAACCATGGCAGTACATAGTTATGTGGTTAGACCAATACAAAATCCTATTTTGTGGACAGAGTTTTCTTTGTTTACTTCGAGAGAGATTGTCTCAAAAATATCTGCTTTGAAGAATATAACTTCACCTTTAGAACCCTGTGTTACGGTGGCCGGCCGCAGAACCTCATGTCCGGCCACACTCACCTCCCGAGCTGGTCTGGGCCCTCCACACGGCTCCCCGGGCCACTGCCGTGGCCCTCCTCCAACGCGGCGGGGAGCCAATCTTGCTGCTGCTGCGCCGCCAGCCCTAGCTTCTGCTAGGTGCGCGCGGCTCCTCCCCCGACTTAAGGGGTCGCAGCGGGAAAACCTCCCGCGGCCCCAGATGCTGTTGTCAGCCCCAGCACTATTTAAGGCAGCTCCTGCTGCCCAACCTTTGCCTCAGCAACAGGTCCCACACGCTTGAGTCGCTGGTTGCTCTGTGCTGCAGCTCCTGCCTCCATGTCTTCCAGCTCCTGCCTCCATGTCCTCCAGCTCCACCTTCGTTGTTCCAGCTCCTGCCTCCATGTGTTCATGCTTCCTCATATCTTCGGCCTGCTCCTCTGGTTTTGACCCGGCTCGTCCCTGGATTCTGCCTCATCTGCTGCCTGCCCTGACCTCTGGTCCATCTTTGGATTCTCCTGCCTGCCTCCAACCCCGACCTCTGGCATGCTTGGCTCTGCTTTCGCCTCCTGTCTTCAGACTCGTCTTCATCCAGAGACCTGTTCTTAAGTCCTGCCGGCCCTGGCACGCAAGGGCTCAACCTGCGGGGAATGCGGGCTGGTATAGGTGAAGGTCCTGTTGGGTCTCCATCTTCTGCGTCCGCCTCCCGATGACGAGGACCTGTGAGAAGCCCTCCTATAGGAAACACTGACCTCATCTCGGCCCAAGGGTCCACCCACCGTGCAACAGCTTAACAGTTTGCTGAGGCCATGGACCAGCAAACTGGTCCATGGCCTCTCGGGCTCCAGGTCATCCCAGGCCTGGCGTTGAAAATTCAACAGCAGCAGCAATTTTTTGAGACATTGGCGGCCGCCTTACAGCATTTAAATGCCTGCCTTGATTCCTCTGCAGCCCTGAATGCATCTCCTGCTATACTGGCAGCCGCCGCCTCCCCTCTCCGATTACAGGCTCTCCCCCGGTATGCAGGTGACCCAGGGCTTTCTCAACCAGTGCTTCATGCACTTCACATTTAAGCCTGCACAATTCTCTTCTGACACAGTGAAGACCACCTTCATCCTCTCCCTCCTGGTCAGCAAAGCTTTGGCCTGGGCATCCCCCCTATGGGAATGAGGGGACCCACTCCTCCAGGACCTCCAATGCTTTGTCCAGGTGTTCAAGTAGACCTTCGATGACCCTGGTCGCTTGGTTGCACCGGCTCTGATATCCTCCACCTCCGCCAAGGGGCACAACCGTTATCAGATTATACTATCAAATTCCGGATTATGGCCATGGAGCTAAATTGGTGGAAAGATAGTCTGAGAAGCATCTTCCTGGAAGGTCTATCCTCCCTCATTAAAGATGAGTTGGCAGCCCGGGACCTCCCTGAATCCCTGGATGTGCTCATCGATCTCGCTGGCAGGATAGATCGCCGCCTTCAGCAGCGCGCCCGGGAGTTGCGGGGACCTCGCAGATCGGTTCCTCTCGCACCGTCTTTTTCCAACCCCTGTTGGCACCACCTCTGTCATCTGGAACAATCCGACAGCAAGAGCCCATGCAGTTGGGAAGACGCCCTCTGACACCCGAAGAGAGGCAACTTCGCCAGGCTCTGGGCCTATACCTGTACTGCGTGGGGAAGGGGCATTTCCTGGCCCGATGTCCCGAAAAGTCGAGAAACTTCCGGACCTAGGACCAACTTCTTGCGTCCATTGGTCCTCGACGGCTTCGCCCTGTTTGCCTCACCTTATTCATGGCTCCTCCCACTTATCTGGGCACGATGGCTACCGCCGCGTCTACAAGCCGACCTCTCTGGCATCCCCAGAACGGCTATGGTGCAGCCTCCCGCCATCGCTCCTCCCAGGTACCTACTAGGGTGCACGCGCGCAACCCACGTCATTGTACAATCCTTGGAGCGAACCTCGAGGGCATTCCCTCATGCTGACATCATGCCATCCGGGTATATTACCTTCACTCATTTGCTAGCTCCCCGAGTTAGCAAAGACTCGAATCCGATCTTGTCTATGCTACTCTGCCACTTCCGTGCTGCTGCAGGAAGTTCTCTCTCTCTGCTCTTCGGGGTATATGCTAACCTGGGTACCCACTCCACGGGGGCCCTTTGCTTTATTTCAGGTGCCTTACAGGGAACAGGTACTCGCTCCTTGAGGGCCTGCTCTCCCTGCCTCGGTGCCTGTACCTTCTACAACAGACCTGGTGGAATCGCATATCAACAGCAAACACCTAGTGAGTACTCTAACTCTCAGTGTATCTCATCCACAGTATCTCCTCACTGGGAGACCTGCTGCGGAACCTCCTGATGTCATCAAGGAGAGAAGGGCTCCCTCTGCTGAGGTCTCTGAGACTGTAACTACTAAGAATGGCTCACTACTGCCACCTCTGGTGGTTCTCTTCAAGCTGTTTAATAAAAGAACTCTTGTGTTTGTGTAGTATGAGTCTAGCCCAGTGCTGTGGCTCCTCACGGGCTCCTCCCCGTGGGCATGGTCACCTCCACAGCACCCAAGGATCCACAAACACACATAATTACAACACAACTGGGGAGGTGGTTCTAGGTTTCACCAGGTCTGCTCCCCAACTCGTCCTCCCAGTGGCCCTTCTCACGAACCAACAAGAGCTCTTCACTCTGGCCCTTCTGGACTAAGGCGCAGGGGGAAACCTCATTATGAAAAGTCTGGTTGATCATCTTGACCTGCCCACGGTACTACGGGATACCCCGTTAGTGGTCTCCTCGATCTCAGGGGACCCCCTTCCAGGGCGGATCACCAGGACCACTCTTCCCGTGCACCTCCAGACTGGCATGTTACACATCGAAGAACTAACGTTCCATGTGATTGAGATGGCAGTCCATCCAATTGTCCTCAGGTTGCCATGGCTCCATCAGCACTCTCCCATGATCGATTGGGAGACACTCCAACTGGCCAAATGGGGCCCCTGATGCTGCCAATAGTGCCTCCTTCCTGTTACACCCTCTCCCACAATGCCTCTTGCTACTGCTTCTGTGGGTTTACCTCCACAGTATGCCAGCTACGCCGATGTATTCTCCAAGGAGAACACGGAAATCCTGCCAGAACATTGCCAGTTTGACTGAGCCATCAACTTGCTCCCTGGGACCATCCCTCCATGGGGAAGGGTGTACCCCCTATCCCTTCCCGAGAATGAGGCCATGCCCAAATTCATTCGGGAGAACTTTGAAAGGGGGTTCATTCACCCATCAACGTCACCCGCAGGAGCCGGCTTTTTCTTTGTGGCCCTGCATTGACTACCGGGGGCTTAATACTATAACAAAGAAAGACCGGTACCCCTTGCCTCTCATCCTGGAATTGTTGGACCATTTGCAGGGAGCCCGAATCTTCACCAAGTTAGACCTCCGAGGGGCATACAACGTTGTCCGAATTAGACCCGGAGACAAATGGAAGACCGCTTTTAATAGCCGCGACGACCACTGTGAATGTCTGGTGATGCTCTTTGGACTGTGTAATGCCCCAGCGGTATTTCAATCGATGATGAATGAGATCTTTCATGATCTACTATACACCAACATAGTGATCTATCTTGATGATGTGTTATCTTCTCTAAGAACCTCCAGTCCCACCATCGCGCCTGCATGCCCACAAACTCTATGCAAAGCTAGAGAAGTGCATATTTGAAGCAGAGTCTCTCCCCTTCCTGGGGTACATCATCTCCAGCACAGGTTTCAGAATGGATTCGGAGAAAGTGGCCTGTATTTGGGACTGGCCCCAGCCATCTGGGCTTCAATCCTTACAGTGGTTTCTGGGTTTTGCCAACTTCTATAGGCATTTTATCCCCCACTACTCTCAGTTGGTCACTCCTCTTACCGCACTAACCAGGAAAGGAGCCAAAACCTGAGAGTGGCCTGCGGAGGCGCTAGAAGTCTTTTTGAACCTGAAACAAGCCTTCCTCCGCGAGCCCTGCCTCCACCATCTAGACCCCATGCACCCTTTCTTCCTGGAGGTTGACTCCTCCTCCATCGCAGTCGGGTCAGTCTTGGGCCAGCTCACTGCTAAGGGCATCTTCCATCCCTGCTCCTACTTTTCCCGCAAATTCTCTCCAGTGGAAAGAGGTTATGGCATCAGGGACAAGGAGTTCCTGGCCATAAAACTAGCCTTCGAAGAATGGCAACAGTGGCTGGAGGGAGCACAACACACCATCACTGTCTATACTGATCATAAGAACTTGGAGCACCTTCGCCATGCCCAGCGTCTAAATGCTTGCCAGGCTTACTGGTCCCTGTTTTTTAACCACTTTGACTTTGTGGTAAAGTACAGACCAGCCACCAAGAATATCAGGGTGGACACACTCTCTTGCACCTTGGAGCCCAAGGACAACCCGGACCCTCCTGGCTACATCATTGATCCGGCTCATATCCTGCTGGCTGCTTCCCAGGCAGTCCCTCCAGGAAAGACAGTGGTCCCAATCAGACACCAACAACAAGTGCTGGAGGGAGCCCATGACTCCAAGGTAGCCGGTCACCCCGGCTGGACACGGACCCTTTCTCTGCTCAAGCAGTACTATTGGTGGCCATGAATGGACAAGGACGTGAAGGCCTATGTGAACTTGTGTCCCACCTGTGCTTGACAAAACACTTTGGTGGGATGACCTTGGGGGCTGCCAGCCCCCAAGGAACCCTGGACTCACATATCTACCAACTTTGTTGTAGATCTTCCCCCTTCTAACGGGAATCGAGTGATTTGGGTTGTCACCAACCATTTTTCCAAGATGGTTCACTTCATCTACCTCACGGCGCTCCCATCCGCTCTAGAATTGGAAAAGCTCTTCACCTCCCATATCTTCTGCCTCCAAGGACTGCCTCGTCACATCGTCTTTGAACATGGGGCCCAATTCACTGCTAAATACTGGCGATCCCTCTGTCGCAAGTTTGACATCAAGCTAGACGTCACCATGGCCTACCACCCCCAGGCCAATGGCCAAGTGGAACGGACTAACCATATCTTGAAGACCTTTTTGCGGAATTTTTGTAAATGAGCGACAGGATGACTGGGCTGACCTCCTTTCATGGGCAGAGTTCTCGCACAACTCACACTCCAATGCCGCTACAGGATCATCACTCTTCTTTGTCGTATATGGAAGACAACTGCTCCCTCCGCTTCCGATACCCCTGTCTGTTCCATCCCCAGCCTCTCAGCTAACAGCACATGAGCTCCAGGTGTTATGGTCCCAAATTGAAAATATGATCCGCAGGGCTGCCCAGAAAGCGAAGGCCTCTACCGACAAGCATCGGCGTCCTGCCCCACAATTCAAAATCGGGGATAAAGTATGGCTGAGCACCCACAATATACAACTTTGGGTACCCTCCATGAGGCTGGCACCCCGCTACGTTGGCCCCTTCCCTATCCTGTGGCAGATCTCCCCAATTACTTACCAGCTGCGCCTCCCCCCATCATTGAGAATACACAATGTCTTTCATGTCTCTGTTTTGAAGCCAGTAATCCTGTCTTGGCCAAATCAGAGGCTACCTGACCCACAAAAGGTCTCCTCTGAAGAAGATGAAACGTACCAGGTGAAGTAGATATTGGATGGTCGTCGCCGAAACAAGAGATGGAGAGTACCTGGGAAGGGTATGGCCCGGAGGAGAATTCTTGGGAACCCGCATCCAATATCCTGGGCAAGAGACTCCTCAAGGAATTCCGCACCACTCACCTGGGGGAACCCCAAGCCGCTGGGAAGGGGGCTTAGAGGAGGGGGTACTGTTACGGTGGCCGGCCGCAGAACCTCACAGCCAGCACCACTCACCTCCCGAGCCAGTCCGGGCCCTCTACGCGGCTCCCCAGGCCACTGCCGTCGCCCTCCTCTAAAGCGGCGGGGAGACAATCTTGCCATCACCACGCCACCAGCCCTAGTTTCTGCTAGGTGCGCGCATGCGCGGCTCCTTTGGTTTTGACTCAGTTCGTCCCTGGATTCTGCCTCATCTGCTGCCTGTCCTGACCTCTGGCCCATCGTTGGATCCTCCTGCCTGCCACCGGCCCCGACCTCTGGCAAGCTCGATTCTGCTTTCACCTCCCATCTTCAGACTCATCTTCATCTGGAGACCCACTCCTAAGTCCTGCTGGCCCCGGCACCCAAGGCTCAACCTGCGGGGAACGCGAGCTGGTATAGGTGAAGGTCCGGTTGGGTCTTCATCTCCTGCGTCCACCTCCTAACAACGAATACCTGTGGGAAGTCCTCCTATATGAAGCACCGACCTCATCTCGGCCCAAGGGTCCACCCACTGTGCAACAGCTTAACATCCTGTCGATTCTATATTGTAAAAAATCTAAAGGATGTTGCCCGTGAGATTATTAGGAAGATAGTGAATGGTTCTCTCTCTCTGAGGGTATTGTAACTAGTGTATTGAAACAGACAACTGTCAGGCTTGTCCAAAAAGATCATACACTGCCAGTTAATGATATCAAAAACTATCGCCTTTCATCAAGCTTGCTAACATTATCAAAAATTTTGGAAAAGAGTGTTTTATCACAACTAGATTTTATTCTAGAGCAAACTCTGCTAGATGAGAACCAGTTTGGCTTCAGGAGAGGCCACAATACTGAGATTCTGATGGTGAGTTTGTTGGACTCCTTACACACACAGTTGGAAAATGGATGCACTGGAGTTTTATTTCAGTTGGATATCTTGAGTGCTTTTGACATGGTGAGGCATGATGTCCACATTACCCTTCTAGAATCACTAGGGATTTCAGGGAAGGTATTAGGTTGGCCCACTTCCTTTTAGGTTCACCTCCTTATTAGAAGACAGATGCCAACATGTGCAAATTAGAGTCCAATATCCCATATGGAGGAATTTGAAAATTGGTTTATCACAAGGTATTGCTTTATTGTCCGTTCTTTTTTTATCTATACCTTGCCCCACTAGGTGCTAGTCTACAGAACCTGGATGTACTATACTTTTTATATGCTGACAATGTTCAGCTCTGCATCCCAAGTGATGTGAATGGTACTGTCCCAGAGAGTAGACTGCATAATTGTGTATAAAAGATAAAGACATGGTTGGCTGCTAATGATTTGATTTTAAATGTCTCAAAGATGAGAATTCTCTGGGTGGGAAGAAAACCCTAAGTCACTGATCCAGCCCTAGTTAAACTTGAAGATGAGGCCCGAAGTTAAGAACTTAGGAGTGCTAATGGACTCTCAGCTTACATTAAAATCTCACATTAAGCATTTAGCAAAGACAGCTTTTTATAAGATGAAAATGCTTAAACTATTGAAATATCTAATACCAATCGATATATTTCATATAGTGTTTCAAGCACTTGTTCTGAGACATTTGGACTATTGTATTATTTGTATTGGTTTACCTGAGAAACTATTGCACGTACTGCAGCTGATTCAGCATGCAGCTGCACGTTTATTATTGGGATTAGCAAAAACTAATCACTTAAATTTAGCAATCTGTGATCTTCATTGGTTACCAGTCTGATCAAGGTTAAAATTTTGAATACCGACAACTGTACTCCTGGCAGAAATTCTGTGCAAAAAAATGTTAAACTCTGCACACAAAAATTAAAAAATCTGAGCATAAAACTTAAAATTCTGCAAAATTCTGCATACTTTATATTGGTCAAAATAACACAATACCCCTTGTTCTCCCTGTACTGCTATGACAACGACGTTTGAGGTATGTTTCTTTTGTGCTGAAGTATGTTGTACCCCTTGACAGTCCTTTGTTCTTAAGTTTCTTCATTTATGTTTTAGATTGGAAATTGTTGTACTACTGTCCATCCCGACGCAGCCTTTCGGTGAAACACAAGGCCTGTGTCGGGGGACCTGCTTTAAAGCTTTATTCTTATTATACCACAGTGGAGTTGCTGAATTTAATAAAGGATTATCTACACACTTGATATTGAAGTGCAAGGGCTTAACTTTTGTCTGCATCTCTTTTGATCGGCGATTTGATATCTGAGTGCAGTCCCTTCCTCCGTTGCTGTTTGTGCAAAATAACACAATATACATGAAAGTCTTTAAATAATTAATTTAAAATGTAATACAGAAAAAAGTTATTACTTAAAGATGCAGAGTTTTAAATATTTTGAGCAGAATTTCCCTAGAAGTTCACTGTAAGAGTGTCTCTTCTACCTTCTCTCCCTTCTCCCCTGGTCAGGATCCTATCACTTTGCCCTCTCAGGCCCCAACTCCTCTACCTGCCACTATCTCTCCTCTTCCCTTCTAGGCTCAATCCCTTCCAACTCTAGCTCCATTCCCAGAGTTTCACCTCCTCTCAGTACTGCCCGTCACACAGGCGCTCTCTGTCTCTCTCTCTCCCACACATACACACACATAAGCTCCCTTTTGTCTAGTGCACATACACACCCCCTCATACAGGATTCCTTTCTCTCTCTCATACACATACACACACCCTCATACAGGCTTCCTCTCTTTGTTACACACACATCCACACAGATTCCCTTTCTCTCTCACGCATACACCCTTACACAAGCTACCTATATCTGTCTCACACATACGTCTGCACACTGGCTTCCTCTCTCGCTCACCCTCCCTACATATCGACTCCCTCTCTCTCTCACACACACACACACACACACTCACATCCCTTCACACAGGCTCTCTTTCTTAAACATACACACACTCTCACATAGGCTCCCTCTCACAAACAAACAGGCACCCTCACACATGCTCTCTCTCACACTCCTAGCCTGGCAGTCTTACACACACACATACAGACTCACTCTCAATGGGGCCTGTTCCATCTTCATTGTGAGCAGACGGCCTCTGCTCGTGGCATGCCTGGGCTAGCTTCATCTTTACCACGAGTGGGACGGCCTCCACTCGCCGCACACTGGGGCCTGTTCCGCCCAAAGTGGAGGCCGTCCCACTCGTGGTGAAAATGAAGCAGGCCCAGGCATGCCACAAGCGAAGGCCATCCTATTTGCAGCAAAAATGAAGCAGGCCCAGGCATGCCGCAATTGTAGGCTGTCCTGTTTCCGGCATGTCATGACTTGCCAAATTCTGCACTGATTCTGTGCAGCTCTGCTGGAGGGGAATTCTGCGCTCCACAGTAGCACAGAATTCCCACAGGACTACAACTCATAAATTGCTACATGCAGATATCCCTTGTGAGGTGCAAAATAAACTGAAATGGTATCATCCATCCCAGTCACTTCATTCTGAAATATAGAGCCTTTTGAGCAAATCTTCTGTAAAGAATTGCAAACTGCAAAACTGTAGGGCATGTGCGTTCTTTTATGTAGCCCTGAACATGTGGAATGCCTTACCGCTAGATATAAGGAAGATAACAGATGCTAAAATGTTTAGAAAGTGCATCAAAACTATGCTTTTCAGGAGGCATTTGAATAATGATAAAGCTCATGTTAATGTGGTGGTTATTGTATATGTAGATGCTGATTGATTTTATTGTTATGTTCAACATGATTTTATGGATGTTACCCGTAAGCCGCACTGAACGCAGTTATGTATGGAAGTTTGTGGCAAATAAGATTTATAAATAAATAAATATTTCTTCAGGCCTAGGCGATCCTTCTGCCTTGCATCCATCCCCCGCCTCCTCCACCGATCCAGGCCTCGGATCCAATCAGATTCACTCAGACAAGCCCCATCTCTTACACACATAGGTTCCTTGTCTCACTCACACTCTCACCCTTACACAGGCTCCCTACCTCTCTCTCACCAGCACCATTGCTCTCTCATACACACACAATCCCTCTCACATACGCATACAAACAGAGGCACTGCTCATGGCCCGCCAAGACTCTGCTTCTCTCGGCCATGAGCGGGATGGGTGCTGCTCATGGCCTGCTGAGTGTCTGCATTTCTCGGCAGTGAGCAGGACAGGTGCCTCTCACAGCCGACCAAGTCTCTGCTGCTCGTGGCCTGCTGAGCCTCTACTCCTCTCAGTCATGAGTGGGATGGGCTTTGCTTGTGGCCCCACATGGCTGCTCTTTGCAACCCCCTAATTGGCGCCCTAGGAGACCGCCTCATTTTCCTATTGGAACGTGCTGGCCCTGTACTTCCTCCAAACTCTAACTCAAAAGACGCACTTTACAATGCTTCAGGCTGCTTTTATAAGCAGTAGGGGGCTGGCCATTCCAGCAACCTCAGTTCAGGAGCTGTTTCAAAATGGTGAACCTCCCTCCCTTTTACTATCTCTTCCTATCCTAGCTCATAAAGGGATTAGAAGTCCATTACCTGCTATTAAGTTCACTTAGAGAATAGCCACTGCCATTAGCAATGGTAACATGGAATAGACTTAGTTTTTGGGTACTTGCCAGGTTCTTATGGCCTGGATTGGCCACTGTTGGAAACAGGATGCTGGGCTTGATGGACCCTTGGTCTGACCCAGTATGGCATGTTCTTATGTTCTTAGAACTAAGGCCAATTTCTTAATAAACCCCAAAGGGTCATTAAATTAGTCTCACTGATTTTTCACCAGGCAGAAGGGCCTGAGCACTACCTTGTTGGAGGAGCACCTCTATGATCCCATAGGAACACATACAGCTAACATCTCTCCATTCAAAAAGCTGAAGTTTTTTTTCCCCTCTCTTTTTTTAACATTGGTTAAAGAGCTGATTCCCAAAGCAGTTCATTAGTGCCTGGAAAAGTCACTGTCCAGCAGGCATTCGTTCCCCTTATTAACTCTGTCCTTGCAACAGTGCACAAGAACCCATTGTAGTGTTAACTCATGTGGGAGAGGACATTAGGGTTTTGTTTTTTTTTTCCTGAAAGCTCCTCTCACACCCAAATTCTGAACTTCACTGCAAAGAGGTAGATAACTCCACCACAGGAAACTGTCCAAAGGGATTACTTAAAGGAGAGTGACTAACCCATAAAGCTTCCATTTTTCACAGATTCAGTGTTAGACTATTTCTTCCAAGAAAATAAAGTTTAAAATGATAATCAATTATGTATTTTTTTAGGATTGTTCTAGGAAGGGTGATGGTGGTAGGGAGACAATCATTGTTTTTATTAACAATATCCCAGGAGGGACCAATGGACCTGAAAGTTAATTTAGGGAGGAGGAGTGCAAGGCCCCAAGTTTGCCTAGGGCAATGGTTCCCCAGCTGGTCAGGTTTTCAGAATATCCACAGGGGTAGATTTTATAAATGTACGCGCGGGCATACTTTTGTTCGTAAACCAGGCGCGAACAAAAGTACGCTGGATTTTATAAGATACGCGCGTAGCCGCGCATTTCTTATAAAATCCGGGGTCGGCGCACGCAAGGGGGTGCACATTTGTGCAACCTGCGCGCATCGAGCCCAGCCGGCGCTGCCTGTTCCCTCCGAGGCCGCTCCGAAATCGGAGCGGCCTCGGAGGGAACTTTCCTTCCGCCTCCCCTCACCTTCCCCTCCCTTCCCCTACCTAACCCAAAGGTAGGGGGACCTTTGTTGGCAGATTTACACCTGCGGAAAGCAGGGGTAAATCTGCATGCGCCAGCGGGCTGCTGGCGCGCCATCACCTGACCCGGGGGCTGGTCCGGAGGCCTCGACCACGCCCCCGGGCCAGCACCACACCCCCGGGCCCGCCCCCGAAACGCAGCGTCACTCGCGGCCCGCCCCCAAACGCCGCGTCATTCGCGGCACGCCCCCCGACATGCCCCCGACACGCCCCTCCATGCAAGCCCCGGGACTTACGCACGTCCCGGGGCTTGCGCGCGCCGCCGAGCCTCTGCAAATAGGCTTGGCACGCGCAGGGAGGGTTTGGGGTAGGTTTTCGGGGGGTACGCGCATACCCCTTTGAAAATCTACCCTACAGTGAATAAGCTTGTGGGGCAGAAGGGTTGGGGCTGCCTCAGGGCCTGTGAGCAACACAGCGCCCCTGCCGCTGGACAGGGGGTGAAGCGGGGACTGCTGCTCTACAATGGAGGTTGGGGGCATAGAGTGAGGGCCCACTGCTGCTTCTGGACAGGGGGGGTTGGTGGGGGAGAAAGGGAGGGGGGGGAGAGAGAGTTTCTGCTGCTGGGCACAGGGTTGTGGGGGAAAAGGGAACTACTGCTGCTGGGCAGGGAATTATGCGGGGAAAGGCTGCCGCTGTTGAGCAGGTGTTTGCAGGGGAGAATGGTCTTCTGTCACTGAGCAGGTTGGAGGGAGAGAGAGAGAGAGAAGCTGCCGGGCAGGAGGCGGGAGAGAAGAAACTGCTACTGGGCAGAGGGAGGGGGACTGCTGCAGGGCAAGAGGGGAAGGAGAAGGGGAGAAGCTTCTAGGCAGGGGATGGGTTGTAGAGAGATGGGTGCTACTGGGCAAGGAGTGGGTGGGAGAGACAGAAGGCATGCTGCTGCACATGGAGCCCGGAGGGGAGAGAGAGGAAGATGCAGGGCTAAAAGTGATTGAGGGAGAAAGAGGAGAATGCAGGGCAAGCAGAGGGGGAAAGAAAGAGTGGGGGGGGGGGGGGGGGGAGAAAAAGGTGGATGCAGGGCCAGAAGAGGAGTTTAGGGCGAAACGGGGCAACAGGGGGATATTGGGCACAGGGTGAGGGAAGAGGGGGATGCTGGGTAGGAGAGGAGAGAGAGAGAGGTGCTTTGCTGGAGCCACCACCAGAACGACAGGTGTGTCTTTGCCTCCAAAGGAGAGAGTACTGTGCTGGAGCAACCACTGGCAAGTCAAAGGGGGGGGCCCATTCTGAACAGATATCATGCGACGATCCTATCAAAATGACCCAGAAGTAAAAAGCAGGGCTCCGAGAATATTTCTTTTCACATGGCTGCAAGAGTTCTCTAAATATTTAGGAGAGGCTGTCCTAGAAATAAGTTTTCCCAAAAACCATTAAAACACATTGAAAAGAAGAAGTTAATTATTTCTTTCTGGCTCACGTCTGGCCATAGTAATATCTTTGTTATGTCTAAGAAGACAGGCGGCCTTTCTTCCAAATGTTCCATGGACTCTTTCTGCCAAGGGAAGGGGGCGTAATGCCAACCAAAACAATGTGTGCACAGCAAGCCAACATGCGTTTAGAAGCTATCAAATCATCAAGGGTAATAAATGGCCCATTTTGGAAGAGAGGAAAAGAAGGGTGCATCGTTCTACTGCAAACGTTTTTTTCATTGTGTTTGCCACTTCAGTTTCAGGTGAATAATAGACATTTCGGTGGCGTGCAGTGTAATATCCAAAGCTGGTCATGGATCTCTGAGCTGCTGCTGCCAGAAAATGGCCGAGAGGCAACTCACCTTCATGCATTTCTGTTAGCCGTTGCCGAATCCCCGCAGGCCCCTGTTTTGCCAGTGAATGCTTTCCACTAGGAACTTCTTTGCTGGAGGCTGGTCAGCAGGTTGCAAGGACTGGAATTGCGATTCTTTGTGAATGAAATGACTCTGGTGTTAAAGAAGGCAAAGCGGTTCAACCACGCTCAGGTAAATCCAGGAAAACAATTATATACACTTCAATTTCATAATTCATTTAGGAGCTAGAAAGGCTTACATACACATACACGCACACATACACACAATGAGAGGGTATGTGACGTGTGAAACACAGGGAGGACATGAGTTTACAACTCCTTAGCAACTGCGCATGAGCTGCTCTAGCTCCTGAATGAATTATGAGAAAAAAAAAAAAGGCCAATGGATTTAGCTGAGTGTGGTTACACTTTTTGCCATTTGATTTCAGAGCTGTGCGAAAGCCTTCACACCTTAGTCCTTCCCCTGGAGCCTTGGATTTGCTTTGTAATCTCTGTTGCATTGTGCACAAACCTGCTGAAAAGCGAGTGGATGTCCGCTGGGACATTCCATTTTTTAACCTAGAACTGGGGTGGCCAACTCAGATACTCAAGAGCCATAAACAGGCCTGGCTTTCAGGATACCCACAATGAATATGCATGAGATAGATTTGCATACAATGGAGGCAGTACATGCAAATCAATCTCATAAATATTCATTGTGGGTATCCTGAAAACTGGGCCTGTTTGGGGCTCTTGAGGACTGGAGTTAGCCACCCTTGACCTAGAACAACAGCCTGTTTTTTCTCCCTTTCAACCCAGAGTACTTGAAGGAGCCTGAATCTTCCAAATTAAGGACTTAGCAAAGCTCAGCAAAACTTCAGGACCCCAGCCTCTGCCGAACTTGATCACATCGAAGAGACCCAGCAACGCAATGTTGGTCTCTGGAGTAGCCCTCCGCCACTCGATAGCCCTTTCAGACCTGTCATATGGGAACGGCAGATGCGACAGGACGAACAGTGGCTAAGGGCTAGAACAAACAGGTTCAGACGAAGACTCAGGATACTTGAAGGATGAGACAAGACTCAGGATACTTGAAGGATGAGATGAGACTCAGGATACTTGAAAGGAAGGACTTCGACAGAGTCACAAGATCAAGAATTCTGCCACACCACGCGCCCTACACAGCCAGTCAAGGCAGGTCACGGACCTCGCTGATGGTTCCCAACTCAGGTTACTTGGAGATTCCACAACAAGGACTCCGGCGAGGCCTGCACCGAAGCGCGCCCTCCACAGCCAGTCAAAGCAAGGCATGGACCACGCTGATATGGAACAGCTTTAAGCAGAGTTCATTCATATGGTCGGAGGCAGACGCAAGGGACTCCGAAGATCTAGACAAGATTCAGGATAAGGAGAAAAACCTCAGGATCCAAGGACTCTGAGTAAAGGACTCCACGCAGGAGCCTGAGAAAACTCAAAGCATGGAACCTGAAACTTGGAGGATTAAAAACAGAGGGTCTTCCGGAGGTTTGCACTGCTGAGGCAAAGGACATCTGGATAAAGGAAGATCCGAACATGAAGAGATCAGGAGAATAGGACATCAGGACTTCAGGGGCTCTGAAGAACGAAACATTAGGAACATCAGGAAATCTGAAGAGAAGGACGTCTGAACATTAAGAACTGGACGAACAAAGACACAGGATCCGACGAGAGACCTTGAAGAAGATGAAGACGAAGACATGGAATTCCAACATGGAACAGAGTGCCTAGGAGAAGCTAGGTTGAAGAGAAGTCCTAAGGAGGACTGGCTCCTTGCAAAGGCAGTGAAGCAATGCAGACAGGCCCTTTTTATAAGGCTGAGAAGAAACTCCCATGATGACATCATCAAGAGGACCACTCCCACGCTGGCCCTTTAAGAGGCGAAGAGAGGCGCGGCCTCACGCCTAAGGCAGGAAGGGGCAGGACCTTGGAGAGTGGCGTCCCTGCTGCTGAGAGAAGCAGGAGCAGTGCTAGGCCACGAATCCAGGCCCAGCATCGTCCCAGCCGCAGCGAAGAAACTGAGGGCGGCCCCATGCCGCAGGCAATACCGAGGATGAAGGCCCCTCCCCATGGAGGGGACAAGGTAATGTCAGCAGCCTTTGGACCGTATGGGAGTGCTGTCAGCAGCCTCCTGGCCGCCAGGGCTGCACCCGGATGGCTCCCTGCTGCTGGGCAGTAGCTGGTACATCAATGGTCTCTGGACCACATGGGGATGCCATCGGTGGCCTCCTGGCCGCAAGGCAGCACCAGAGCAGCTCCAGCCACGTGAAAAGGATGTTGGCGGCCTCTGGGCCACTGAAGACAGGGAAAAAAGTTGGTAAAGAGAGGTGAGAGGCTGCCCGCGGCTCTGGCCGTGGGCAGAATCGTAACACAAAGTCCAGCAGCCCCAGGGATTCTCCTATAGGAGAGAGGATAGACCTTGAGGGCCCAAGGTGCAGTGCATGATTTATGCTGCGGGTGCTGACTCAATAGGTATAAATTCTAGATGGTTGTAAGTGCCAAACAGATTGGACACTCTGGCTGGGTGCTCCAAATTAAAGTTTGCTGCAGATCTTGCAAAGTAATTAACTAGCAACTTAATTCTGGTTACATTCATGTCTCAAAACTATTCTCAATTGTCTTTCTCTCTCTCTTTCTGTGAATATATCCCTCGGTATTGGGATCCTGACTTAGTCACTCCACATGGCATGGAACGGTAAGCCCTTTTCCCCAAAATACTTGAGGTTCAGATATACTTCAGATTCTCCACACTCCTCTATTTTTCCCAGGATGGTGACTCCAGCAAGGTCTCCAGATGAACAGTAGCTTTTACAGTTCTCCTCTTTAGATGGTAAACAGGGGATCTTTCAGAATAAAAGGATCAGGCAGAGGGAAATGTAACTCTTCTCTTTTCCTCACTCGGGCAGGAAGAGTGACAGCAAACAAAAAGACAAAAATCCCCACAAAAATATTTGGCTTCTCAAAACAGGATCACCACTGTCCATCCAATGAGTGTGAGAGGGAACAACAGATCTTTCATGCTAGTCCTTCCCAAAGGCAGGGAGATTGATTTTCCTTCTTGATATGAGACAAGACCAAAGGATCAAAGGAAAATAGTACCAAAAAGTAAAATCAAGAATTTCTCAAACTGCAAAGATACTGAAGCAACCTCTCCAGTCCGGTTGTAGACGGAGAAGGTATACTACTTCCTTCCTATCCTGGGAACACTAGGTCATGAAGCCTGTCTTATCAGAGATAAGGGACCAAAGAAAATTTCAAAGCTTCTCCTTCTAACTAAAAATACCATACTATGCTGCCACTCAGCTTGCCTTTGAGCAGACAGGAGCTCACCATTCCAACCAAGCTCCCAGAGATGCTGTTAGAAAATGGTATATTCCTCCTAATCTCATCTCCTATGCTAGGACCATCTAGTGGAGATCCCAAGAAGATTGCCACACTTGTAACTCTTATAATTTCCTATATTGTTTTAAATATTTTTTATATTACTGTACTGCCAATTTCTCTATTTTTATGCAAGGCATCTTTTTTATTGTATTACCCTAACTTTAAAATTATAATTTTTAAAACCCTTTTATGTAGGTCTTTAGATTGGCTCTGGCTCCCAAGTGCATAATACAATATGGGGCCGATTTTAAAAGTTATGCGTGTGGGGTACATTTGCGCGCGCCACCTGGCGCGCGCAAATGTACCTAGCGTCACCTGGCGCCACCTGGCGCGCGCAAATGTACACCCAATTTTATAACATGCGTGCACTGCCGCGCGCATGTTATAAAATCCGGGGTTGGCGCACGCAAGGGGGTGCACACTTGTGCACCTTGCACACGCCGAGCCCTAGGGGAGGCCCGATGGCTTTCCCCGTTCCCTCCAAGGCCGCTCCAAGGTCTACCTGCAGCTTCACTGAAAGCCCTGCAGATTCTACAGAATTGAGCTGCCAGATTATTTATTTATGGTAATTTTTACTACGCTCAATTATCAGACATCTGTTCTGGGCAGTTACTTACTTGTACTGACCATTTTGAACACATTACACCTTTGTTGAAAAACTTGTATTGGCTTCCAGTCGACTGGCACATAAAACACAAGGTTGCCTTTTTGATACACACATTAATAAATAATGATTTTGCACCATGGATTAGCATAATTATGCGCATATATGTCCCTTGTCGTGCCTTACAGTCCTTCAACAAAAATTTTAGAAATATCTTCATAGAAAGCAGTAGGGATGTGCAGCAGAGACAGATTTGACCATTTCGGTATTTGTATTCGTCGGGACCCAAATCCGTTGCATCCGTTTCCCCAAAACACCTCCATCCCAACCCTTTAAATTTAATTAACTACAACCCCCACCAAGATTTGCCAAAAGTCCCTGGTGGTCCAGCGGGGGTACTGGAGCAATTTCCTGCACTCGGGCCATCGGCTGCCGGCATTCAAAATGGCGCCGATAGCCTTTGCTCTTACTATGTCACAGGGTCTGCCTGATGTAAACTCTTGACCTTTGCAGCTGCTCCTTTCAGTTTTTTCCTAACTGTTTTTCTCAGTTTATCATAATCTTCCTTTTGAAAGTTAAATGCTATCGCAGAAGGTTTTCTTGGTGACCTCCTTCTAGTTATCAAGTCAATTTTGATGATGTTTTGATCACTATTGCTGAGTGGCCCTAACACCATTACCTCTTTTACCAAATCATGTGTTCCACTAAGGATTAGGTCTAAAATAGCTCTCCCTTGTCAGTTCTTGTACCAGCTGCTCCTTGAATAAGTCATGTATTTGTTCTAGAAACTATATCTCTTTAGCATGTCCTGATGTGACATTTAACCAGGGTAACTGAAATCACTCATTATTACTCTAGTGCTAATATTTTTAGATTTCCTAATTTTTGTTAGCATTTCATCATTTGGCTGTTCATTCTGGCCAGGGGGACAGTAGTACACCACCACTGTTATTCTATTCCTCTTCTTACATGGAATTTCTATATAATAAAGATTCTACAGTTCATTTTGTTTCCTGTAGCACTTTTATCCTGTTTAACTCTATGTCCTTTTTAACATATAGCACACACTTCCATTGATCCATTATATCACTGCAATATAATTTGTACCCTGGAATCACAGTGTCCATTAGTTTACCTCCTTCCACCAGGGCTCTAAGATGCCAATTATATCTACATCTTCATTTAGTCCTATGCATTGTGTAACCCCACTATGATGCCTAGATCTTTTTCCTGAGTGGTAGCTCTTAATATGGAACCTAACATCAGCATGGGTTATTTTTCCCTATGTGCATCACCTCACACTTATCCACATTAAATTTCATCTGCCATTTGGATGCCCAGTCTCCCAGCCTTGCAAGATCCTCCTGCAATTTATCACAATCTGCTTATGAATAGTACCACGCCCCCTCCTTCAACTTACACTCCCCTCCTCCCTTGAACTTGGACCCTTGCAGCAAACTTGAATCCCATACTGCCTTAATATACTTAGTGAACTTGTATCAGTATTTCTGTAAATCCTGTAAAGTCTCTTCTACCTTATTTATGTATTAATACTGTACCTATGTATATTTTTTAACCGCACCATATGCTCCTTCCTACTCTATCTTACTTGCCCCCTTTAAAGTCAAACCCCCCTCCAAGTTCTTAGCACCCTGCTCTATGTATTTCTACTGTTTAGTTCTATGTAATCTGATATGATATTTTTACGAGTATCGGCCTATAAAAGCATTTAAATAAATAAATAAATTATGATTTAACTACTGTGAATAATTTTGTATCGTCCCCAAATTTGATTAACTCACTCATCATATTCTTGCTAGATCATTTATAAATATATTGAAAAGCATTTGACCAAGTACAGATCCCTGAGGCACTCCACTGTTCACCTTTTTCCATTATGAAAATTGACCATTTAATCCTACTCTCTGTTTCCTGTCTTTTAACCAGTTTGTAATGCACAAAAGGACACCACCTCCTATCCCATGACTTTTTAGTTTTCTTAGAAGCCTCTCATGAGAGACTTTGTCAAATGTCTTCTGAAAATCCAAATACACTACAACTACCGATTCAGCTTTATCCTCATGTTTATAAGCCCCTTCAAAAAAATGAAGCAGATTTGTGAGGCAAGACCTTCCTTGGGTAAGAGGGGCAGCAAAACTCTTCCTGCCAAGTCTTCTAACCAAAATATCTTTTTTCCCCAAAAACTGAATCCAAACACCAGAAGGCACTGCAGCGGATCACCACCTTACCTCTCTCCTCCAGAAGGGTGCAGAAGGGCAGATCTTCCCTTTCCTGGCGCCCCACCTCAAGAAGAGATTTCCCCAAGACCTCTCCCTGAGATTTCCCCAAGACCTCTCCCTGAGATTTCACAGTGTTCTTACAAAGAAGTCCAAAAGCCCAAAACACAATCCAAAAGCCTACCGAGTAGCCAAGGAATAGACCATAAAGCAGCTGCCAGACCTAAGCCCAAGAGTAGGCCTCAAAATCCAACCAAGGTTAAGCTCCAGTACTTCATCCTAACTCACAAACCCAACTGTACTGCCCCTAGAGCTCTCTGGAGAGAGCTGCTTTTAAATCCTTTCAAAGGGGCAGGACTGGTGCTTCTATTAGGCAAACCAAGCAGTCACCTAGAGTACCAAAAAAATCTTTTTTTCGGTGGGGGGAGCAAAATCCTGCCAGTTCAATGCCCAGAGGGGAGTTGTGCCAGAACCGATAGGAGGAAGAGTTATGCTAGACCTACTGCCAGTAGTTTAATTGGGGTGGGGGGAGGGGGACATGAACAAAGGTTTGTTTAGGGCGCCAAATACTTTTGTACCAGCCCTGCAATGGGGATGGCCATTCCAGCACCCTTAAAGGGAGGGGCTGTGCAGATTGGTGCCTCCACCTACTCACTGACTTACAATGTCACTAGCTCAAAGAAGTTCACCCAGGGCTTAATGAAACCATAGGATCACCTTCTAACTCTCCCATCTTATTTTTTAGACTTCTAGCATTTGTATATGGATATTTGTATTAACAACCTGCTCATCAGTTGAGAGGGGTAATTTGGAATCTTTCTGCTCTGTGTGCTCTTAAAGGCATCTGGGCTATTTTAGCATTTATTGCAACTTCTCTGTTGGGATGCCCTAACATCCCTGTTTTGTTAGTATCTTTCCAAGACACATCATTATGAACCATGTGCTCTGAGTGACTGTCAGCCTTCCCCCATCATCTACTTTAAAAACTGCTCTATCTCTTTTTTAAAGGTTAGTACCAGCAGCCTGGTTCCTCTCTAATTAAGGGAGAGCCCATCCCACCAGAATAGGCTGTCGCTTCCCCAGAATATTCCCCAGTTCCTAACAAATCCAAACCCCTCTTCCCTGCACCATTGTCTCATCCGCACATTGTGACTCTGAGATCCTGCCTCTGAGATCCTGTGTGTGGAATGGGGTGCATTTCTGAGAATGCAACCCTGGAGTCTCTAGAATTCAGTTTACTACCTAACAGCTAAAATTTTAAAAGCCCGACATACACAAAACCAGGAGATACGCACGTGGCTGGGCAGTGCGTGCACCGAGCCACTTGCATATCTCCCGGTATGTGTAGAAGTGTCGGGCTTTGTCAAAGGGGCAGGGCAGGGGCCGGCCCGGACAGCAGCCATTAGGCCCTGACCCAGGGAAGCGCGCGCCGGCAGCCGGCCGGTGCACAGAACTTACTCCTGCTCGGAGGAGCAGGTAAGTTCAGCAACAAGAAAAATGAGGGTAGATAGGGTAAATTTGGGAGTTGGGGAAGAGAGGAGAAAAGGGAGGAAGGGTAGGTAGGGGGATAGGAGAGTTCCCTCCCATTACCCTCCTTAATTGGAGCAGACTGGGAGGGAACTGGGGTAGGCCCGAACATGTCACCTCATGTTTTTTGAGAAAATCCCCCCCCCCCTGTGCGCGCACATCGTAACCTGCCCACACATGTGTGTGCCGATATAAAATCGGCGTGTTTTTAAAGTTTAGCTTTAAGAGCCTAAATTTAGCCTCTAGAACCTCCCTCCTACACTTCCCTATGTTATTGGTAGCCACATGTACCATGACAGTCGGCTCCTCCCCAGTACTCAAATAATGCTACTTATCCAGCTAAGTAGGATAAACAGATAAGTCTCAAATAGAGCTTCTTATCCAGATAAGTACCACTATTTGAGACTTATCCGGTTATCCTCTTCATTGCCTATGCAAAATAGGCTCAGCGCGCGCAGGGGCAGGTTTTCGGAGTTACGCACATAACCCTTTGAAAATCTACTCCATAGAACATATCGTGCTCCAGAGCAGTTGCAGAGAAACAGAGAAGTAGCAGAAACAGACACTGTGCCTGTCATACTGAGTTTTTTGTTTTACATAGAAACATAGAAACATAGAAATGACGGCAGAAGAAGACCAAACGGCCCATCCAGTCTGCCCAGCAAGCTTCACACGTTTTTTTCTCTCATACTTATCTGTTTCTCTTAGCTCTTGGTTCTATTTCCCTTCCACCCCCACCATTGAAATATCTAGCTTGATTAGTTAGGGGTAGTAGGGGTAGTAACCGCCGCAGTAAGCAAGCTACACCCATGCTTATTTGTTTTACCCAGACTATGTTATACAGTCCTTATTGGTTGTTTTTCTTCTCCCCTGCTGTTGAAGCAGGGAGCTGTGCTGGAAATGTGTGATGTATCAGTCTTCTCCCATGTCGTTGAAGCAGAGAGCCATGCTGGATATGCATCGAAAGTGAAGTATCGGACACAATTGGTTTGGGGTAGTAACCGCCGTAACAAGCCAGCTACTCCCCGCTTTGTGAGTGCGAACCCTTTTTTCTTCTCCCCTGCTGTTGAAGCAGAGAACTGTGCTGTATATGCATTGAAGGTGAAGCATCAGGCTTATTTGGTTTGGGGTAGTAACCGCCGTAACAAGCCAGCTACTCCCCTCTTTGTGAGTGTAAATCCATTTTTCCACATTTCCTCTTGCTGTTGAAGCTTAGAGCGATGTTGGAGTCACAGTAAGCATGTGTATGTTTATTGAATAAGGGTATTGTCTCCAGGCAGTAGCTGTCATTCTGGCGAGTCACCCACTCTTCATTGGCGGCCTCTTGACTTTATGGATCCACAGTGTTTATCCCACGCCCCTTGGAAGTCCTTCACAGTTCTGGTCTTCACCACATTCTCCGGAAGGGCATTCCAGGCGTCCACCACCCTCTCCGTGAAGAAATACTTCCTGACATTGGTTCTGAATCTTCCTCCCTGGAGCTTCAAATCGTGACCCCTGGTTCTGCTGATTTTTTTCCTACGGAACAGGTTTGTCGTTGTCTTTGGATCATTAAAACCTTTCAAGTTTTGTTTTGTGTATGCCATTATTTTCCACTGATTTTTGTTTCATGCTATTTCAATATTTGTATTTGTTTGTACACAACCATGAGACATTTTTGCTGGAAAAGTAATTAAGATATCAGTCAATTAAATTAAATGAACAGCTAAGAAAGATATTGCGGTGACATGGAAGAATGATAGTCCATGTGCCAAAAGACAGTGGTCTGAATTGAATGCCTGCCATACCCTGGGTAAAGAGCAAATACAGCAAATTAGAAAAAATATAATTATTCTACAAACTTCTCTAATACTCTGTGAGTGAA
The DNA here is from genome assembly GCF_901001135.1 of Rhinatrema bivittatum. Lineage (NCBI taxonomy): Eukaryota > Metazoa > Chordata > Amphibia > Gymnophiona > Rhinatrematidae > Rhinatrema > Rhinatrema bivittatum. Next base: position 171,456,455 of record NC_042617.1, read on the forward strand.
TAGGAGGCTCATATTCAGCAACTGGCCAGCTAGCTAGATAAACTTATCGGATAACTTTGCAGGAATATTCAGTGGTACAGGCACGCAGCTGAATATCTCTGGCTATCTTAAAATTAGCCAGATAAGTTTATATGGCTAATTTTAGGGCAGCCGACTCCACCCTGGAACACCCCTGCACCATCGTGCATCAGTGAAGACTCCCTCACCTTAAGGAGCTGTAAATGCTGCCTCAAAAGCATCACGAGCCTCAGGCTGGCTCATGGGACAGAGGTCAAGCTCAAGAATCCAACCCAGGTGTCCTGCATAGCAATGTACAGGCACTACCAAAATCATCAGGATAGCCCAACTTTTAAAGTTGTGGTTGCTGTCAGTCTAATAGAACAATGATGAGTTCCAGCTCTTCTCCTTAAGGGTGCAATGTTAAACTTTCTGCTCTGGTGCAAAGTTTGCAGGTATTCTTTACCTGCAAACTTTGCACCAAATTTCATAAAGGAAGAAAATGCAAGCGTCACCTTTCAAAACTGCATCGGGTACAAGGCATCGGTCGTCTTTTCCACCTGCTCTTAGTGTGGGCAGATTTTAATGGAAAACAGCATGCATTGATGGTAAATTTTCAACTATGCATGTGATTTTCTGGAACCCTCCCCCCCCCCAACAATGTACTTTCGGCTGGATTCAGGGAGGGTAGTTTTAAGACAGCTCCTTTACCTGGGTAAATTTCTATCTACCCAGTGAATAACTTTGAAACTTGTCTTCCCTTAGTAGGGCGGTAGTATACTTCTTACAAATAACTTAGTTACGCCAGGCTTTGTGTTCTGGAGTATATTGGCCTTCCATAATGTTACAAAATGTATTTCCCGGTTTGTCTTGGTTATCTGATCTCTCCTATTTTTAAGTAAACGTATATACTGCCAACATGACACATTGTGTAGTTTAAGGGCTAACAATTTGCCTGCTTTTATTACTCTTTTCATAGTGTATCTGCCCACATCTTCAAAGGTTGTTGGACAGGTTCTCTTCCATAGCTGGTTAGAATTTTCCTTTCAGAATGTTCAGTTCTTTAAAAATTGTATTAGAAAAACTGATTTTACTTGCTGAGGTCTTCAGTTGTAGCATTTTTAATTCTTTTCAATCAAACTGCTCTTTTTATTAATTTTCTATGCATGACTGCTTTAAAGCATCCCAAAAATATTCCCGTTACCCTTGGCTCAGAATTGTTTTCATATTGTGCTTTTAATTTCATCCTTGACCTCAAAAAATACAACCTGGCCTTTATTAGGCAAGTACACATTTGAAATTGTTACGTTAGTATTATTCAGCCCTCCACCAAGACATTTACAGCTTCCCATTTTGCCTGATTTTATATTTTCCAGTATCAAATGTGGTTTTTTGAAGTCAAGATACCTACTCCAGCTTTTTAAATACTGCCATTATTTGAAGCCAAGTAGATTCTCAGTTCATTTTTACCTTGGATCAATAATAATTCTTTGGAACAATTTTTCATGCCATTTTCTCACATGTGTCCTGTATAAGCATATCAGCCTATAATCTTCTGGGTTTCTTATATATGGTGACTTTAGGCCCCTGACACTCAAGGTAAGTATTCTAAATATATTTGAACCTACATAGAAGAAATTATTTCTGGTTCTTCCTGGTGAGAATTGATGTGGATTTCCTACTTGTATTAGAAAATTAAATCTCTCCCCCCGCCCCCAAAAAAACCCAAAACAAACAAATATCTGGTTGAACTTTAACCCTGTTTCTAAAATTGAGAGCTAGCACAGAAAATCTGCTTTGCTACATTGTTATTTATTATATAGTTTAGTCAATAGTATCTCTGTTGTGTTGCTGGTAGAGCTTAGTTAGTTTTTGTTGACCTATATAAAGTTAGTCTTGAGGTGCACCTTTTAATTGTCATGTTGTAATGTAATTTGTGCTGCTGTTCTAATTCATTATACACCTTAAGAACATAGAACATAAGAAATTGCCATGCTAGGTCAGACCAAGGGTCCATCAAGCCCAGCATCCTGTTTCCAACAGAGGCCAAACCAGGTCACAAGAATCTGGCAAGAACCCAAACACCAAGAAGATCCCAATGCTACTGATGCAATTAATAGCAGTGGCTATTAGCTAAGTAAACTTGATTAATAGCAGTGAATGAAATTCTCCTGCAAGAACTTATCCAAACCTTTGTTGAACCCAGCTACACTAACTGCACTAACCACGTCCTCTGGCAACAAATTCCAGAGCTTAATTGTGCGTTGAGTGAATAAGAATTTTCTCCGATTAGTCTTAAATGTGCTACTTGCTAATTTCATGGAATGCCTCCTGGTCCTTCCATTATCTGAAAGTGTAAATAACCAATTCACATCTACTCATTCAAGACCTCTCATGATCTTGAAGACCTCTATCATATTCCCCTCAGCCGTCTCTTCTCCAAGCTGAACAGCCACAACTTCTTCAGCCTTTCCTCATAGGGGAGCTGTTCCATTCCCTTTATCATTTTGGTTGCCCTTCTCTGTACTTTCTCTATCTCAGCTATATCATTTTTGAGATGCGGCGACCAGAATTGTACACAGTATTCAAGGTGCGGTCTCACCATGGAGCGATACAGAGGCATTATGACATTTTCCGTTTTATTAACCATTCCCTTCTTAATAATTCCTGACATTCGTTTTGCTTTTTTGACTGCCGCAGCACACTGAGCCGACTATTTCAAAGTATTATCCATTATGATACCTAGAACTTTTTCCTGGGTGGTAGCTCCTAATATGGAACCTAACATCGTGTAACTACAGCAGGGGGTTATTTTTCCCTATATGCAACACCTTGCACTTGTCCACATTAAATTTCATCTGCCATTTGGATGCCCAATCTTCCATTCTTGCAAGGGCCTCCTGTAATGTATCACAATCCTCTTGTGATTTAACTACTCTGAATAATTTTGTATCATCTGCAAATTTGATAACCTCACTCGTTGTATTCCATTCCAGATCATTTATAAATATATTGAAAAGCACCGGTCCAAGTACAGATCCCTGAGGTACTCCACTGTTTACCCTTTTCCACTGAGAAAATTGACCATTTAATCCTACTCTCTGTTTCCTGTCTTTTAACCAGTTTGTAATCCACAAAAGGACATCGCCTCCTATCCCATGACTTTTTAGTTTTCTTAGAAGCCTCTCATGAGGGACTTTGTCAAACGCCTTCTGAAAATCCAAATACACTATCTACCGGTTCACCTTTATCCACATGTTTATTTTTTTTTATTGTGAAACTGCAAATGACCTCTGCTATTCTAATGTGCCTCTTTGGGTTAATTTAATATTCAAAAACACGGGCACTAAGTCCAGGTAATAAATAAGTCCTTGACGCTTTCTTTGGATTTTACTTTGCACAGTCCTGCATGAGTTCTCTCAGCACCATGCAGAAAATACAGTAACACTACTACGAACAGTCATTCAGTTCTGAAGCACAACTTCCTATCTCCAGAATTCCCTAACAGAAATTAATAGACCAGAGCAACTGGGACTATCTGTATTTGTGTGAACGTTACTCAGATCATTTGTGTAGTACCTTTCACAACACGATTAAATCAAGGAGATAAATATCACAGGAACAGTGCACACACAAGCAGTTTGACAAGTCTACAACTTATTTGGCCTCTCTACTATTGTACGGAGTGGATTGGTGCACATTTTTTTCCATTTCTGTTTTTTGTTTTTTTTTTAATATGTATGGTTTCACTTGTTGGTTTTCTTGCTGCTATTTTTTTTTGCCAAGTTAATACTATGCATATTACAGGCCCCAGGCAATGTATCATAGCAGGGAGAATGCAGGGATGTAAACTTGGAAATCCCAGTTCAATTACTATAATAACGGATTTACGACCTTAATGGATTTAAGTGAGTGCGATTGAATGGTCTGCCTTTGAGCTCTCAGCTATGCAACAGTCTGTCCTTTCCTTTTCCTGGAGCCCTGGTTTGGGATTCTGCTCTCTCTGGCAGCGTCCACAGTCCCTACCGAAAAGTAGATGAAAATGTGACAAGATGTTCCCATTTTTTAACCCAAAGCAACCATCCTTTCTTTCACCCTGTCATCTCGGTGTATCCACAGGGTTATTAGTCTTCTGTGAAAGGGCTGCTCCTGATACAAAAGGGCAGCCCCCATTTTCACGCATGATATGTCTTTCAACAAATTACTTAACCTTCCCATGATAAGCGTTAGACTTTTTAACATGAGCAGTCACACTTAGTGCATAAGTGCTTCTTGTAATTTGCATCAGTAAAAATAAACAAGTTATCTGATCTGTTGTCTCTGAAGCTGACAGTCAGGGGTATTGGGGACACTACCTGTGTGCATGGCTCTAGCCTTCGAACAGAGAAATTCTGGGAACACTGCAAGACAAAAAAGTGCAAATAAGTAGCTTCAGACTTAGAAGGTAATTTCCAAACTTTCTATGTGGGTAAACAAGCATATACCCATGAGAAAAGGGTCTTTGAGAATTGATTTCCTCCATCTCTCCCTTTCACCTGGTAAAAATATACGCACTGTTCACATTTATGAAATCTTCACTTTCCCCTACTGGGCAGTTATTCAAAGAGAAACTCCATGGGGAACTTTCTATTGAAGCTTGCCTTGTAGGCCCACAGGTACAAAGTACCCACAGACAGTTTGAAAATTGTCCCAATTATGTTTACAATGTTCTTGGACTCCTAGTCATGGTTTTGTCTGGATCTGTGCATCTGCTGTTCTTAGGGAAATCAGAACCTACAGACCCATGCATGTAATGAGCTGAAATCAGGCCTGGATCAGCCTATCGTGAAAACACAATATCATGAAAATGAAACCAGTAGGCAAACAATAGGAAAAATAGCAACCATGTCCTTCCATATTGGTTAAACATCCAAAACAGGCACAGTCTAAAGGAGGGCTCTTTTCCAGCCAAACTTAAAGCTGCAATCCTCCATCCACTACTGAAGCCTTCTTTAGACCCGCAAAATCTGGATAACTATTGACCAGCTGCAAATCTTTCATTTCTGTCTAGATTTATAGAAAGAGCAATGTTGTCCCAACTTTCACAGTTTCTTAAAGAAAATTCTATTTTGGCTCAGACTCAGTCTGATTTTTGTCCTCATTGTAGTACAGACTGTTTTATTCTCTCTCTTGGATGATTTCTTGATGCTCCTTAAAGGTAGAAATTCAGTCATTATACTACTAGATGAGTGCATCCTTTGATACCATGGACCACAGCATTCTATTAGACAAACTATGGTCCTTTGGTATCAGGGATACTTCTCTCTGCTGATTTAAAGCCTTTCTTTTGGGTCACTTACAGCAAGTTCTACTTTGACTACTAGGGACCTTCAGTTTCTATTCTGTTTTTTTCTGGGAATGTAACAGTGCTGATTACAATAAGAACAAAAATGAGAGAAATCAGTGGGAAAAAAATGACTTGTCATTTTTCTGGATAAATATTTTTATTCTTGATGTAATAAACAAAGGTCCCTAAAGACAATTTATTTATTTATTTATTTATTTTATTTATTTATTTAGCATTTTTATATACCAACGTTCTCGATACAAATATCAAATCAGGTCGGTTTACATAAAACAAAACAATCGCGGTGAGGCGTTACAATAAACGGAGTTTCAGAACATGAGAATAAATATTAAATAAACAACAGTGACTCATCAAATGACGAGAATCTATATAGTAAATAACATGTAATAAAATAGATAATGGTGTAAATAACTAACTTGAAATAAAATAAATAATAAATAGAATAGTATGAAATATATATGTAAAGACAACAGTAACTCGTTATGATACGTGAAACATGTAGAGAATAACTAAGAATAAATGATGTGTTAATTTGGGATATACAGGTATCAGGGACCAATGTTTATGGGCCTAGTTATGAGTAATGCATGGGCTAAAGAATTAATGCATCCACAAGTGGAACAATCAAACAGGTGGGCTGTCAAATAACGTGGATTCATGTGGAGATAACTAAAAATAAATGATGAGCTGAACAGTGACCAATGTTTATGTGTTTAGATATCAGTAATGCATGAACTAAAGAATTAGTGCATCCACGCGGGAGGCTTTCCCTACAGGTGTGTTGTAAGTGGGTTGTCCAGATGAGGTGGCTTTCACTACAAGTGGGTTGTAAGTTTATCCCTCCCAATTGATTTGCCTTATACGATGTGACAGAGAACTATATTCTGTCCCATCCTTTTAAATCTTTATGCTGACCTTAATTATTTGGAAGTGGTCTGGTTACAGATATATTTTGCTGACATATCTGGAATTGGGCCCTAAAAGGAGAACTCAATAGATCCATTAAATGGTTACCTTTCAAAAAAAAAGCCTCTTGGATGCTAGAAACCCAACTAAAACTAAAAGCAAAACAGGCAGAACTTCTGTGATTCCAAAATCCTGCTAATCATACTTTAAAACCCTCTTCAAATTTGGGAGACAGGGTCGTCTGAGGTGCGTGCAAGAATGCATTCTTGGTGTTACTTTAGATCAAGTTTTATCTATGACTTCACATATAATGTGTAACCCTGGCTAGGTTCACTAGGAAGTTTTCTGGAGGGTTCCTGCTGTCTTAAGAGTTCAATCAGAGGACAGAGTTCTGTTACTGCAGAGCCGTGCAAAATGCAAGATCCTTCTTGAGAAGGCAGAGTCGGGAAAGATTATAGAATGTGCAGATAATGTTGAGTACTAGTAGGAGGTAACAATTCTCCCCAAAGGGGATGAGTTGAGAAGAGGTTGTAAATGGTGCTTACATAGGAACTTTTTGAGAGTGATCAGAGGAGAGAGGCAGAGGAAGGAGTTGAAGTGTTTTAGTGCAAGATTTGAGATCACTGAAAGCCAACCAGAAGGATTTTTGTCCTAGAATCCAGGGGTGTTTTCTTTGCTGGGGAAGCCCAAGGTAAAGATAATTTGAGGATTGTTTTTCTGCTGAAATACTGCCCTGATGACCTTGGGATTGAAGCTGATTTTTGTCTCTGTACCAAAGAATAATTCTGATAGACTGAGTTGGTTTTTTTTATTTGAATACTTGACTGTATCCAGTTATCATTGGAGTGAATTATCTTGAAGATTTGGAAACAGATTTTCAATAACATTCTACTCTTTTGGAACCAAGCAACCTGTTTCTTGGTAAGTCTCCTCTTGGGCCTCCCAGAAGATTTCTGGTCCCTATTTGGAAATCCATGGTGGACTAAAACTGTTCCCGGGGCTGCTAAAACATCACTTACCATCTCTGCAGACTCTGAACGTGGCCCCTGCGGAAATGGGGGTTACAAACTTCTGTACCTAGATTATGTTTTTTTCAACTATATCAATTATGTCAGCTGAGAAGGTTTCTGGAGAAGGTAGACTGTTAGGCGCCCCAGCCCTTGGGGAGTCAGGCTGGATCCCCTCACCTGTGAGGGCAGGAAGCCTGCTCCAGCATTCCCCTCCGCTGCTGCGTCCCAGCGCGGTTCGCCGCCATTGCGGCCTGCTCACGGCACTCCCGTTGCCGGAGTGACCCCTGGGCCCCTGGCTAGATTTAAAGGGCCAACGGTGGGAAAGTTCTCCGCGGTTCGGGATGATGACATCAGGCAAGGCAGGTATAAATACCCTGCCTTGCCACTTCCTCTTCACCTCTACAACAGGTCTAGCTCCTGGTTAGTGGCACCGGTTAGAATGTACTATAGTACGCTTACTCCAGAATTACTTATGTGCCTACATGTAAACCGTTGCGATGGTATATAACTTAGCGACGGTATAGAAAAGACTTTAAATAAATAAATAAATAAATAAATAAATAAAGATCCTGCGTTCCTGTGGTCCTCCTGCTCCAGATCCTGCTTCTGCTCCAGCCCCAGTCTTAGTTACAGTTCCTGCTTCAGTCCAGCTCTTCCTCATCCCTGCTTCCTTGGATTCATCTTCTGGCTCTGACCCTGCTTGTCTCCTGGCTTCTGCTTGTCCGCTGCCTGCCCTGACCTTCAGCCTGGTTCTTCATCTCTGCTTGTCCACTACCTGCTCTGACCTCAGCCTAGCCTACACCTTGTGTAGCCTGCTGCCTCCCTCGACCCTTGGTACATCCGACCTGTCTCTTGCCTGCCATCTGAGAGACCCATGCCTAAGTCTTGCTGGCCCTGGCACCTAAGGGCTCAATCCGTGGGGAATGTGGGCTGGTATAGATGAAAGTCCTGTTGGGTTCTCTCTCCCAGAACTGCCTCCTGATGATGAGGACAACCAGGGACCTCCCCTTGAAGGTGGAAACAACCTCTTCTCGGCTCAAGGATCCACCTCTCTTACATAGACTATGTCACTCATACTCATGCTCTTGTTATTAATGTAGAAGCTCCCTCTGTCTCCACTATATGTCCATAGCTCAAGCCCTGGTTTAAGATTTAGGAAATAGGAGGGGAAGGACAAATCCTGATCAGCACCTCCTGTGAGGCTGCTGGATTTGTCATCCCAGCCTGTATAAAAACTGGCAGAATGGGAAAACAATGTGGCAGTTTTGAGTTGGTTTTATTTATTTTATTTTAAATTATTTATTACCGCATTCTACAAAAGATTGACATGGGGTACAAAGTAACACTCATAAAAACAAATCAAATGCTAACAAAACTGATAAAACATAAAAACTCAGGAGACATGATTCATAATACTGCCAAATATAAGGAGCCTAGTTCTAAGTATAAGAAATTGACTCTAAAAAAGAAAATCACTTTAATAGACCGAATGCATCACAGAACAGAAAATATTTTAGTTAGTTAGGTTTTTTTTTAAATTGCACCATGTCTGTTACTAATCAGAGATGTTTGGGGAGTGAATTCCTCAGTATTGGCCCTGCTACTGAAAAGGCTCGGTCATAGATCTTCGATAAGTGCACCAGTTTCAGGAAGGGAACATCTAGTAAGCCTTTCTTGGTTGACCTGATTGAAAGAGATGGTTTATAGATATGTAGCAATTGAAATAGTCCTTACTAGGTGTAGTAGTACAAACAATTAGTCTTTATTGAAATGGTGAAACTCCATAACATCTATCAATCTCCTTTTCTCAACGAGAAGATTGATGCTGTAACTCAGCGTATTTGAATTACACCTTGTGGTCCCTCCCAATGCAGCCCTTTGGGCGAAACATGGTCGCCATGTTGGGGGACATTACTCTGTTTTAATGGACCTTGTTTTAATTCAAGAACTTATGGAGTTTCACTATTTCAATAAAGACTAATTGTTTGTACTACTACACCTAGTAAGAACTATTTCAATTGATTCACGCTCCCCTTTTCTTGGTGATTCTCACAATTGAACGTTGAATTTCTTCTCCGACTTCCTGGACTTTATAGATATGTAGAACAGAACTGAATCATAAGTTAGAAGAATCATTTATAAGATTATTGATCCATAGTAGAATTTTAAATTTCACTCACCAATATACTGGGAGGCAGTATAAGGCAGAAAAAATAGAGGAAATATGCTCATGAGCAGTTCTCACAGACAGGATGCATGAGCAGAGATCTGAACCACTTGTAATGCTCTTAAAATATTAGATAGAAAAGCCAAAAAAGGGAATTATAATAATTGATGTAAAAATAAATGCTTACAAAGTGGTTTAAAAGTCATAACTCAGTAAAGGCTTTAATCTGCACAATATCCTTAACTTCCAAAGATTTGAGGAAACTACATCCTTTCTATGTGGACTTATTGGCAACTTACTCAAGAAGAATAATGCCTTAATGTCTCCCATACATCTTAATGGAAATCCGATGGCTATCATATATAACCTTTTTGGGAGGGTCTTCCACAAAGATCCTACTCAAAATGATTATTTCAGATTTAACAAAGCTCATAATTAGTCTTTTATGATCAAGCCATTGCTTGATGAATAATAAACATAATAACAAATATTGGAAGGTTGCAGACCTGGATGAAATAACTGGGATAAAAATACTGTATATCATCGGCATACATTTGCTTAGTGATCTTAACCTGCTGATATTGTTTAGTGAGATAAGAAGTAAACCAAATGAGAACAATGCCCTCTATCCCTACTTCTGAAATCCGTGATAAAAGAATATGGTGATTAATGGTATCAAATGCAGTTGAGAGATCTTACAACACCATCAATTATTTTGTCCCAGCATCAAATCCTGTCCAAATTGTGTCTTAGTTTGATGATAATAGGCTTTCTGTGCTATGAGTTTTCCAAAATTTAAATGGTTAAGGATCGGGTATAGAATTCTCCTCAATAAATTCATTCAGCTGTACCAATACAGCAGATTCCATTAATTTGGATAAGAAGGACAAGGATGAAATTGATCGGTAATTTGACAAAACAATTAAGTCTAAATCAGTTCTTTTTAACAAAGGGCAAATAAAGCAGCTGGTAAAAATCCCTCAGAGAAAGATTAACAATGTTTGTAATAAAAGGGATAACATCATCCTTAATAATTTTCAGTAGAGTGATTGAGCATAGGTTTAGTGTACAAGAAGATGGATTAAGATTGATGATCATTTGGGTAATCTCTGTGGAAGCAATGGGAGGGAAAAGATTCCCAAAAAATGTCATCTTGAGGATGGTCACTGATCAGAGGCTCTGATGGAAATCTAGTGCAAAGATCTGCTATTTTCCTGGGAAAAAATTAGCAAATCTCTGACGTTGGTCAGGGCAAGATAAAAAAGATATCCATATCAGTACGAGAGACAGCCAAGCTTGTCAGGTTTCTCATTTTCACAAATACTTCTTCCAGGCTGTTATTAATAGCAGCCTGAATACAAGAAGTAAAGAATGAATGTTTGGCTTCATTCACCTTGGGCCCAATATTCAAAGATATCCGGCTATCTAAGTTTTGGATCATAAAAGAGATATTCAGCAGCACAGCTATGCCACTGAATATATCCAAATAAGTTCTAGTTAGCCAAATAAGTTAAATCCCACTAACTTTAGACCTGCTGTCAAGGAGGTCTAACTTATTCGGTTAACTCAACTGGATAAGACCGAATATCGGCACTTATCAGGTTAAGGGGGTCATTTATCAAAGTGCTATATGGGGTTTTCACATGCAAAAAAATGCCTTTAATGCATGTGAAAGCACCATAACACATGTTGTGATGTTTTTGCACATGCCAGGGGAGGGATGTTACCGAGGTAGAGAGTCCATCAAGCTAGGTTGACAGAACATTGCACAAAACTCATCTTTGGATGAGTTTCCTCACTCTGAAGGTCATCAAATCTTCACAAGAGAGCACTGTTCTGTTCATACGTCTCACTTTGAATGTCAAAGTGGCCCCTAACCCCTACACTAATACCTAAACCTCACCTCGAATTACTAGGTGGGCCTCCCATAGAGCTATAAATACCTATCTAGTGTGAGGGCATTATGGCTAGTCTCTCTCTCTCTCTCTCTCTCTCTCTCTCTCTCTCTCTCTCTCTCTCTCATATATATCTAGGCTGGCTGTCCAGGAGCTCAAAACCATTCAGCAGCTGGCACTTAGCTGGATAAGTCCCTATTTATCTGGCTAAGCAGCACTAAATATTAGCCTCCTTATTTATATACACATTAAGCATCTGTTGTTACATTGCCCTATTCTGAGAAGAAGGTGAGTGACATTTACTTTTAACTCTCTAAACAAGTCTTTTTCATTCTCAAAATCTGTATGAACCATGAACCGACTTCTTTCTCCTGACTGGAACAGATCTTAAAGGGGCTATTTGATCTGAAACAGACAAAAGGGAATCATGCCAGGTGTCAGTGGTTAGATGGACTTTCAAAATATCACTAGTATTTAATAGAGACAATAACTTACCATGAAACTGAATTGGTTCAAGTGACTGCATTTCAAAATAATCCTTGAAGGCATGGCAGTAATGCATAATAAATCTGGCAATGTGGCACAAGAAACCAAAAAGTGATCTGACCATAGAACTTTCTCTATACCAATGTTAATAGCCCTAGCATAATGCATCCAGTATGGGTGGACCCTTAGTGCTGTGGCATGGTTGGTACAGCCTAGTCCTTGGGTTCTGGTGGCCAGCTGTACTTAGGTGGACCCTAGGGCGATCTGTGGAATGAGAGTCCTCTTCTAGATGAAGGTCTGGGAAGGCAGCAAAGAGAGGATTCGAGAAGATGCACCAGAGATCAGGCAGGCAGCAGATGAGGCAAAGTTTAATCCAAGGCTGAAGGTCAGGTCCAGGTGGCAATCAAGGACAGTCAATGTCCAGGTAGAGGTCAGAATCTGGGGAAACAAGCCAAGGGAAAGACATGACAAGGATACAGCAGGAAATGGAGGCAATGGAGAGGCAGGTGGAGAGCAAGGCAAGGCAGACGGGAACACTGGAGCAAGACATGGAGGCAGGAACAAGGCAGGAGCATAGGGATGCAGGAACTCAGGAACAAGACAAGAGCACAGAATGAAGGCAACATGCACTGATGCTCAAGACACATTAGGAGACCTGTTGCTGAGGCATCGGTGAAGTTCCCAGGCCAGCCTTAAATAAGAAGGTAGACCGCTGATGTCATCCCAGGGCGCTGTGGAAACTTTCCCGATATGGCCCCTTTAGTAACAGGGATGTCAGGCACACATGCCTAGGGTAAGCCAGCTTGTGAGCTGCGCAGAACAGTCCTAGCAGTTTGGAGCATTGTCCCAACTGTGGGAGGTGTTAGGAGGTGAATAAGATGGTTCACGGGACAGCCTCATGAGCCACCAATCATAACAGTAACCCCCTCTAAAGCTCCCTCCCCAGATTTCTGGGCTTGGGTTTCTGGGGAATCTCTTGTGGAACTTACATATTAACTGGGGGGGGGGGGGACGCTTGAAAGTTGGAGGCTGGCTTCCAGGAATTTTCCTCAGGTCCATAGTTTTTCTAAGCGTTTATGTACTAGAGCCTATTCCGGACCCTTCGGGAGTCAATTGTTCCACCTCGTATTAGGTATCCTCCTCGACGGCAACATCAGAGGGCCTGAGAGGTGGTCTCGATGGCCAGGATAGTACTGCAGGCTTCAAGAGGAAGACTTGAAACATATCATGTATGTGGAGTGTGGGAAGCAACTTAAGTTTGTAGGCCATACTCCTGATAGACCACAGGGAATGGTCCCACAAACCTTGGAGCAAACTTGAAAGATGGCATACGGAGTTGCAGGTTTTGGGTATTGAACCAAACCAATTCCCTAGGCCAGAGTTGAGATGACTGGAGGGTAGCCAGCTGGATCCTGGATAGACAGCTCTCATGGTAGGAAGTGTTTCATCTGGCAATCTGCAGAATTCACCAGTCGATATGGGAACAATGTTGCACCAGCCAGGGTAGGCTCAAGATGACCTCACTGACAGCCTTAAGCAGAACTTAGAGGCTGATCTGCTCCCGATGGAGCAGGCCTGTTTGTATCTGGAGTAACTCGCCCAGGCAAGGGTTTCCATGAAACCGATATGTTGAGTGCGATCTTCATCTACTCCATAGGGATCTTGTGTTGGCTTATTAACACTTAATCAATGAAGTTCAGAGCTGTGCCTGTGTCCAGGAAGGCTTGCATGTGGATCCAAGTGTCTCCAAAGGAGAGACAGATTGAAACTAGGAATTGGGGACAGGAACTGGGTCAACCTAGAGTGGTCTTTCCCACCAGCTCTAGTCCTGGACTTTCCCGGCTTGTTTGGGCAATGGCTGCAAAGTGCCACTGGCCAACATAATATAGAAAGAGGTTGAGGAAGCCCCTGCACTCTCTAGCATCCCCATGGTAGTGAGGTGGTGGTAGTAACTGCGAGACAGGTCACAGGAATGGAGCCAGCCCATGCGGAAGAGGAACCACAGATGGAGTTGGGGTAGTTGACAAGGCATCCATCTGGGCTGCAAGCCTCTCTACGACCCACATCACCTGATCCAGAACACCCTGCTGCTGTTGAATAGAATGGGCCATAACCGGGATGGCTTGTAAGGTGGTTAGGTCCGCCAGATCGATGGCTTCAGCAACCTGTAACATATCCAGTATGGGTGGACCCTTGGTGCTATGGCATGGTTGGCACAGCATAGCAAGGAAGCCCACTAAACCCATACCAACAACTGGTGGATGTTCCTTATGACAGGATCAGCAGGAGCTTCACCTATACCAGCTGCCTCCCCTGCAGGTTGAGCCCTTGGGTTCTGGTTGCCAGCAGGACTTAGGTGGGTCCCTAGGGTAATCCAGGGAACAAGAGACCTGGGCCAGGCGAAGGACTGAGCAAGCAGTGGATCTGAGAAGACAAGCCAGAGATCAGGGCAGGCAGCAGACAGCAGATCCGAGAAGACGAGCTAGAGGTCAGGGTAGGCAGCAGATGAGGCAAGGATGAGTCCAAGGCAGAAGGCTAGGTCCAGGCAGCAATCAAGGATAGTCAATGTCCAGGCATAGGTCAGAATCCAGAAAAGTAAGCTAAGAGAAAGGCAAGATAAGAACAGAGACCATGTCAAGGATACAGCAGGACATGGGTGCAAGGGAGAGGCAGGCTGAGAGCACGGCAAGACAGACGGGAACACCAGAGTAAGACATCAAAGAAGGAGCAAGGCAGAAGCACAGGGATGCAGGAACAAGACAAGAGCACAGAACGAAGGAATGGCTCGAGGCACATCAGGAGACCTGTTGCTGAGGAATTGGTGACGTGCCCAGGCCAATCTTAAATAAGAAGAGACCACTGATATCATCAAAGGGTGCCATTGAGACTTTCCAACCATTGGGAATGCGCGCGCCTGGGAGAGCCAGAAGTCGGGTGGCGTGTGAGCTATACGGAACAGTCCTACCAGTTCGGAGCATCATCCCAGCCACAGGAGGCCTCAGGCAGCATCAGGGGTGAGTAAGGTGGTTCGCGGTACTGTCCACGAGCCACCAATCATAACACTAGAAAGCAATGAAGAGTTAACAAACATTAAGTCAAGACTGTGCCCACATTTATGTGTTGGTTGTTAAATGAACTGTGACCAACCTAAAGCATCCATGGCATCTAAAATAGTTTCACATGATAACGATAAAGGCCGCTTATCTACACGTATATTAAAATCTCCTAAACAATAATACATCCCAGGTCGATGTTCAAGCTAGAAAAATGTTCTATAAGTGGGGAGGAATTATACTCTAATAACCCAGGAGGACAATATATTAAACAAATATTTAAAGGAGGAGAAGTTAATAATAAAACTTCGTATGGCAATGAGATGTTAACAGCCATCTTTGAAAGATGCCATCTTTTAAGATGCTGCTTAAAAATGATCAGCAACGCTCTTCCTCATCTGAGGTTAGGAATTAAAGGAATAGCTTGGGGGACACACATGATTCTGCATCACATGACCTGTGAGAGTAACTAAGACTCAGTGACACATAAAATAGCATGCTATTGTGAAACCCATACTTAAGAAGCCATCCCTTGACCCCTCTGATCTCACCAATTTCCGTCCTATTTCCAACCTCCCACTTATCACAAAAGTTCTTGAGAAAGCTATAAACAAACAGCTATCAGACTACTTGGATGAAAACAACATCCTCGCCCCCTCACAGTTTGGCTTTCGCAAACATCATAGCACTGAGACCTTACTCATTTCACTCTCCGACCAAATATTGAAAGGTCTTGATAAAGGTCATTCACACATACTCATTCTCCTAGACATATCCTCTGCATTCGACACCATAAAGCATCAAATCCTATTAGAACGTCTCAGCAGCATTGGCATCTCAGGCCTGGCTCTACAATGGTTCCACTCATATCTAGCTGAAAGACAATTTAGAGTACAAATGGGAAACTCCACCTCCAAGCCCCACAACCTCTCTCAAGGAGTACCACAAGGTTCATCGCTATCGTCCACACTTTTCAATATATATCTCCTCCCCCTCTGCCATCTCCTTGCCAAACTTGACCTTCCGCACTTCATATATGCCGATGATGTGCAGATACTTATTCCGATTAAAGACTCAATTCACAAAGCCATTGAAACCTGGAAATCCGCCCTCTCTGAAATTAGCAGCCTCTTATCTAACAACTTTCTCGCCCTCAACACTACTAAAACAGAACTTATCCTAATATCACGCCCCAACATTTCCCCCACCCTCCCTATAACCCCCACACACACACACAACAATGGCCCTGCCACTGACCCCACCTTCCCCACCCATGTACGAAGCCTCGGCGTACTCATTGACTGTCATCTCAACTACAAGAAATTCATTAATAACACCCTCAAAGACTGCTTCTACAAACTGCACACCCTAAAAAGACTCAAACCCCTCTTACATCTCAGCGACTTCCGCACCATATTACAAGCCCTCATATTATCGAAAATAGATTACTGCAACTCCTTGCTACTAGGTTTGCCTAAAAACACCATCCAACCTTTACAACTACTCCAAAATGCAGCTGCCAGGATTCTCACCAACACCCACAAATATGATCACATAACCCCTGTACTCAAACATCTACATTGGTTACCCGTCGCATCCAGAATTACCTTCAAAGCCCTCACCCTAATACACAAATACCTTCATAACAACAACATGTACTGGTTCAAAGAACATTTCTCCTTTCACAACAGTAATAGACCCACCAGAAAACAATATCTAGCCACACTACACACCCCCTCACCTAAGCTTACTAAACTCCGCACCACTAACGAAAGAGCACTCTCCCTAGCAGGACCGTTACTCTGGAATAAACTACCCACTTCCCTCCGCCAAGAAACCTGCCCAAAAATATTCAGGCAAAACCTGAAGACCTGGTTCTTTAGACACTCATACACCTAACATTCACACAATCACTAGCCCCCCCGCCCCTACTCCTAACCTCCCTCCTCCCCTCTCCCCCCCCACCCCTTTTTCCTTCCCACCTCCTAACCACCCCCTTTCCACCTTGCCTAACAATTAGCTATCTTCTATGCTTCCCGGAAAGCAAATTTATCAAGACAGCATTCTGTAAATAAGAACATTTTTACTCACAAACGTGTATATATTCCCTGACAACTACTGTATATACAAATATATACCTCCTACAAATGTAGATCTCAATCATATCTAGCAGAATCTCCCTGCCCCTTTTTTTGAATAACCACAATCATGTATCCCACTTAGTTAATTATTACTTGTATAATCTTCCCTATTATTCGTATGTTATTGTTTTTGTTATTAATGTTATCTCTTCTGTTCCTATTATAATCATATGACAATTGTAAAGCCTGTTGCTAAGTTCTGTTCCCTGTAAACTGACGAGATGTTCCCAACGTTCGTCGGTATATAAAAGATATTAAATAAATAAATAAATAAATAAATAAACTAACAAGATAAAAAATGACAGGAAAGAGGAGTGTTCAGGATTTTATTTTGGGAGTTGCTCGGTCTCCAAAATTAGGCCCCACAGCTTGATATCCAAAAGAGGGGAAGAGGCAGATCTCTATTCAGTACCCAACCAGTCTAGAAAGAGTTGTCTTGGAGTCGTGTAAGCAATTGTGGGAGAGTTTTGTGTTTTGGTGGAGAATCTTTTTTCCTGCCTCTGGGAGGATTTTTATTTTCCATCCTGCCTGGAGGAGGTCAGACAAAAGAACTATGGTTCCCAGTCTGTGACACAAAGAGGGACAGCAGTGTCTTGCCATCAGAGATGATTTTCTGGGTGTTAAAGAGTATTTTTGTTTCTTTTTGTTGGGAGGAATTTTTGTCTGCCATTCCTGCCTGGGAGAAGGAGCACAGGAGTTCTTCCATTGTTGCATGTGGGACATTCTACCAGAGAAGTTCCTGGCAATATCAGAGGAGAACAGGAGACCCCAGTTCCCCCACTAGGAGCCTGGCATCCATCCCCTGGAAGGAAATATTTTTATATTACCAGCCACCTTAAAGGGCTCTCACTTGGAGGAATAGGGCTGAGACTGTTTTCGCACCTGGATTTGGTTCTGAAGATTAAATATATTCTTGAAATACCCCAGAGTGAATCATTAGTACTGGTGCAAAGACTGTATAAGAATTCATCAAACTGTGAGTACACCCCAAAAAGAGAGAGAGAGAGAGAGAGACATTCCACCTGTAAGCCTTGGACTTTGGAGGTTTAGCCTCCCACACCCCCATCTGGAGAATCCATGCCCTGGGGCAATTTTGGGACTTGTGAGACTGTATGGGGACACAGCCCTGTGACAGAATGTGACCCCTACATCCATTTCAGTTATAATACCCAAAGCAGGGGCTACATTAATCAATAATTAATTGCAACTCTCTTTTGATTGGTCTTGCTAGGAAATTCTGAAAAAATAAAAACTTCAACTAGTCTGGAACACTGGCACCCAGTTATTGTGTGGGGTGCACCCTTGGGATCATATTTCTCTAGTGCTGATTTGCAGATCACATTTCACGGCACTTTCCATTAAGGAGACTATGTTCATCAGATAAGATTTCACTGTGTATCTCTTCAGCCATGGAGGTAAAATTGGTTTCTTTTCTACCAGAAACAGAGCTTTTTTGCTGGTGGCCCCAAAATTTTGGAATTCTCTGGAGTGATCTACCAGGGAAACCCATGACTATTGCACTTTTCAGGAGCTTGTAAAAAATGTTCTTTTTGCTCATTTTTATTTCTGATAATAGCGCGAAACTATTAAGACTGTCCAAAAAAACTGATATTTTGTGGATGGGTGGGGGTCTAAGTTTTAGCTTTTATTCATTATTGTTAATTTTGTTTTATGTTGTTTTACTAACTCTCTATATAAATTGTAAGCCAATGTTTGTTGGCTATATTATGTTTTATTTATAAATTTGTGTGCACTATGTTCTTTTATATGCTGTACGTCTGCCTGGTGACTAAATAATTCTAAATATTGTTTTTTATAATTTAATCTTTATTAATATCTAATTATACACAATAATATAAAGAAACTTAAAGCAGTGCACATATCAGTAATACAAAAAAAGAAAAAAATGGGTATAAATTCAAAACCATCTGATATCTCTTAATTGGTACACTAACGGTCTGATTTTAAAAGGGCCATGTGCGTAAAAAACGAGGGGCCACGCGCGTAACCCACATTACGTGACGAAGAGCCGGGCCCTGCAAAAGGGGAAGTCCGGGGGGGGGGGGGGGCATGGTCTGGGCAAGGAGGGGCGGGGCAGGGGGTGGATCGGGACAGTGCCATTAGTTGCTGTCCCAGGTAGCAGAGATTACTTCTGCTCCCGGGGTGCAGTAAGTATTAAAAAAAATTAGGGATAGGTAGGGTTAGGTTAGGGGTCAGGAAAGAGAGAGGAAGAGGTAGGAAGGATAGGGTTACGGTTAGGAAAGTTCCCTCCCAGTCCGCTCCTTCATTGGAGCGGACTGGGAGGGAACTGGGGAAGGCCTGATTGCATCGCCGCACGTATTTTGCTAAAATCCCCTCCCCCCCCCCATGCTCGCGAGTCATGAGCCGCCTGCATGTGTGCGCAGCCATTGGAGCGCACATGTTATAAAATCAGCGTGTCCATATGTGTGCGCCGGGAACCGTGCGCACTCCTTTTAAAATTGACCCCACTGACATTAATTGAATCCATATTAGGCTGGGAGGTTTTACAGAAACCTAGAAGACAGCTGGAGTAAATATTATCACTTTATAGCCACCCCACCATACAGCTTCTCCCTGAGCCAAATCCTGACCCTTATTAGAGAGAAATGTTTCCAAATGAGAAGGATCATAAAATACACATTTATTATTATGATGGGAAATCAAGTGCTTACAATGGGAACTTTAGGAAGAAGATTGCCTCAAGGGATAAAACATTTTGTTTCAAAGAAAGAAACTGCCTTCTCCTAGCTTGTGTTATTATGGAAACATCAGGAAGTATTTGTATTTTTTACCACAGAAGGAAATTTTCTTATTCTCACAATACTTATAGAAAACAAAATCCCCATACTTTTCCCAGACTGAAAGACACAATTAGAGTAGCCCTGGTGTAGGTATCATATCTATTGACACTACTAAAAAGGTTGATATGCCAGGACTCTCTACTTCAAAGGATCCAGGAACTCTGCCCTCTGTATTGATCACTCTTTGTTGAGATGGATAATATATCTTGGAAACCTCAGGCATTTTATCTTCAGAGATAGACAAAACTTTACTAAAATATTTTTAAAATATCTCTAAAGGTGACAACAATCTGGTAATTGGAAAGTTGAGAAAACACAGATTCTTTGATCTAAAATAATTTTCCAACACTGCTAATTGAGTGTGGACTGTTAAACTATAATTTATAGAGGACACCCCCACATTCTGCAGTGATACAACTTGTGTACTCAGAGTGGACAATGAACTTTCCAAACTATTTAATTGAGTATCCTGGTCCTCAAACTTAGCTCTTGATTCAGACGAAAAATTAGAGTTGGTTCAGAGTTTAATCAAGCTTAGCTGCCATCTTTCAAACATCTTTTAATGCAATAATACTAGGTTCCTGGATGTCAATAACATTGCCACTTGAATTAGTTTAAAATGTTGGTAATGGAACTCCACAAGGTGTGATAGAAGAACACACTGCAGGACTTGCATTAATATCGAAAGAGGAAGATTCACACCCTGATCAGCTCTATAGTTAAAGGAATCTATTTCTCCAAAACAGAAAAAGATTGTAAGGATCTCAAGATGAAAGATTGTCCTGTTGGTTGTATATGTGTGTGTGTGTGCGTGTGTGTGCTGATTTTTACCTGGATTTAAGAGAACTTCCCCAATAGAAGTATCAACAATCATGTCCATTTGTGGTGGCTCACCTAAGTGCTGAATATGATTTACCAAGGGATCTCAAACATTCCTTGATACAGGAGACAATGCTAAAATTTAACTTTTTCTATTCTTCCCCATCAATTACAAGGGAAGCGCCATTCTGGTGTGTGGCTTTGGCTGCATGACGACAGTTGCACACCACTGTTTAAATAATTCAAGTGGCACTGGCAGATGACATCAATCATGAAGCCAGGGCAGAGGAGATGAACATAAGAACATAAAAACTGGGTCAGACCAAGGGTCCATCAAGCCCAGCATCCTGTCTCCAACAGTGGCCAGTCCAGGCCATAAGAACCTGGCAAGTTCCCAATAGTGCTCCATTGCATCATATATACTGTTTAACATGCATTAGAGCACTGCCATGGCTTGATGCATCACCTATCATCTTCAGAAACAAATTCAAAATCCTGAGTCTGATTTTCAAGGTTTTAAGAGACAGACCTACTTAATTGAAAGAAAAACAGTCTTTATGTATACCTTGCTGACCATTTACAATTTATTAATTTATTTAGATTTTGTTCAAGCCTTTTTATTGGTAGATCATGGCACGTTACATTCAGGAAGAGTAAATATTTTCCTTATCACCGGAGGGTATTTATTAAGTCATATTAATTTCACCCAGGGGGATAAAAAAAAAACTGCAATGGTTTCCTAAACTGAGGTACTCATTACCGCACCTTAGGAAATTGAGTGGCATTTTCCCTGGCATTAAGATAGCATGGGGAAAATATTCTAGGCACCAAAATTCTGTGCAATGGTGGCCCCTTGCCTGTAGCCACCATCTTGTTATAGGGACTTGATTGACCCCCCCCCCCCCCAATTAATGCTTTTCAAGTTACCCTCCCAGTTCCATTCACCCCTGTTTTATGTACGTTCCACGTTCTGTTCCATGTAAACCGATACGATGTTTCAACGAATACCGGTATGTAAAAACATTTAAATAAATAAATGTTAAAATCCCCTGGGAGTCTTGTGAGACCTCCCCCCCCCCCCCCCCCCCCCATGCTACCCTCCCTGCTACCTCTAGAGGTGGCCCAAATGTAAAAAATAAATAAATTGTTCAATTCCCATGGCCAACATCCATCCCCCTTTCACAACCCCACCCCTTTGTTATAAATGTCCTCGCTTGGACTCCAAATTCCCACTTCCTGAACTTAAGACTCTTCCACCACCCCAACCACCTGACCCACCCTAGTGTGCAGTGCTGTCCGATGGTCACAGTCACACATTCCAGGCTTAGGTCACAAGAGCAATTCCTCCAGTCTCAACTTCTCCACTCAATACACTCTAAATCTAGATAATAATATTAATAATGTTCTATGTTCACAAGTAAACTGATATATAGCTATGAATCATTCCTTCTAAATAAGTTGGAGCCTAAGAAATTCTTTTTTTAAATTTATAAACATTTCAATTAAACACAAGTTAAAACTTGTTACATAATAAACTGAGAGAACTTCAGCAGTAAAATATAAGGAAAATTATATAGCAAAAGCATTTCCATTGCCAATAATCCATAATAATTTTATAGGCAATAAGAAAAGGAGAGAAACAAGGCCAAATTGAGTGAAAAAACAAACAAACAAGGAAAATAAGGGAAAGAGAAATAGTGAGAGGAGAAAACTTCCAAGTCCAAATATAACATGCATATACAATGAAATTAGTAACCATGACTAGCATGAGACTCTAAATAACATCTCAATTGGGAAGGCTCAAAATAAATATATTTCACATTATAGTGATTCATGATGCATTTATAGGGCTAAAACCTCCTGGTGCATATCAAGAAATCTCTTCTTCTGCATTTGTATAACTCTAGTAATATAATATCTGGAAAAACCCAGACCTTATGACCATAAAATAAGCTTTACCTATTATAGAAAAATAATCTTGGGACTGTATGAGTCTTGTAGGAAAACAAATTTAACCAAAAAAGTCCCAAAACTTGAGCTTCTGTTGAGGTTTCCAAAAATTCAGTCAAGTCTGCTTCTGTTCCTTGTCTCTGACCATCTAATATTTCATGGAAATTAGTTGAATAGCAATAGGTGGTACAGCGTCAACAGGAAATTTCAAAACTTCTAAAATATATTTTCTTAAAAGTTCCAAAGATGACATTAAATTGAAAACAAGAAAATGTAACACTCTTAAGCTGAGGTAACAAAAATAATTTTCAATATTTTCACATTTTTTTGCATTTACCAAATCACTTTGAATTAAGTTCACGTGAGGTAGTGCCCCTATGTTCCCCCTTAAACTGATGCAGGACCAGGCTAGGTGCCTGTCTCCTTCAGTTCCCCTTGTGAGAGAGAGCTCTGTGGGTGGGGCCCAGCAGGGAAAGAATAAGAGCTAGGATCCAGGTGGGTTAGTCAGACCAGGCCCAGGTCTCCTGGAGGAAAGCAGTTCCTATAGAATATTTTGTCCAAACACTGAGCTGTACCAAAGCTCTATGAGTATTGAGGGAAGTGGTACTAACTGTGAGAAATTGGAGTACATTGTCCTAAAGGTAAAGGCCATCTACTAATGAGTATGTGTTAAAGTGACAAATAAAGATAAAGTGTTTTAAGAAAGGCTGGAGTAAGTCCAGGTTTATGTCAGGAGATCACCACTCAGTCCCACACATGGTGTCATGCATGGGATTTTTTTTTTTTTTTAATTCTTTATTTAATAAGTTTTAAGTGTTTTACAAACAAAAATAGAAGAGGCATCCCGGGAGTGGCTTCCCAGCTGTGAGAAAGTAGCGACAGCGGGGCTGCAAAGTGGAGTGTGCCGACAGCAGCTCCATGCTGCGAAGAGGTGAAGTCAGCGGCTTTCATGCCGTGCAAAAGCTGGAGGCTACGGTGGTGGCACTCCCGCCACGAAGAGGGAGACGCGGCGGCCCTACCCGCCGGACAGCAGCGCCGGAGGCAGCTCCTCAGCCGCGGAGAGAGGTGGCAGTCGGGCGCTGGCCCAAACGGCACAGCGCAGGCAGCAAAGGAGACGTGAGAGGCCGCTCACGGGCCCGACCACGAGCAGCATCATAACAGAAACACTGAGCTATAACGAATCTGAATGAGTTTTGAGTAAAGCAGTACTAACTGTAACTGGAATACACTGTCCTGAAGATAAAGACAGTCTACTTAACTTTGTCACTTTAACTTGTGTTAAAGTGACAAATAAAGATACAGTGTTTTAAGAAAGGCAGAATCAGTCCAGGATTGTGTCAGGAAATCACAGCTCAGTCCCATAGTTCACTTGTGTGTTCTGTATAGTAACCACATGTTTATCTAGATCTTCCAATTCTGTCTTTTGAGAGGAAAGTGTAACTTCAGTTATCTGAATGCAAGGATTAATGTCAGAGGTAACATCCACAAGGGAAGATATTGATTTTTCCAGAGTGACCAGAACTGACCAAACTGAATCTAACGTCACAACACTCGGTTTCTCCAGTGCTGCATGGTAAACAGGTCTTACCCTAACTTCAGAGCTAGAAGCTTGAAGATAGAATTTGCTTCCAGCAACCTCGTTCTCCCCTGCTGGAGTTGAAGGCTGTACCCAGGAATTTACCACAGCATATCCTTCCACCGAAGTGACGCTGAGATCTGAAACCAAGGACACTGCTTTGTGTAGGAAACCCGGTGAAAATCTCTCAATAGAGAAAAGCGAAACCTGACTTGGAGTGGCGACGAGTCACCTGTTGATAACATTCACAAAGGGGGAGGAGGAGTTTTTGGCACTCCGTGGGCTCAAAGATGGCTTGGTGTCCAACAGAGTGGCTTCTTGCCTTGTGGATCACTCTGCAATGGAACCTGGAGCAACAGGAATTTGAGTGAAGAACTCATCAATTTTGAGCTGTGTAGGATCAGCCATGAAGGTAGCTGGGGGCTTCTCTTGGACTTTACCTTTGCTCTTGCTATGTGGCATAAGTAAATTAGACAAAAAAGAATTAAGAGGAGCTTGAAACACCACATCCTCTCACAGAGCCACCATATTGATTCTGTCTCCTGGGCTAAGAAAAGATGTGAGTTAGGGAATCTGAAGCAGCTTGGATTACCAGAGCTGTATTAGAAAAAAAACCTCTAACCTCTCAGATCCAAAATAAATAAAATATAAATCACAAAAAACTATGAGTCTATCTTAACAGGGATTCATAGTTTAGGACAATGTATTCCAACCAGTGTGCCACAGCACACTGGTGTGTCTTTGGACCCAATCAGACGTGACATGGAAAA
The DNA here is from genome assembly GCF_901001135.1 of Rhinatrema bivittatum. Lineage (NCBI taxonomy): Eukaryota > Metazoa > Chordata > Amphibia > Gymnophiona > Rhinatrematidae > Rhinatrema > Rhinatrema bivittatum. Next base: position 171,481,394 of record NC_042617.1, read on the forward strand.
GTCACCACATCCTGATCCAAACCAGCACCTTGCAGCAGAAACGGCTCTTAGAGTCATAGAAACTGCTTTCTGACATGTGTAATCATGCATGTCTCTTCTTCCTAGCTACAGCATGAGCCCTGAAGTATGGGAATGAATGGGCAGTGTACAGGGCATAGATAGCGGAGCCCCATTTTGTGCAGCACACAAATTGCACTCAGCATTTCCTCCTCTTCCCCTTCCTGAACCATCCTGAGTGAGACAGGGAGAGCATGTACTGAGCAGCACTAGATGTAATTCATTCTAAGGGGCCGATGCAAAAATAAAGCGCTGAAAGCAGGAGCTGATTGTTCAGCCTGAGGGCCCGATGTAATAAGGGAAGCGTTAAAACTCTGCATTGAAATTAAGTGTATAATTTCTTAACATTCTCGCTTAAAAAAAAATGTTAAAAAGTTCCACAGTATTGAAAATGTGTGCATAAACCCCAATTAAAATGTGTGCTCAGGAGAGTCTCTACAATAGTGTGCTGCCAAAAAATTAGTGTTATGGGTGTAGTAAAAAAAAACTAAGTAAAAAGCAGTATGGAGCTTACATTACGCCCGTGCAGTTTCCAGGCCAGGACGCCTGGCTTAGGAGCCTACGGATGAAGTGCCGATTTCCCCATCGTGCCTGTGTGCCGGAGATGAGAGCCGACCATTGCTTGCTTCCAATGGCTGCTGCTCGCTTCTGGGTTTTCAGCTGACCCAGAACTTTAAGAGCTGCCATCAAGTGGAGGCTGAGGTTCAGGCAGGGGTGGCAGTGCTGGGAGGAGGTGACAGAGCAATGCTCCGTCTGGGACAGGCATGTGGACATGTCTGGCAGGCAGCAGAGGGAGGGCCCGGCCCAGATCAAACACAAGTGGTATGCTGCTACCTCCTGGAATAAGGGAGCTGGCAGGAAAATGCCCTGCAGTAGGAAGTTTGTTCCCAGGCCAGGATGACTGTGTGGCCCAGGGATGGAGTGGGAGCTTGCCATCCCACATCATGCTTTGTGCAAATAAAAAAAAAAATGTTTTATGCACACATACACAAAATACTTTCTTACAGTTCAGAAATTTAACTGCTAGGTCAGAACTAAGTTTACTCCACTCCATGAGTTAAATTTACAGTGCTAAAAAATAAACACGAATTAAGCCAGTACACCTCTCTGTGTACCTCTCTGTAAAATTGTGCGCTCTTGTCGAGCATGCCTTATCGCATTGGGCCCTGAAGCAGTAGGCTGGTTGGGAAAGCTTCTCAGGGCACAAAAAATCTTTCTGCCCTCCTTCCACCTGGCAATCCAGGCAAACCTGTGCCAGCATTTCACATCCGAGTATCTGGTTCATGATAAAACCCAGAGGCGGGTTGCTTACAACAGGGCTTCCCAAACCTGTCCTGGGGATCCCACAGCCAGTTGGGCTTTCATGCATAGGCATGCAAATGTATCTCATGTATATTCTTTGTGGATATCCTGAAAACCCAACTGGCTGTGGGGTCCCCAGGACAGGTTTGGGAAGCCCTGGCTTACAAAATCTGAACAAAAGCCCATCTGGGAAAATCTGGAGTTTTAATCGAAGTCAGGTTAGAGCCTGCTCCAAAAACCAGACACCAGTCTGAGCCAGGATACTTCACGCAGACCACAAATGGCACCTTATAGACAAACTGACACTTTGTCAGATTCAGAATACTTTTGTCCTTGAAATCTTATGCCTCAATGAATCTGTTAGACCAGGGATGGCAACCTCGGGTCCTCGAGGGCCACAAACAGGCCAGGTATTCAGGATAACCACAACGAATGTGCATGAGATAGATCTGCATACATTGGAGGCAGAGCATGCAGATCTATCTCATGTACATTCATTGTGGATATCCTGAAAACCTGGCCTGTTTGTAGCTCTCAAGGACTGGAGTTCGCCACCCCTGTGTTTGACTATAAAGGTGCCACCAGTATCTGAGTTCTTTTTGCTATGCCCTACTAACAGCTAGCTCTCTGGAAATGTTATTACCCAGCCCAGTCTCTCAATCCTTAGTAGTAGTTAGTTTATGGCAATACTTTGCTCCTGCAGGGTGCAGATGCATGAATATGCATACATGACTGCGGGAGGATCTGAGACTTCAAACAGTTGATCTTTATCTTTATGACAAAAAAAAAAAAAGACCTAAAAGCTTTTTCCAAATTGATTTCAATTTGGAACAAAAAACTAACATATTGGTCATTTAGCAGATTTATTACATTTAATATTTAAAAAATACTAAAACCGAGTTTCACTAATTAAATTGCAAAAAAAAGGTCTTGTGGCTGTGTTTTCTCTTATGCTTCAAAAGGAAAATAAACTGTTTTTGTTAATATATTTTCACCATCACTCATTTCTCAGGTTCAGTGTACTGCTCTTTTTCTGTAATTCATCTATTTATATAAGTTCAAGTGCAACCTAAATCCTCTATTTCACTTTCTGTTTTTAGCAACACTACAGTGTATCAAGAGGACAGATCAGCTCTTGCCATTCTGTGTTCTAGTCATGGATTTGGGGGCAGGATGGATAGATGCAGATTGTAAAACATGTTCAACAACTTTTTGGCATTGCAAAACGAGTTCAGATAGTTTACCCTTTCAAAATGCTCTTAGCTCAGGCTATCCATTATTTATCCTCTCTTACTATTATTATCCTCTCTTATTATTATTTAATTGACACACATTCAAAGCATCCTTGGTACATAAGAACATAAGAATTGCCATATTAGGTCAGACCAAGGGTCCATCAAGCCCAGTATACGTTTATAAAGGATCAGAAAATATTATTAAATTAATTCCTCAGTTCTAGCATGCTTTTCTTAAATTTGTATCTCAGAGTCATGTTGTGGAATAGGAATGCTGGCCCAATTGCCAAAGGGTGGCCACCTGTGACCTGCTGATTAATCACTGTCAGTGGTGTGGTTTAAGGCATTTATAGCTCAGGTGTCTGCTGATCCAGTATGCACTGGTGACTGGTACAGGTAAAGAGGCTAGGCAAAGTCAACCAGTGAGAATTTCAGCTGTCAAATCTTTTTTCTTTTTTTTTTTAAACATGTGGATTCCATTTGTTTTTTAATTGCTTGAAATGTTCCCTTTCTTTCACTTCCAAGGTGCGGCTTTCAGCTTCAGTAGCACCGGATCATCTAGTAGTGTGCTCCTGAAGTTTATCAATTTAGGATCATTATTGTCATGATAATGGTTTGCAAAACTTTGTGTCTATCCCCACGTGGAGGTTAACAGACAGATCAATGAGCTTGCATGCTTTCTAAGTGATAAACCATATCAGAAATCTTATCATAAGTCAGATGGATCACACAAATATATATACCATTCTGCAAGCCACTGGAAGAATTTGTTTCTGTGCTTGCTATTGCGACTGTCGCTGCTCGACGCCCTCACTCCGCCCTCCTTACCACTGTGGCGACTCCCTCCAGGCCTGATGGATGGTTTGCTGCTGCAGTGTCTTCTTGCCATCTTCCTTCGGCGTTCCCAGAGCGGCACGACGCTGTGGATCCGCCATGTTCCTGATCACGTAGGACACGCGCACTCCGAATGATGTACCAACAAGGGTGCGAACCTCTGGGGCGTCCCCCTGAACTGACGTCATCCGCTTCCAATATAAAAGGTCTCAGAAATTGCTAACTGATCGAGTTAGCAAAGGGTTTCGCTACCTAAGCTACTCTGCCTCCTCAGACTTACCAGGGGTACCCACTCCTCGGGAGCCTCGCTCTCTTTTCTCTATTTCAGATTGCCGATGGGAACCGGTACTCACTCCTCGAGGGCCCATGTTCCTGAACACTCTGAAGATTCTCTACTGCCTGGAAGCTATCACAGATACAGACAATTGTGAGTTACCATCGCGCTCTCAGAGCTTTCCCTGCAACCAGGTACCTGCTCCTTGAGGGCCTAATCCTTTCCAGCTACTGAGTTTCTAAAGACCTTATGTGAGATCTGTCATCCAGTTCTGGCTATGAACACAGCATACCTGTCTACTCACTATCTATAGTTTCTCTACAGCTCAGCAACCCTGGGATTATGGTTCCTACAGATTGCCAACTCCATACGGAGATTCATAACAGCTTGCTAACTCCTTCTCCTTCAGGAGCTAGTACACAATGGATTGCTACTCCTAGCTCTAACACAGAGCTTTCCTAACAAGATTGCTAACTCCTCCCCTTCATAGGAGTTTAACCATAATAGATTGCTAGCTTCTCCCTCCAGAGGAGTTCGCACATAACAGATTGCTAACTCCTCCCTTCTCAGGAGTCGAAGCATAAGAGATTGCTAACTCCCTAGCAGATCTCTAACAGATTGCTAACTCCGTCTACGGAATATATCAGATTGCTACTCCTATCTGATTGCTCCTCCCATCAGCTTAGCGGATTATAACATAACTGCACTAACCACATCCTCTGGCAACAAATTCCAGAGTTTAATTGTGCGTTGAGTGAAAAAGAACTTTCTCTGATTAGTTTTAAATGTGCCACATGCTAACTTCATGGAGTGCCCCCTAGACTTTCTATTATCTGAAAGAGTAAATAACCGATTCACTTCTACCTGTTCTAGACCTCTCATGATTTTAAACACTTCTATCATATCCCCCCTCAGCCGTCTCTTCTCCAAGCTGAAAAGTCCTAAACTCTTTAGTCTTTCCTCATAGGGGAGCTGTTCCATTCCCTTTATCATTTTGGTCGCCCTTCTCTGTACCTTTTTCCATCATAACTATATCTTTTTTGAGATGCAGCGACCAGAATTTTACACAGTATTCAAGGTGCAGTCTCACCATGGAGCAATACAGAGGCATTATGACATTTTCCGTTTTATTCACCATTCCCTTTCTAATAATTCCCAACGTTCTGTTTGCTTTCTTGACTGCCGCAGCACACTGAACCAACGATTTCAATGTATTATCCACTATGACACCTAGATCTCTTTCTTGGGCGGTAGCACCTAATATGGAACCTAACATTGTGTAACTATAGCATGGGTTATTTTTCCCTATATGCATCACCTTGCACTTATCCACATTAAATTTCATCTGCCATTTGGATGCCCAATTTTCCAGTCTCACAATGTCTTTCTGCAATTTATCACAATCTGCTTGTGATTTAACTACTCTGAACAATTTTGTATCATCTGCAAATTTGATTACCTCACGCGTCGTATTTCTTTCCAGATCATTTATAAATATATTATAAAGTAAGGGTCCCAATACAGATCCTTGAGGCACTCCACTGCCCACTCCCTTCCACTGAGAAAATTGTCCATTTAATCCTACACTCTGTTTCCTGTCTTTTAGCCAGTTTGTAATCCACGAAAGGACATTGCCACCTATCCCATGACTTTTTACTTTTCCTAGAAGCCTCTCATGAGGGACTTTGTCAAACGCCTTCTAAAAGTCCAAATACACTACATCTACTGGTTCACTTTTATCTACATGTTTATTAACTCCTTCAAAAAAGTGAAGCCGATTTGTGAGGCAAGACTTGCCTTGGGTAAAGCCATGCTGACTTTGTTCCATTAAACCATGTCTTTCTATATGTTCTGTGATTTTGATATTTAGAACACTTTAGTTTCCACTATTTTTCCTGGCACTGAAGTCAGGCTAACCGGTCTGTAGTTTCCCAGATCGTCCCTGGAGCCCTTTTTAAATATTGGGGTTACATTAGCTATCCTCCAGTCTTCAGGTACAATGGATGATTTTAATGATAGGTTGCAAATTTTTACTAATAGATAACCCTGAGATGTATACCATCTGGTCCAGGTGATTTACTACTCTTCAGAAATCATACTCCTTGAAAGGAAAATATCGCCAAGAAACAGTAATCAGATCATGTTAGAGGACAATACCATACTCAATTTTGCAGATAATATCAGGGATATGGGTGTAATTCTAGACTCAGAATTCAGCTTTAAAAAATAAGTTACAACAAAAGTAAAAGAAGGATACGCAAAGCTATTAATTCTATGGCGACTGAAACCCTTACTTGAGCTGAATGACTTTCGTACAGTATTACAGTCATTACTATTTGGTAGTTTGGATTATTATATCTCCTTGCTATTAGGATTACCTGCTTCTACTATCCAACCTTTACAGGTACTTCAGAACGTGGCAGCATGCATTTTGACTGAGCAAAGGAAAAACGAACATATTACACCAACCTTAATTCATTTGCACTGGTTACCAATAGAACACAGAGTTAAATTTAAATCTCTCTGCATTTTATATAAGTTGATTTATGGAGACCAGGTAGATTGGCTCAATGCAGCTATTAAATTACATGTCCCTCAGAGAAATCTGTGTTCCGCTAATAAAGGGCTACTAACGATACCTTCAGTTCAATCAGCTCGACTAAATCAAGTGAAAGATAGAGCCCTTCCACTGGCAGGCCCGAATTTATGGAACATGCTCCTGGTAGAAATCAAAATGGAGGTGAATTTTAAACAGTTTAAAAAAGGTTTGAAAACATGGCTTTTTAAGGAGGCATACTCCAATCAGTCCTGAAGTCTGTTTTTATGCTCTATTTTACTGTTTTATGTATGAACGTTCTGATTTTTACTGTTTTTGGTTATAAGGATTTTTAGAGTTGATATAATAGCTTATTTTAGGAGAAAGAGGAGGAGTGAATAGGAGTTTTTGATATATTTTAGGATCATTTTATGAAATGTCGCTATTAGCTGTAATCTTTTAAGTTTTATATCGTCTTATGTTTTACCTGGCTGTTTTACTGTTTATAATGTATTTATTGTTATAAACCATTACGATGGAATCTGAGTGACAGTATATAAGATCCAATAAATAAATAAAATTTCAAATTGCACATGACATTGTAACTGAAATGAACAGCACATTGAGTGTAGATCTGTACATATTTGTTCCAAATAGCCACATTGCATATCCAGTCTTACCATCTTATCCTTTTGCACAATTATGATTACAGCAAAGAATATAGAAAGTGGAAGTGGCACCCTAAGAACTAAAGTGCAGCTCTAATGTTAGAGCTTATAGCAGCACAACTATGAGATGTTAACAAGAAGTCCATGTTGAAAGAGTGCACTCAAGGGGCCAGCCCAGGGGCGGATTTGCCTATCGGGGGGCAAGTCACGCTAGTCACGTAGTCTGCTGAGCGTGGCCGTGACAGAGCCGTGCTCGGCAGACCACGTGGTATCTCCTGGGCCGGCCTGGGTGGCAAATCCCCGCACAGGTCTTCATCGGGAATCCGCTGCTGGGCCAGCCTAACTGCCAAGGCAGCAGAGTACAATAAGTAGGCCTCAGACAGTGCATAGTGAAAGAATGCACTCAAGGGGACAGCCTAAGGGCCAAGGCAGCAGAGTTCAACAAGAAGGCAGCAGGACCAAGACCCAAGAGCACAGCATGGAGGCCGAGGACCAGGAGAAGACACTGCTGCATGGTGGCAGAAGACACTGCAGCATGAAGGCAGGAGCCCCAGGAAAAGACATTGCAACATGGAAGTAGGAGTCCCATGAGAAGACACAGCAGCAAGGAGGCAGCAGCAGGATAAACTGAGATGAGATGAGACACCAGCATGGCAGCAGCAGCAGGATGAGATGAGATGAGACACCAGCATGAAGGCAGCAGCAGGATAAGCTGAGATACGAAAATGAAGGCAGCAGCAGGATAGGATGAGATGAGACACCAGCATGGAGGCAGCAGCAGCAAGATGAGCTGAGATGAGATGAGACCAGCATGGAGGCAACAGCAGGATGAGCTGAGATGAGATGACCAAAGACACACACCAGCATCACAAGCAGGATTTAAGACATGATGAGAAGAGACAGCAGCTGGACCCATGAATGGAGACCGCATCAAGAAGGTTGGAGTACGGGCAGAGCATCGAGGAGGGCTTTAGGACTAGACAGCTGGACAACAGTGGCAAACAGTAGACCATCCCTTCTGCAAGCCGACACAGGAACTCTGTGTTCAGGACAGGCCCAGCAGGTTTCTTTCATCTAGCTGGCACAGGAACTCTCTACAGAGGCCCAGCCTGGCTTCTTTGGACAAGTCTTGTTAGTTGGCATTGAATGTAAGCATGGCTTGCTACTTTAGGGCAGCATTTATTTGGGGTGGCCTATCCTTGGGGCATCTCTCAGGCCTGAAACTGCTGTGGGGCATGGAGTCCTAGGTTGTTGGGGAAGGCACAGGTGGAGACTTGAGTATGCATTGTAAGATTTGAGTCAAGATGCTGGTCATGTTGTTAAATGCTGTCGCCACCACTGTCAGAGTTTGTGAGTGTGCTGCCATCTGGGCCTGGGTTTGATTAACAGCCCTCCTCAGGCAACACTAGCTCTGCCTGTATGTGGTGAAGGTGTGCCCCCATGCCTCCTTTCCAGCCAGTCCAGCTGCTCATGCATTATATGTCTCTGTTGGTGCTGTCAGTGGCAGTGCTGGTGCCAGTGCCGATGACAGTGTTGGTGCTGTACAGTGCTGGTCATGGTACGAGCTGTATCTGCCTCCAAAAGCAGCACAAGAGTGCTGTGGACTGCTCCTGCTGAGTGCTTGCTGCCTCGTGCTGGTGACATGGTGTCCTCGAAAGAGGTTGTGGTGACTCAACTGGCTCCCACTGCAGGCTGAATTCCTCCATGAAGGCTGGTACGTTTAGATTCACATTGAATAGGCTTGCTGAACGGAGTGTTGCACTGGAGGAAAAAAAAAATGTATGTCATCAGCAGTGTACCCCAAGGCTGGCAAGTAAACAACAGAGTGGCATCAAATAGATGTTAAATAATGCCACTGACAGACATGAGCTTTGGGGGTACACCAGAAGAAAGAGTAAACCAAGAGGAGAGAACAGGCTCAGCCATAACTTGCTGTGTGCAGTTAGTCAAATAGGATGTGAACCATGATAGAACTTTACCAGCGAAGCCCGAAGAGGAGAGATGAAATAAAATGACAGAGTGGTCAATATTATCATAGGCAGAAGAAATGTTGAGTAAAATGTGTATATTCTGTTCCTGTTTCAAACCCACAACTAATGGACTAGAAAGAAACCCATGACTAGAAAGGAAACACATTTCCGTATTGTGAAACTTGCGGAACCCAAATTGGTACTGATCTAAAGTGGACTGAGAATCAAGAAAATCCTAAAGCTAATGCAAACATTTTCAGTAACTTTTGTTAAATAGGAAAGAAACGATATGGGATGGTAGTTTGAAAAGAGTGTCGGGTCAGCTGAAGATTATTTAAGAACAACTGCTCTTTTTCAAGGTATTGTGAAAATACCAGAGGATAACGAGGAGTTTACAAGCTTGGCAATAAACTCTGCAGTTTTGTCCCTAACAATTTTCATCAAAACAGTGGAGCAAGGATTAAGAGAACTAGTGGAAGAGTTTAAATGACTGATGGCCTGGACAATTTCAGCTCTGACACCTCCTCAGAACTGTCCCATCTCATTCCATCAAAAAACAGATTATCCATAGGGGACCTAGGATCATAAGAAAATGTAGTACATATGGAGTTTATTTTGTCATAAAAATAACATGCAAATGTCTCTACAAAGTTCAATCCTAGGTTGCACACAGGGACAGCTTTTGAGGCTGGAGATGGGGAGAAAAACTGTTTAACCAAATTAAACAGCTTTCAGGCCGATTCAGAAAAATCCACGGGAGAGCTGGTGAGTGCCTGCTCTCCAGGCGTGCGCACAGGCCACTCTCCTGGGCGCGCGATTCAGGAGGGTGGCCTAGCAAACTAGCGCCTCCTTTTTGACAGGAATGGTGGCTGTCAGCGGATTTGACAGCCGACACTCAATTTTGCTGGCGTCGGTTCTCAAACCCGCTGATAGCCACGGGTTCGGAAAATGGACGCCGGCATAATTGAGTGTCCATCTTCCAACCACGGGCCGATTTTTTTTAAAATTATTTTTACTTTTTTTTTACTTTTGGGGCCTCTGACTTAATATCGCCATGATATTAAGTCGGATGGTGCACAGAAAACTGTTTTTACTGCTTTTCTGTGCAATTCCCTGGCACTGGCAGAAATTAATGCCAGCCTTTGGGCAGGCGTTAATTTCTGAAAGTAAAATGTGCGGCTTGGCTTCACATTTTACTTTCTGTATCGCGCGGGAATAAATAATAGGGCCATCAACATGCATTTGCATGTTTTGGGCCCTATTAGTTTCAGGGGGGTTAGACACGCATTTTTGATGTGCTATTACCTCTTACTGAATAAGGGGTAAAGCTAGCACGTCGAAAACGTGCATCCAAATGCGGGTTAACAGTGCTCTCCACTTCAGCCCTGGGGCTGAAGTAAGTTACACGCGCCAGCTGACTGCCGGCGCGCAATCCCAAACACAGTGGCAAATGGCCACTGTGCCTGAAGCCTCAGGCCCCGCCCCCTCCCTGCCCCTTTTTACAAGCACCAGGACTTACACGCGTCCCGGGGCTTTACACGCGTCGCCGGGCCTTTTTAAAATCCGGGAATATGTTATAAAATAACCTAGGCGCACTTATCTGTGCATCTTATTTTGCAGTTGGACACACACAGTCATGCACAACCAGGTATGAGTCATGCAAGTGGGGGAATTTTATAACAGGCGCATATCCACGCCATGACCCGTTTCACAAGTTCGTCCACCAGTTCACCCAGTCTAGAGCTAGCTCCTCGAAACCCCCTTGGTTCTTTAGCCTGCACTTCCCCCAGTTACTCCAGACTCCTTAAAACACTCAGGGATGCCTGTTTTATTATTATATTTTTTTTAACTTGCGCCTCCTCCATAGCAGAAGTAAGGTTTCACGGCACTAGACCTGGGCGCGTGCCCAGGCACATAAGTACTTGTGCACACTTCTCTTGGGTCTGCCCTGGAACACCCACACTTTGCCCACATCACACTCCTTTTTCGTTCCAAGTGATATATTCGTGTTTCAGGAGATGCACGCGCATGTAGGTGGCTTTTAAAATCGGACAGACATGTGCATGTCCCACATGTGTGCACATCTCCCAATTTTGGCGCACACCCAGCTTTTAAAATTCACCTTAAAGGAATTTATAAAAATTAGGTCAAGGGTGTCACCTGCTTTGTGGATGGGAGCAGAGGCAATCTGCTTCCAACCACAGGCAGATAATGTATTCAAAAAGATAACAGCAGTATTGGAGAGATGGAAAAGGTCTTACCTGCAAATTAAAGTTACCAGGTATTACTGGCTTAGTTAAATCAATATCAGAGATTACCAAAAACTTATGAACTGAGAGGAATTATGAGATAATAAACCAGGGGGACAATATGCTAGGTAAATGTTTAGGTATCTAGATTTCAACAATAAACCTCATATGGGGATGAGGTAGTGAGTGACTTGTTGAAATCTTGTAGCATTGATTCAAACTGGGATATCACAATTTTGCAGCCAAAAACAGTCTGGAGATGTCAGGATGAAAATACCATGAATTATAGTTATTTTTTGGAGCTTAATTGAGCATTAATCAACAGAATTTGCAAGTGTGGTGGAAAGCAAAATAGATGGAGAGGATTGCAATGGAATGTGAATAAATGCTGACCTTAAAGCAGTGGTTCATCTTCGGTGGGAGAGTGTGTCTGGGCTTTATCTTTCATGGCCAATAACAGTGGAAATCAGATCTCCTGGGCAAGTCAAGGCCATGATTACAATCAACCCAGCCACGATGGTAAAGCCGCCGAGGAGGTGGTCACAGCTGATGGAATATGCAGATAAAGTCCTCAGGCAAGTGGTAGCTCAGTCCACTGGAATCCTCCGACATCCACAACCCAGGCTTAAGGCCTGGCACCATGGATGATGGCACTCGGTGGGCAGGGCATCGAATTGAGAGGCAGGGGAAATACAGATATAGAAGGCACAAAGTATTCAGCTACTTTTTTTTTTTTTTTACCAGTGGGTAATCAAATATCTAAAGAGAAACTACAAAGTTTCTCTAACTTAATTTAATATTTATAAATTACCTTTTCAGCACAAAGCGATGTATAACCAATAAAACATCTTTGCTACTAGGTAGCTTTGTGGAAATTAACCAGTAACCACTACAATATAGTACAAGTAGCAACACGAGTCATTTGGTCATTTGTCTGTAACACTTCTAGGCTTTCCAATGCGTTTAAAATAACAATTAGATTTGTGGCACAGTAGAGTAATCTCATAAAAAAATAAAGCCAGTTAATTTAAAAATCTAGGCCCTGGGATGCTGCCACAATAAGCATGTAACTTTACCATCTTCTTTATGTATCTGTTTTAAAGATTCAAAGATAAAGAGGTCAATATTCAAAGCGCGTTCAGCGCTATTTAGCCAGATAAGTGTAACTCATGTGACTAAATAGCAGCTGCTGAATATGCGCCTACGTTCAGCAACCACCACTTAAGCCATATAAGTCACTTATGCAGCTAAAACGTTAGCCTCATAACTTGTGGGAGTGTACAAGTGGGTGGATCGGGGCAGAGTGAGAAAGACGTAAACGTTATGCAGCTAACTTCCGATATCCAGTTAGGCGTACCATAGAGCAGGTCTAATTTTAGCCGGTTATAACTTATATGGCTAGGCGTGGATATATAAGAGTATATTCAGTGGCTTAGCCGTGCCGCTGAATATTCCTTGCAATTTAGCTGGATAACTTACATCAGGCTGAAGTACTTAAACGGCCAGTTTTGGATATTGACTTCAGAATATTTTTTTATAGAGAAAAGACAAAATTCCCCAGCTTGCTGATCAATTAGAAGGACAAAAAGTGAAAAGCACTAAACAGGGAAGAGATCTAGGAGTAATCATCTCAGATGACCTGAAGGTTGACAGTCAGCACAATTAGACAGCAGGGAAAAGTATCAGCATATTCAAATGCATAAGCAAAAAGGAAGTAATATTGTCTTTGTCACTTATCTGTGCAGGCAGAGGCAGCTAGGAAAACTGGCTGGGCCAGATTACTATATTTTATTTTATTTAAATATTTTTATATACCGACAGTCGTTGTGAACATCTCATCAGTTTACATAAAAGGGAATGCAGCGACAGGCTTTACAATAAACTAGGAACTGGCGAAGAAAGAAAAAAAACTAATAGATATCAAAGGAAAAGGGGTAACCATGTACAGAGAAAATAATTTCGCAGGCAAGAGAATGACCTGATAAATAAATTACATTAGAAGCAAATTATTTACATTGGAAGCTAATCAATACGTTTAGCAACAATATATTAACAGACAAAGGATTTAGAAACGGCGGAATTTACATATGCAAGGAGAAGAAGTGTTGGCATCAGTATGCAGAGTGGAGAACATATATTTGGAGTCAAATTACATTCAACGTATATCACTTATTAGGGATGTGAATCGTGTCCTCGATCGTCTTAACGATCGATTTCGGCTGGGAGGGGGAGGGAATCGTATTGTTGCCGTTTGGGGGGGTAAAATATCGTGAAAAATCGTTAAAAATCGTTAAAAATCGAAAAATCGAAAAACCGGCACATTAAAACCCCCTAAAACCCACCCCCGACCCTTTAAATTAAATCCCCCACCCTCCCGAACCCCATCCCTCGCCGGAACATCGTTAAAAATCGAAAAATCGAAAAATCGAAAAACCGGCACACTAAAACCCCCTAAAACCCACCCCCGACCCTTTAAATTAAATCCCCCACCCTCCCGAACCCCCCCCCAAATAACTTAAATAACCTGCGGGTCCAGCGGCGGTCCGGAACGGGCTCCTGCTCCTGAATCTTGTCGTCTTCAGCCGGCGCCATTTTCCAAAATGGCGCCGAAAAATGGCGGCGGCCATAGACGAAAAAGATTGGACGGCAGGAGGTCCTTCCGGACCCCCGCTGGACTTTTGGCAAGTCTCGTGGGGGTCAGGAGGCCCCCCACAAGCTGGCCAAAAGTTCCTGGAGGTCCAGCGGGGGTCAGGGAGCGATTTCCCGCCGCGAATCATTTTCGTACGGAAAATGGCGCCGGCAGGAGATTGACTGCAGGAGGTCGTTCAGCGAGGCGCCGGAACCCTCGCTGAACGACCTCCTGCAGTCGATCTCCTGCCGGCGCCATTTTCCATACAGAAAATGGCGCCGGCCATACGTGTATGGCTGGCGCCATTTTCCGTACGAAAACGATTCGCGGCGGGAAATCACTCCCTGACCCCCGCTGGACCTCCAGGAACTTTTGGCCAGCTTGTGGGGGGCCTCCTGACCCCCACGAGACTTGCCAAAAGTCCAGCGGGGGTCCGGAAGGACCTCCTGCCGTCCAATCTTTTTCGTCTATGGCCGCCGCCATTTTTCGGCGCCATTTTGGAAAATGGCGCCGGCTGAAGACGACAAGATTCAGGAGCAGGAGCCCGTTCCGGACCGCTGCCGTTCCGGACCGCCGCTGGACCCGCAGGTTATTTAAGTTATTTGGGGGGGGGTTCGGGAGGGTGGGGGATTTAATTTAAAGGGTCGGGGGTGGATTTTAGGGGGTTTTAGTGTGCCGGCTCACGATTCTAACAATTTATAACGATAAATCGTTAGAATCTGTATTGTATTGTGTTCCATAACGGTTTAAGACGATATTAAAATTATCGGACGATAATTTTAATCGTCCTAAAACGATTCACATCCCTATGACACTTATGTTGTGACAGGAAGATTACAGGCAATAGCTTTAGAGAAGACGTATTTACATAAGTGAGGACAAATAATTTAGAGGCAATGCTCAGATGAGAGAACTACTGTCCATGGATAAAAAATAGGAGGAGCAGCGAGGTAGGGGTGGGGAGGAGGGCAGGTCTGCAGAATGCGGAAAGAAGATAGGGAGAGAGGGTGAGGTGACAGGGCGGGGGGCGGGGGGGGGGGGGGCGGGAAGAAGGGTGACTTGCAAAGGGTGATTGGCTGAAGTGGTTCAAGTTCAAATTTTAATTATTTTCTTCTTGAATACTTCTAGCAACATAGGTGATGTGTTTCTGACATTTAACTGTCTGCTATCTTTCGTTCAGACTATTTATTTATTTTACATCATATTCTCTCCTTTACTTTAGGACATTCATCTATGCAGCCTTGACTAAAGGAAGACCCACGCCTCTTTATATAGTTATCCTGGCTGTAATATTCTGTACCTTTAATGGGTTCCTTCAAGGACACTGCATGGTTTATGGTACTGAATATCCCGACACCTGGTTCACGGATATCAGATTTACCTCAGGTAATTTATTTAAAGCTTAATACCAGTTGTAATATGTGAAGATATTTTCAGGAGCAGTTCAGACATTTGACAGAACAAATCAGCTGCGCATCACACAGCTAAATACAGCGCCTACATTGGCGAAGGCTGTGAGCAATGGTAAGGGAAGAGCATAAATGCTGATGAAAGGATAAGAAACCCATTTTTAGAGAAGAAAGTGGTTAAAGCACTCCACTATTGAATGCAGATAAGGCAATGGGATATGAGGGAGTGCATCCCAGGTACTGAATGATGGGGGCCGTCTTTAGTCTGGTACAAACAGAAGTACCACACTGGACTCTGCAGCTATAGGGGCCCCCACCACCAGTGGCCACTTCTGCTCAAATCTGAATATAGATCGGAGACAGCAGAACACTGTTTTGGTTTGGGGGAGAGGGGCCTTGCAAATTGCCCCAGCTGTGCCCCTGTTTATGATCGTCATTCTTTCTCACATACATTCTTTATGTAAACCATATAAAGTGTACAGTAATTGGTTATTATAACTATGAAGAGGTGGGGAGGCAGGGGGAGAGGACAGGACAGTGGCCAGAGCAAGGGTGGTAGAAATAGGGAGAGAGAAGAGGAGCTGAAGGGTGAAGAGGGGATGGAGGAGATAAAGAGCGCTGGGAGAAAGGAGAAGGAGGAGGAGACTGGTGGCAGGTGAGAAAGAGGAAGGTACCAGAGGCAAAGAGGTGGCGAGGGGAGAGAAGATAAACCTGCTTCCCACAAGAAAAAATGATGAAGGCTCAGAGGCCCAAACATCATAATATGGGTGATTATAATATGGGTGATTATAATATGGGCAATTATAATATGGGTAATTATAATGTGGGTATTTATAATATGGGTGATTGTAATATGGGTGATTATAATATGGGTAATTAAAATGTGGGTATTTATAATATGGGTGATTATAATATGGGCAATTATAATATGGACAATTATAATATGGGTATTTATGATATGGGTGATTATAATATGGGTATTTATAATATGGGTAATTATGATATGGGTATTATGATGGGCTGCCAAGCCTTTGTCCTTTGTCTCATGAGAGGTGGGTAGGGTGGAGAAAAAATGGAGAGACAGCAAGAGGTGGGGAAGTGGTGGGAGCTGGGAGAAGAGCAAGAGGTGGGTGAGAGGAGGGCAAATAAGGAGGGGGGCTGAAGGGATAGGAAATAGTAGGGGCAAGGGAAGAGAGAAGGGGTGGGGCAAGAAGGGGGCTGAGGGAAGAAGATAGGGCAGGGGTTGAGAGGAAGAGGCACTGGGGATAGGAGGAGAGAGGAAGGGGCTGAGGGCAGGAGAGAAGTCTCTTCCTCTGTCCCCTGCCACCAGCCCTCTTCCCCCTGCTCCCAGCCCTCTTCCCCATCCTCCTCTTCCACCTTCAGCCCCGTCCCTCCACACCTCTATTGCTTGTGTCCACTGCCTCATCCTCAACCCCTCATTATCTCCCCACTCTTGCTCTCTTCTCTCTCTTCGGCTTCCATCCTCCTCCTCTCCCCTGCTCCTTGCTTTCTTCTCCCTGTTCCCACCACTCTCCCTCCTCTTGCTCACTCTGCCTCTTGCCCTAACCCTTCCTCTTGCTTTCCTCCAGCCAGCCCCTACCTCCTGCTCTCCCACGCCTCCCCATCTTTCAGCCAGCACCATCCATATATACCTGTCCTGGTGGTGTGGCTCTCCCACCCAGATCTCTTTGAAGAACTACTGAGGGAGGTAGTAGAGGCAGTGCAGGAAAGAAGTAGAGCAATAAAGGCAGGTCCCTCGGCAGCACAAAAAAACAGGTCCCACAGTCCGAGGCGGCAGTGGTAAGAGAAAAAGGTCCTGGTGTCAGCAGAAGAGAAGGAAGCTCCTGTCAGCAGTGACAGCAAGGGAGAGGTCTGGCAGCAAAGAGGGCCCATGTGTGGCTGCTGCTGCTTTTTTAAGTTTGCAGTGGAAGTTACATCTTTATAAGTACATTTTAAAAGGTGCATGCATGTGCCCATAAACGTGCATATTAGGCAAAAATATGCTCAATTTTATATGCAAGTACACGTGTACCATTTATAATATCCCTACCTCACATATGTGTTGGAGCCTTTACGTGTGTACTCACAAGTGACCACCTGAGAGAGAGAGAGAGAGACTGTTTTAAAGGGCCATCTAAATGGCTAACCAACAATATTAAAAGCCATATGTGGCTAAATTTTATAGAATTTGGCTGCATTCTGGGGATGGGCAGGCGGCATTTCAGGGAACAGTGGAGTGAGCCGCATAAGTTGTGTGGCTAACTCTGCTTTACTTATGCGGCTAACAATGGTCACACCTTAAGGCTGTCCTAAAGTTTGCCGCATAAACATATAATGCGGCTAACTTTAAGATAGCTGTGTAACTCAGTAACATCACTGCGCCGCTGAATATATCTGGTATAGTTTGAATCCATGCAGTCACATGTCTACTGGATCTTTAAAGGCCAACACCTTAACCACTCAACCATCGTGGTGCCTTAAGGAAAATTTTAAAAGCCCTACGCGTGGCAAATCCGAGAGATACGTGCGTGACTGGGATGCGTGCTAGCAGCTCGGATTTTAAGAGGCCCGCAGCCACACGTGTATCTCCCGGTATGTGCATTGGAAAGGTTTTTGCAAAAAGGGGCAGGCCGAGGGCACGGTCTGGGCAGGCCGGGTCAGCGCCATTAAGACAGTGTCGTGCACAAGTGTGCACCAGAATCCCACAACCGTGTAACTTGCTGCTGCTATGGACAGTGGGTAAGGAGTAAAATTCTAAAAATTAAGACAGTTAATGTGGTTTTAGGGGTTGGGGGCTAATAGGGCAAAAGGGAGACAGGTTAGGTAGGGGGTTTAGGAAGTCCACTCCTTTACTAGGAGGGAACAGGGAAATAGGCCCTAATGCATTGCCATGCACATCTACTAAAATCCCCCCAATTACGTGCACAACATGGCATTCGCGCACACTTGGGCGCGTCGATACAAAATCGTGTGCGCATGTGCGCGCGGGTAGCGAATTTTATAACATGCGAGCATATACATGCACATGTTATAAAATCGGCACGTTCATGTGCGCGGCTCTTAAAATCTACCTATTAGTTCATATTTTGAATGGGGGATGTTGGTCTTAAGGAGAAATACTAGTTTTAGATCTGCTTTCCAATTCATTTGAAACAAATATCCTTCTACAGCAGGGTTTCCCAAACCTGACCTGGGGACCCCACAGCTAGTTGGGTTTTCAGGATATGAGCAATGAATATGCATTAGATACATTTACATATCATCAAGATTCAGTATATGCAAATATAGCTCGTGCATATTCATTCTGGATATCCTGAAAACCAGATTGGCTGTGGGGTCACCAAGGCAGATTGGGAAGCTCTGTTCTACAGTTCTTTGTAAACTATTAGACTGAATTATACATGTCAGTCCCTTCATCTTGGGAAACTGGCAGTGTAAAATAATTAAGAAAATGTAGCTGGCATGACTGGAAATAAGGGAGTTCATTGGCTAGTCAGCTTTGAAAGCTGGGCCTATTGTACATATCAGGTCTATTGTTAACAAACAATTCAGGGAAGGGATGGATATGATATTCAGCAGGCTTCAAGAAATTACAAGAAGATGTAATTTTACATCCAAAAAGATGTTCCTGAATACAATGGGGCAGATTTTCAAAGGGTTATGCGCGTAACTTATGTGCAAAACCCCGAGTAAGTGCCACTGCGTGCGACGAGCGCAAGCCCCTGGGCGCGCATATGTCCCGGGGCTTTGAAAAAGGGGCGGGAAGGGGGTGGGGTGCCGGGCTGGGGGCGGTCCGGGGGCAGGACCGAGGCCTCCGGCACGGCATCCTTCCCGGAGGCTCGTGTGCCGGCAGCTGGCTGGCGCGTGCAAGTTACGCCAGAGGCAGGCGTAACTAAGACAACAAAGGTGGTGGTGGGGGATTTAGGTAGGGCTGGGGGCGGGTTAGATAGGAGAAGGGAGGGGAAGGTGGGGGGCAGCGGAAGGAAAGTTCCCTCCGAGGCCGCTCCGATTTCGGAGCGGCCTCGGAGGGAATGGGCAAAGCCATCGGGGCTCCCCTTGGGCTCGGCGCACCCAAGGTGAACAAATGTGTACCCCCTTGCTCGCGCCGACCTCGGATTTTATAAAATGCGCACAGCTGCACGCACGTGTTATAAAATCGGGCGTAGATTTGTGCGTGCCGGGTTGCTCGCACAAATCTACACCCACGCGCATGTTAGAAAATCTGGCCTAATATGATGAAAAGAAGCTACAGGGAAGAAAGTAGGGTTGCCAATTTTCAACCGTCAAATTCCCAAACTCTTGGAGATGCTGTTTACCAGCTCAGGGGACAAACCACTGTATTGTTAAATTTTGTAGGCATCTATTGACTGAAGTCTATGTAAGCAACAGAAAATAAATGTATCCAGCACATACTGAATATAGAGTAGCTAGTAAAGTGCATGCTTTATTATATAACTGCAGGGAAGGATTAGATGTTAACTCACAGAGAGTTAAAGTCAGGACATTTTCAAATATTTTAGCCCTTCCTCTATTTTCTGCGCAGCACCCCAAAAAATCTGTACAGTCTAGAAAAAAAAAAATCGGGTCAGTTGACATTTGACAACCCTAGGTTAGATATGGGTTGGGTTTTAACTCAAAGTTACAGTTCTAATAGGAAACGTCATGCAATACGGTGTGAGAAAGCTCTCTTGCAGAGGGCATGGTTACTTAAAGTAGAGAAGAACCATCTCCAAGATAAAACAGAGAGAAGGTTGGAAGAGAAGGTAAGAAAAGGAGAAATTTGTGTAAAAGAATTTGGTTAAAGTTAGATTTACCAGCAGAATTATACGAAAATATAGAGCTCTGCTGTAGTTAAATGGACAAATTGAATTGGATCTGATTGGTGTTGAATTTGATGCTGAACAGTGGCAATGGTCAGACAGAAGTTGGTTTTGGGAATCCAAAGCTATGGGAACTGACAGGCCTTCAGTGTTCAAACATTGACTCTGTGCATATACTGGAATAGTGAATTGCTGTTATAAAGAAGCTGCAAGGTTTTGTTTAGAGCTAAATCTCCAAATTAATACTTTTGGAAATAAATACAATTAAGGAAAATCTCTCCACGAACTAGTACTTGAAAATACTTGAAACTGAGATAAAAGTCTTTACATTTTAAAGTGGTTGCAACAGAAATTTAATTTTTCTCTCAAATTCTGTTTAAGTGAAATTGAAGGATATGATTAGAAAAAAAAGTAAATTTGATTATCTCTGACAAACTTAGGCTTGGATTTTCTAAAATTGCATGCGATATCTAGATCGGGGCGGTGTCAGCACCGGAAGGGGAGGAGTCGGGGCGGATGCGGCGGAGACATCGCTGGTGGCGAAAAGGTAAGAACCCTTATCGCCGCCAGTAACGCGCCCAATAGCACCACCTTTCACGGTGGCGCTATTGGTTTGCAAAAGCCGGCAACGATAACACTGCAATGGTGCGATTGCTGCCGGCTTTCGCAGGCCCGCCCCCCACTTCGCCCCCCAGTAACGCGCGATTCTCAAAGAAAATCCAGGCCTTAGTTAAGACAAAACAGTCCAGTGTTCCAGCAAATTAGACATATGCACACCCAGAACTTGTGGAAATTAATTTGTGAAAGAGTAGACAGTCTCTCCTGTTTATTCTGTTAACATTTCAGTAGTAGGTGCTGTGTTGAGGACAGATGAGGACTGGAGAGACTCAAGAAATGCCAATGCACTCCAGCATCACTTGCAAAGGTTCATCAGGAATATAATACTCACCTTGGTAACTTCCAGAAAGGGAGTAAATCCTGCAAGACATAAAAGTGTGAAAAATTTGAGGAAAGAATTAACAAATAAACCAAACAAATATTTCCAGAATGTTACTTATCTCACATAGGGGGTCATTTTCTAAAGGGTTCGCACGCGAAAAGGGACTTTTCACATGCGAAAAGTCCCTTTTCGTGTGTGATACCTAGATTGGGGTGGAGTCGGGGCAGATTCCGCACCAGAAGGGGAGGAGTCGGAGCAGACTCCGCATCGACTTCGCTGACGGCGAAAAGGTAGGACCCCTTATCGCTGCCAGTAACGCGCCCAATAGCGCCACCTTTCACGGTGGCGCTATTGGTTTGCGAAAGCCGCTAGCGATCGCACCGCGGTGGTGCGATCACTGCCGGCTTTCACAGGCCCGCCCCCCGGTACCGCGCGATTCACTATTCTCTGCGAGAACAGTGAACCCAGGCCCATAGTCTGTTCTCGACATGAACCATGTTTCGAAATACAGTTTCAGGGGGATTTATGGTGTCCTTGATCTAAAACATTATTAGTCAGGTAGACTATAGAAAGCCATGACCATCCCTGGGAGCAATATGAAATAAATCTACTTTCTGGGATCTGCTGTATAGTTGTGACCTGAACTAGCCATTAGTGGCTACAGGATGCTGGGATTGATGGACCTTGGTCTGACCCAGCCTGACATTTATTATGTGCTTATGTAAGATCAGGATTCTTGGATGGGGAAGAAGAAGGAGAGGCAGTAAGGTTCTGGGATTGAGGAAAGGGAGTACAGAATAGGAGTCATTGGAGGTTGGCTTCCAGGATCTGTGGAGAATGGAGAGGTGGGAAAGAAGGGAGGTTCTAGGATCTGGGGAATAGACTCCAAGATTAAGGGATAGAGGATCTGAATAGTGCTTTAAGGGGAGGGGGGAAGGCCGATGTGCTCCCCCTTGCATAACCTCTGTAGATTCTCACCCAATTTAGTATATACACACACCTGGCATTAATCCTTTTTTCCCACACACAAATGCTGTCGCCCTCCCTCATACCTCTCATCCCTCAGCCTCTCTCATCTCACAATGATCCCCCACTGCCCCTCCTAAACTCTCCAAAATGATTCTCCTTTGTTCTGTCTGCTCCAGGCTCACACCCTCTCCTCCTGTTCCTGAATGACAGGATGTCAGGGGATGGAATAGGGAGCAAAGTAACCCTCTTCTTTGATCAGCTATATCTGCTCCAGGTTCAGCCCTCTCCTCCTGTTCCTTGCCTGGAAAGGGAGGAGCTGGAGCAGGAAGCAGTAGGGTTTTCAAGATGTCCATAATGAATATGCATGAGATATATTTGCATACTTTGGAGATCCAGGGTATGCAAATCACTCTCATGCATATTCAATGTGGCAATCTGAAAATTTGACTGGTTAGGTATGCCTCCAGGAGAGGTTGGGAAACACTGCATTAGATTAATCCATTATCTAGTCCTATGTATGTGCTTGTTTAGGGATCTTTTAATTGACCCTTGGAAAAATAGGTACTGGTTGCCTCACTTTCCGAATGAGGAGAATATGCAATGTGTGTAGAAGATCTATCATGACTTGTAGTAGACTGATCAGGAGAGGACAAAGGAGGGATGGCAGAGTAACACACATTCTGTCCAACTGCAAGATAAATCTCTATTTTAAATTAAAACTGATGGATAAGGAAAGTAACATAACATAGCAGATGCTAGCAGACCAGGACCAATTGGCTCATCCAGTCTGCTTTGTGTCTGTAAGCTATACTAATGTAGCTGAGGATATCTCCCAGCTGTACAAATTTCGACTGCTTACATCGACTGATCGTCACCTTCCTTGCCCCAACCAGCGCCCCAAGTGCTAATGATATCACTCAGCTGTCAGCCATACAAGTTTGACCACTGGATGGATATGGCTGATTAACATTTAGTAACATTACATATGACAGCAGATAAAAACCAACTGGTCTGTCTATCCTGCTCAGTTATTCTGACCATCGTCCAAGTCAGTTGTACTGTCTGCTGCTATACTGTACTGTGTAGATAAGCAAATAACCCTCCATTTGGATCCCCATTTCTTTTACCAAGCTTTTCCCCATCCATGCTCCCCACTGCTGACCTCTGCTTTTGTGCTTAAATTCTGTCCCAGTTTTATGTTCTCCTTCTTCTATTGAAGACCTATTCCATGTGTCTACCACCCTCTTAATAAAGAAACATTTCTCCTAAGCACCCTTCTAAGGTTACCAACTATCCTGATTTTTTTCTGGACGTTACAGATTTTTCAGGTACTGTAAAGAAAGACAAGGAGGGCTAAATTTTCAGAAATGTCTTGAATTTAGCTCTCCATCTATAGGTTAGCATCCAATCCTTCCCTACAACTATATAATACAGTGTGCCCTTAATATTGTTGAACACTTATTTTGTGTTATTTACATCTGTCTTTCCAACCAGTGTGTCATAGCACACTGGTGTGCCTTCAGACCTGATCAGGTGTGTCTTGGTAAAAAAAAAAAGAGTCACCACTGCCTGCTGTTTAAGGGCCTGATTTTAAAAGCATGTACTCCAGTAAACTCCCTGACCTCAATCTACCATACCAGAACCCTCCCCGCTCCCTCCCCATCCCCATCCCCCTACCCCACACCCCCCCTTTGACCATCCCTACACCCCCCCTGCTCCCTCCCCCAGTGCCCCTTAGTGCCTCCATCCTCCCCCCACCTCGCCCCCTCACCCCCTAACAATCTCCCCCTGAAATTACCTTCACCCTTTTACCCGTTCCCTCCACCCCCTCTTCTCCTTAATCCCCTTCCCTCCCTCCCCACGTCACCAGACTCTAATTGTTCTTACGTGCACCTGCCCCTGTATTACTGTAAATAAGTTTCATATGCTAAGTGTATCAAGTGCACATGCCACATAACATTGTATATAAGTTCTTTTGCATATATAATCCTAATCGAATGCAAATAGTTGTAACGCTGCTTGTTGACTCTCCTCTCCTATACTTGTGTATATCATCCAGTTAACCCCTCCCCTGTTCATTGTAATTTCCTTTTCTTCTCAGTTTTTTGTAAACCGACATGATGTGTCCTACGAATGCCGGTATAAAAAAGTTTTTAAATAAATAAATAAATGCACTTTACTTGAGAGCATGGCTTTTGAAAATTGCTACAATAGCAGTTACATTTCCGCATGAAACTCTTTTTAAAAAAATGACCCCCTATGTCTAGACCAGCACCTGAGCTCTGCTCTCAGCAACAAGAGATACCAGTAATGGCTCTTAAATGTGCAGGAGTTCTTCCTGAGAATATGTGTAATTATGCTTGCCTTTTCCTAGATACAGCATGAAGTCCAGAATGTGGTAATTATTAATGGGTATCATGTAAGGCATGAATAGCTGGGCTCTGCTTTGAACTACGCACACACGTTGCCCACAACCCATCCTTGGCTTTCCCTTCCTGAGCCGCCTCCTTTGAATCCTTCAAACGTCTGTCTTATACCCAAGCTGAATGAGATAGGGCCAGCATGCACTGAGCACAATGGATATGACTCACTATTAGCGTAGGGAGCACACAGTGGAGGAGCTCTGGCAGCACCTACATCTCTGTTTTCCATTAGAAATTCAGACAACAACCTACAAGGACTGAACTACACAGTCTGGGTAAACAAATAAGCGTGGGGGTGACTTGCTTGATGCGGCGGTTACTACCCGTAACCATGAAGCCTGATGCTCACCTTTGATGCAGCTCCAGCATTGCTCTCTGCATCAATGGCAGGGGATGGCAGGAAATTTGAATCAAACAGTTACCAACAAGGGCCCTGAACTTGGTGGTCGGTGAAACAGCTAAGTATGGGAAAATATGTGTGGGAGCTTGCTGGGCAGACTGGATGGGCCGATTGGTCTTTTTCTGCCGTCTTTTCTATGTTTCTATATGTAAGTAAAGGTAACTAACCAAAACTGTTGCCTACATCACACTAACTTCTTCCTTCTCCTGCACTTGTATATAGAGAGAAGTGGTGAACTGTGATGAGTTCATGGGTGTCTCCATCTCCTCTTTCCCCTGGTTTTAAAAATTTGGAAGGATGGCGATGTTTTCAGTGCTTCCCCAGCTCTTCTTTTGGCCAAACGAGTCCTTTCTATGCCCGCACTGCCTGCTCCATGAAGGCTGATGTGCCACCCAACATTTTTGTTAATGTTTCCAAGCCTTGGGCTTGGAAAGTTTGGGGAAACACTGATTTACCTAGACTTCAGTCCACAATTTAATCAGGGGCCTAAAATATTTTTTAACAAAACAGCAGTTTATCCCCTGGGCTGGTAAACAGCATCTCCAAGTGTTCTGAAATTTGACGGTTGAAAGTTGGCAACTCTAGGAAGAAAAGAGTCGTCATTGTGCCGTTTTAGTGGTTACTGGACTGATGAGTGAAGGAGCCCCAGTAGGAAGAAACTCTAAAGGATCTTAAAAGGAGAGATTTTCCCTGCCCTCCCTCGCCCCCTTCCAGAAGGAGGAACCCCCAAGAGGCAATGGGGCCTGCTCTGGTCTGTAAGCCCCTGTGCCCTGTCTACTGCTCTACTCTGACCCAAGGAAAGGAGTATTAGTTCCTGAAAGCTAGCCAAGAAATGTATTAAGTTAGTCCAATCAAAAAGTATTAGCCTATTTTTATTGTTAACCTTTATTTACTGGGCACCTACCAGTAGGGGACATTTAAGTTCAGTTTATTTTGGCTTCCAGAAATGAACTGGAGCAAATCCAAAACCACAGTTTAGCAAGCGGCACCAATCTCGGAGTGTCTCTCCTCTGCATTGCTGCTCCTGCACTGCTTCTTTTACTCCACAGACTTCAAAGAAAATAATCAATTGCAATATGTTTAGTAGTCTGACTACATCACAAAACATTAATATTTCAGACCCTATTATTTACAATACAAATAAAATTCTAGTGGGGACAGGAAAGAACAAGCAGGAACATATTACATTTACGAGGCATCAGATATCAAACTCATCATCCTCTCATATCAGTCATCTTTCACCACCCCACCACCCTCTCTCTAGTGTACTGATCTCCAGTGTAGCACTATTCATGCAGCATAAACATTTTCAATGGACATTTTCTACAAGAAACTGTGTGTCATGCTTAAAAGTTAGTCAGAAAATACAGCTATTGAAAAGTTATTGAAGACTCTTTGAAGGGTAAAAAACAAAAATGTCCAATTTTTGCAAAATGATGCTAACCATACAAAAGAAAGCAGCACACATTATTTCTGGGGGAGTTCTTTGCAAAAAAAAAAAAATAAAAATTCTGCAAAATCAAAATATAATCAGTGTCTTTGAGTAGTAGGAAATTTGTGCTTCAAAATAGAAAAAAAGTTTTTACTTGAAGATGGAAAATTTTAAAGTTTTTGATGATGAATTCCCTCTGGAGGACAGAAATAGTGCACCATAAATAGGGCTTCTGGTTTCCTCTGCCTCTCCCTTATCCCCCAGCTCATTCTCTCCAATACATTCTCTCACTTATTTCCCAACTCATCTCCCACCACACCTTTGCTCCCCCTTTCCACACATTCCCTACCCACTTCCTCTCCAACAGGTTCCTTCCCAGCTCATTTCTCCCACAAAATGCACCCCCCCCCCCCCTCCGTGCACATCTTCTCTTCACCTCCTCTTCCAACCCAATTCTCTCTCGCCTGACTTGCCTCTTGTCACTGTCATCTTCCACCAGCCCTTCACCTGTCCATAAGACCATAAGAAATGCCATAGTGGGTCAGATCAAAGTCCATCAAGCCCAACATCCTGTCTTCAATCGTGAGCAATCCTTCTCACTTATAATCGGGGATAAGAAGTGGCTTTCCCCAAGTCTACATGACTGATAATGATTTATGGACTTTTCCTCCAGGGATTTATCTGAACCCTTTTTAAACTCAGCTACATTAAATACTTTCACAATATCCTCTGGTAACAAATTCCATAGTTTGTGTGCGGGAAAAAAAATGCTACTCTGATTTGTTTTAAATGTGCTACCTAATAGTTTCATGGCATGATACCTAGTCCCAGTACTATTTGAAAGGATAAATATCACCATTCAGTGTTTATCCATTCCTCACCATTCATGATTTGTACACTTATCATACCTCATCTCAGCTATCTTTTTACCAGTCCTAAGTACCTTATCCTGTCCAGCCTCACTTCATAGGGGAGTCATTCCATCCCTTTTATCATTTTGGTCGCCCTTTTCTGTTCATTTTCTAACACCACTATATCTTTTTTGAGTTGGAGCAATCAGAACTGCACACAATACTCAAGCTTCAGTTGCAGCATGGATCAATAAAAAGGCATTATGATGTCCTCTGTTTTATTCTCCATTTTTTCCTAATACCTAATATTCTGTTTGCTTTTTAGACCTCCACTACCACACACTGGGCAGAGGATTTCAAAATATTGTCCACAATGATTCCAAGTGATGCCTAATATGAACCCAGCATCATGTACATATAGTTGGGATTATTCTTTCCTATAAGCATCACTTTGCACTTGTCCATATTACATTTCATCTGCCATTTAGAAGCCTCATATCCCAGTCTCCAAGATCCTTTTGCAATTTCTCATAATTGGCTAGCGATCTGACAGCTCTGAAGAATTTTATGTTATCTGCAAATCCAATCACCTCTCTCATTACTCCCTTTTCCAGATCATTTACAAATGAAGCCCCCAAAGGCAGAAAAGGAAAGGGAGAGCTTTTGAACTGTCACCAAACAAAAGTGAATAACCTCTCTCCCTCACTTTTCCTCCAATGGCAGTCACACATAAAAAAAACAACCCCACTTCTTCTCTGTATTGTAATTATTACAATACAAGGAGTTTCTCCAGATATAGGGATGAGAAGTAAGTGCTATAAGATTTGGTTGTAGAAAACACTCAATGACACAATTCTGAAATACAATAGATGTTAATTGACAGTAATAAATACCTTAACTCAAATTCAAAATAATTTATTTTTAAAAGAACACAAATTGAAGAAACTTCTTTTGGTAACAAGTAAAATTTCTTTAAATACTTTCCAGGAATATCTTTAACAACTGCTAGTGTAGCAATAGAAAATAAGATCCATGAACTAAATCAAACCAATTCCACATCGGCATTTGATTCCTGGGATAAGATAGTCAATGACTTAGCTGGAAATCTTTGTCCTGTCCAGATGAAAATTATTAAAAAAGGAATAGCTCCAAACATAAGAAGCCCTGGTACAATGATGAATTAAGAATCACTAAACAGAACCTTTGTAAATTAGATAAACAATGGTGGAAATGCACATCTACTGAATTCCTAGGAAAATATAAATCTTTCCTTACAAAATACCATACACTAGCCAATAAAGCAAAAAAAAAAAAAAAAGATTAGAATGCTAAACAGATTCACAGGGTTATATTTAATTCTAAAATGCTCTTTGAGATTGTTAAACATTTAATTAAAGACGGGATATCTTATATATCGAAAAATTACAACTTCACAAAGGCCTTTTGCAATGAATATGCCACCGCACTCATAGACAAAATCAGTAAGTTGAAAAAACAATTCACTATCTGTTCTCCAACAAAAGCACCTGAAGACTCAAATGACATGTGACCCAATACCAGCCAGTTCCTTGAAACTAGTACACAAAGTTATCACTATAACAATCACAACCTTAATTAATCATTTATTATCACAAGGAATTATACCACATGGATTAAAACAAGCGGTGATAAATCCAATCCTAAAAAATAAGACTGGCAGAATTGACGATTGGGACAACTTATCGTTCAATATCCAACTTGCTGTTCATAGAAAAACTTCTTGAGAAAGCAGTGTAATCCCAACTTGTAAATCACCTGAAAGATCAAAATATTCTCTTCCCAAATCAATTTGGATTTAGGAAACATCACTCAACTGAGACATTACTCCTCTCATTAACGGACTCTGTTTTACGAGGGTTTGATACAGATGAATCTTATTGTCTTGTGCTAATTGATTTACCAGCCGCTTTTGACACTGTGGACCATAACCTGTTATGCCATCAGATGAGAAACATTGGGATCGATGGCATGGTTCTCAAATGAAGCCCCCAAAGGCATTTCTATCTTCATTTCTATCTAACAGAACATTCCATGACATACTGGGCAACCATATATCTGACACTTTCCAGTGTGATACAGGGGTCCCTCAAGGCTCAGCCCTCTGCAACACTATTCAATATTTACATGCTCCCACTGTGTAAATTACTGACAAATCTAGGAATAACTTTCTTCTTATATGCTGACAACATATAGTTTTACATCCTACTCTCCAGATCATTTGAAAATACAGCTTTGATACTCTCTGCCTATATGAAAGCAATACAAGAACTGTCGCAACTTAAATTGATATTAAACCCTAAAAAGACTAAAATCATTTGCTGAGTAGAAACTCATCGATAGTTAAACTACCTGCCCTAGAATAAGGTAATTTTCAAATTAATCCCTCATATCAAGTATGGGATTTAGATGTACAGCTAGATGAGAACCTCACAATGAAAATGCACATTAGTAAATTAATTAGGACAGGTTATGCCAAGTTGTGTATACTACAATCGATTGAAACCATTATTAACTTTTGAGGACTTCTGTACTGTATTGCAAACTCTAATCTTCTCAAATCTTGACTATTCTAACTCCTTACTACTAAGTCTTCCAGCATGTCACTTAAAACCACTAACACTATTACAAAATGTCGCAGCAAGACCATTAATAGGATCTAGGAAATATCACATTATACCCTCACTGATGTCACTGCATTGGCTACCAATACAATACAGAATCTATTAGAGATGTGCTTGGTTTTTATCTGCTGGGTCTTTTTTTTTTCGGCAATTTTCGCCAAAAAAAAAATGGAAAAAACCCTCCCACCCCAACCCTTCAAATTTACTTAAATACACCCCCCCCCACCACCACCACCATCTCGATCCCCTTCCCCCCAAGACTTATTAAAAGCCCTGGTGGTCCAGCGAGGTCCTGGGAGCGATCTCTCCCTCTCGGGCCATTGGCTGCCAGTAAACAAAATGGCGCCGGTGGCCCTTTGCCCTTACCATGTGACAGGGGTTACCAGTGTCATTGGTCAGCTCCTGTCACATGGAAGGAGCAATGGATGGCCCATGCCATCTTGTGCTCCTACCATGTGACAGGGGATGACCAATGGCACCGGTAGCCACTGTGACATAGTAAGGGAAAAGGCTATTGGTGCCATTTTGAATACTGGCAGCCACCGGACCGAGTGCAGGAAATCACTCTCGGACCCCCGCTGGACCACCAGGGACATTTGGCAAGTCTTGGGGGGTCAGGAGGGATGGCGGGTTGTAGTTAATTAAATTTAAAGGGTTGGGATGGGGCATGGAGACAAAAAAACCATTTTATGCCCTCCCCTAATTTGCTCCATAAGACACACAGATGCCCGGGAACACAGCCGGTTTAGCACACCTTTTTTTTTTTTTTACATTTTCCCGCTCTGAATCCTAGGTGCGTCTTATGCTCAGGTGCGTCTTATGGAGCAAAAAATACAACATCAGAATATACAGAACCACAAAGACCAGAAGGACAAAAGATAATTAAATCAAACAAGAGAATGCAAGACTCTCAAAACAACCCCTTACTAAGATGTGAAAACTATCATTTCGTGCTAATTATCCGTACTCTTTGCACTAGATCAATTTTAATATGTACTAGAAAATTTCCCTTGTTAGATATTAATGCCTACCCATGAATACCACCTCTGTAAACAGTCTTTGTTTGATTGATGAGTTATAACTATGAATGTCATTTTGTAAACCATTGTGATCTATACATGGAACAACGGTATATAAAATGTCTAAATAAATATATAAATATATAAATATTCAACAGGTAAGCATGTTTCCTTTAACCATTGGCTTTTCACTATTAACCACTTTCAGGTTTTTAAAGCAACTCCAAATATTAACTTTCTTCTTTTTTTTTTTTATCTTCCAGGTAGAAGGATTCACCAACAGAAAAAAAAAAAAAAAGAGAGATAAGTTTCAGTTCAAATAATTAACACAAACTGGTAGTACAAATTTCTTGACCTAAAAATATGATTCTTTTCTCAAAATACTCTCATGGTTTGTCTCTTGCAGGTTTCAGTCATTATTCAGAAAATCACCTGGTAAGTATCTGCAATACTCAAGAAATGAGCACACTAAATTTCTGTCAGGCTTTCCTTATGCCACTCTCTGTGTGCCCCTGAGTATTTCTGTGTGTATTTTCTCTCTGTGCTTTTCTGTGTTTCTGGCCAGAAATGTACTATCTTTCAGGCCGATGTTAACCGGCGTTTGGACGCGGCATTTGGACGCGTGCTTTCGATGTCCTAGCTTTACCCCTTATTTAGTAAGGGGTAATAGCGCATCGAAAATGCACATCCACCCCCCCCCCACCCCCCCGAGACTAATAGCGCCCGCAACATGCAAATGCATGTTGATGGCCCTATTAGTCATTCCTGTGCGATACAGTAAGTAAAATGTGCAGCCAAGCCGCACATTTTACTTTAAGAAATTAGCGCCTACCCAAAGGTAGGCGTTAATTTCTGCTGGCGCCGGGGAAGTGCACAGAAAAGCAGTAAAAATTGCTTTTCCGTGCATCCTCTGACTTAATATCATGGTGATATTAAGTCGAAGGTCCCAAAAGTTAAAAAAGGTTAAAAATTAAAAAAAAAAATTAAAATGGGCCCGCGGCTTGTGGGATGAAAACCGAATGCTCAATTTTGCCGGCGTCCGGTTTCCGAACCCGTGGCTGTCAGCGGGTTTGAGAACCAACGCCGGCAAAATTGAGCGTCGGCTGTCAAACTCGCTGACAGCCGCCGCTCCTGTCAAAAAAGAGGCGCTAGGAAAGCGCTAGTGTCCCTAGCGCCTCTTTTTACCATGGGCCTTAATTTAAATAAATTAACTTACTGGACCGCACGCACAGGAGAGTGGCCTGTGCGCACGGCGGGAGAGCGGGCGCTCGCCTGCTCTCCCGCAATTTTTACTGTATCGGCCGATTTGTAACAGGAGTGCAAGAAATAGCTCAATCCGCAATCCTTGCTGGTGATGCTAGAGTGCCCTGGCATGCTTTCTTCTTGAACTCTGTGGTCCTCTGATCCACGTCCAGCCGCAACACATCCAAGCCTGACTTTTATGAAATCAATAAGAGAGACTATCTCCACTGTACGCGAGTTATCTTCCGGCAGAATCTATGTATGCGTTTGCCTCATTAGCTGGAAACACTGAACTGGATTGTCAACTGGTTAATAAAAAGGAAAACCACAGAAAGTTGTCTCATCTAATTTTTGTCAGTTACTCAAATGTACTTTTCTTTCTCTGATTATAGCCTTTACAGCTGCTTCTTTTAGTTTTTTTTTCTAATTTCCTTATTTTATCATAATCCCCTTTTTTAAAGTTACAAGCTACTGATGAATTTTTTCTTAATGTTCTCGCTTCAGTGATTAAATTTAAATTGGATTATGTTATGATCATTATTGCCAAGTGGCCCCATCATAGTTACCTCTTGCACCCAGAACCAGATTTATATTTCTGACGCCCATAGGCAGCATAGGGAGGAGGTGTGGTGAGGGGCACCCTTTCCTCTTCCCCTCCCCTGTGATATGAGGTAGGGAGGTCCACTCCCAGCCCACTCCCTCCCAACCACTTACCTAAAGCGACAGTGTCCTGATAATGGGGTGGTTGCGGCAGCAGCAACTTGAAAAAATAAATTCAGCATGAGGCCTAGGGCCACCTGTCACACACTCAAGGTCCTGCAGCAGCCCCCCACCCCTTCCTCTCATACAGGCATCCTGTTGCTATGGAAATCCATGTGAGAGGCAGGGCCTTCAGCAGGTGGCTGCAGGCCAAATGCTGAATTTCTTTTTTCATTTTGCAGCCACTGATGTTACGGGATCAGGACACTGCTTCCATAGGTAAGCAGCTGGGAAGCAGGATCGAATACAGGCATTGCAGCAGTGCAAGGGTCCAGCACCTATCACAGTCTGACACTGGAGGCAATTACCTATGTTGCCCATGCACCACAGTGAGGATTAGGATCTACTAGAGTAGTCTCCCTCTCATCGGTTCCAGGACTGATTGCTCCATACAGTAGTCACTTATGGTATCTAGAAACTGAGCTTCCCTAGCATATCCCAATGATACATTTACCCAGTCAATACTGGGAGGTTTCAATTATGCCATTATTATTTTGCAGCCTAATTTGTTAGTTTTCCTTAATTTCCGTTAGCATTTCACTGTCTTTAAACCCATCAATACTGACCAGTGACCACTCTGTTTCCGAACTGAAAGAAAAGGTTTTCCCACAAACAGCGAGAAGAAATGGGAGCAAAGGGTACTTCTAACCCTTTTAATAGAGATAAGTAAAAATGCACTTTTACAAGTATAATGTATTAGTTTGCATAAAATTCACTTTACACAAGCTTCACAACTTAATATAACTACAAATAAGACAGTAATTGGATAACTTTAAGAAGATTAATATGAAATGTTATTTTTTTCAGGAACTTTTCTCATTTCCATCTGAAAAATATCCAGGTAAGGAACATTATAAACATCAATTCTGAAAAGAAAATTTTGCCCTGTAAAAAGGTACTTTTAAGTCAGAAAAATGATTGAATTGTTTGAGATGTGGAATTACTAGTTATACTATGCACCCCTTCACAGATACATTTAACAAAAATGACAGTTTAAATAATTAGTTATTCTGAATTAGAACTAGATTAATTCTGATCAGAATTAATTATCTTTTAGTGAGCTCACATGACACAATGAAGAAATTGAAGATTGCCTTTGTGTCCACAGATCAGGTGTGATGAAACTTCCTGTAGACTCTCCACACTAGGAAGAACTGGTCCCTTGAAGCAGCCTCTCTCAGCCCTGTAGATGTCACAAAAGTTTTTACCAAATATTCTTAACCTTTTTAATAAATTAACACACTGACTGTTCCTGTCTGATTGTGATGCTTCTTTCTAAAAAGGATCCTCAGAGGAAGGATAGCTTCAGTATGCATTGGGGATTCTGGGATTAATTACTAGGGGCTGTGCCCCTCACTCGCCAACCCTGCTGGTGTGGGGGTGCGAGTAGCATTGGGTGGGAGGAATAGGTAGGTGGGGGCACTGTTTCCCCCTTGCACTCTCCACCTTGTCCTGCTCCCTCTCTCCTCCCCCAATCTGTATTCAGGTGGTGGTGGTTTAGGTGAGGTGAATGTGGAGGTGACAGGAGAGGGTGGGAATGATGTACGTGAGGTGTGTATGTGCACACACCACCTTGCACTCTCTCCATGTTCCCCCTTCCTCCCCCATATGCGTATGGGGGGTGTTGATGTAGGTGCTGGGAGGAATGTAGGATATACGTGGGGTGGTGATACTGATATAAGGGAACTTGTGGGGGGTAGAGGGTTTTTGTGTGTATAGATGGATGTAGGAAAGTGGTGTGGGGATGGGTCTGCAACTGGTAGTGGATATGCTGGCTCTGGGAGGCAGGTGTGTGTGTGTGTGTGTGTGTGTACATGCTTGTTCCCCATCCCCACTCTCACACCTTTCACTTCCTTCCCCTCTTCCTTCACTGTGTATGTATGTGTGTGTGTGTGGGAGGGGGGTTGATGGAAGTGGTGGAGGTAGGGGATGTAAGGGTGGTGGGTATGTGTATGGAGCAAGTGCATGTGGGGGGGGGATGAATTTGTGTGGGGGCATAGTGAGGGTGTGGGTGATTGGGAAGATGGAGGGGAATAAAAAGAAAAAAAAAAGACTGTGGGTGCGCATGTGCACACAGTTTCGCCATTACTCTCCACTTCTTCCCCTCCATGTTCCCTCTCCTCTCCCAAATCAATTCCCCCCCCCCCCTTCTCACTCCTATAACTTCCCCCTCTCCTATCTTCTCCTCAACTATTTCCCATTAACTCCACCAACTCATGCTCACTCTTCTCCTACTCTCCCCTTCTTGCCCCTCTTACTACCTCCCGCCTACTCTTCCTGCCACTAGTGGGGGCCTGAGAAACACCAACAGCCTTTCTATGCCTGTTGCTCCTCTTTTCTCTTCCTCTGGTCTGGGGTTTGGGAAACCCCAGGAAGCCTTTCTGTTGCTGCCCGCCACCGCTACAGTTTTGATGGTGCTGACCCTGGGCCCCGCATTGTCCGAGGTCTTCTGCATTAACCTCAGCAGTGTGCCAGCCTGTCCTTCTGCTGAAGATGAGCATTCCTCTGTATGTGAAGGCACAGATGCCCTGCGATGCTCACCTTGATTTGAGGTTGTGGGAGTGGAATCTGGTGACATAGATGATTTGTGGATGGGGTTTGTGTGTGTGGGGGGGGGGGGGGGGAGGCATGTATTTGGGGAGGGTTATGAGGGGGCCACTGGGGTGTATGTGTAGATGGATGTTGGTGGCGTGTGGTTGTTTTCATAGTATAAGTGAGGTTGTGGGTGTAGGTGTGGGGTGTATGGGTGGGGGTTTCAGTAATGCGAGGCTTGAGTGGGTGATGTGGGTTAGTGCGCAAGGGCGAGAAGGTATGTGGGGTTTGTGATTGTGGGTGGTAGGGTAAGGGTGGAGGTGAAAGGTGCATGTGTGGGTGGCTTGTGGAGATGCTGGGAGAGGGTGAGTTGGTGTGTGAGGGATGAGTGTTTCACGGTTTGTAGTGGTGTGAATTGCTGTGATGATTATGTGTGGGAAGATAGTGAAGAATATATTTTTGTGGTGTTGTGAGGGGTGAATGGCTAGGGAGGACTGAGCATTGCAGCTGGGCTTTCAGGCATGTGCAGGTGGAGGTGTGGGAGTTATGTATAGGTGATATCTGGTGTGATTGTTCTTAGGAGTTAAGAATTGGTGTGAAGTGGTGAATGGGTGTGTGGGGGGCCAAGTGTTATCTCAGGATTTCCGGCAGTGTGCGTGGTGAAGGTGACTGTGATTAGGGGGGAATGTGTTTGAGAGTATGTTTTTGTATTGTTAGGGGGGGGGGCTTAGTCTTGGGGGTGAGGAAATAGTTCTGCAGAGGAGGAGAATGTTGCAACTGGGTTTGGTGTGCATGGTTGTGTGGAGGGATGAGGTGCATTTTGGGTGCTGGTGGTGCTATGAGGGGGTGAGTGGCTAGGTGTGCAGGGGGTTGAGTGTCACAACTGAGTTTGTAGAGATGTTCAGGTAGAAGTGTGGAGTGATTTGTGACGAGAGTAGTGGTGTAAAGTGGTGAGTGAGTGTGTGGTGTAGGTGACTGTGAATAGGAGTAAGGGTGGGGCTGTGTGCAATGGAGCATTTTTGTGGTGTGAGGGGGTGAGTTGCTGGAATGGGAAAGTAGGTTTGCGGGGGAGGGGCAGATTGTTGCAACAGACTTTGTGGTGGTCTGGGTGGTTGTGTTGGGGTGGAGATACAGTTTGAGTTGTGGTGATGTTTGGGGGTGGTGCCAGTGGTGTGCAGTGAGGTGAGTGGCTTTCTGGTGATGTGAATGGCTGTGGGGAGAGGAGACTGCATGTGGGTGGGGATTTGGGGAGAAGTGTCTTAGGATATGTTTTTATGGCAAGCTG
Source organism: Rhinatrema bivittatum (assembly GCF_901001135.1). Taxonomy (NCBI): domain Eukaryota; kingdom Metazoa; phylum Chordata; class Amphibia; order Gymnophiona; family Rhinatrematidae; genus Rhinatrema; species Rhinatrema bivittatum. The sequence goes on from NC_042617.1 coordinate 171,517,889, forward strand.
ATCATGTTAGTGATGTGACAGTGTGAGTGGGTGTTCAAAGGGGTGAATGGTGTTGGGTGGGGACAGAAGCATGTTTGTAGCTTGCATGCATTGGGGGAGGGGGTGGGAGGACAGTAAAGGAGTGTGGACACTTTTCTCATTGCACACACCACTTTCTCACCCATACTCTACTTCCTGACTCTTCCTACATCCATCTCTCTGTGCTTGTCTGCTGTCCACCCTCCACTCTCTTATAAGCTGCTGCTTCGAGATTCAAGTTTCACATGGTTTGCTTGCAAGACTCCTTATCTGTCTGCTGCTCAGCCCCCTTTGGTCACCGGCTCGGAGAATGCTGTAAAACCCTGGTAGGAGTTTGAATGTTTGCTTTGCCTGCTTCTCTTCTGCCATTTCTGCCGGCCCATCTCCGATGTTTATGTGTGTAACTCGGGTTGAAAAAGAAGGGAGAGGTAAATTTTTTTTATATGTGTTTACCTGTTCCCTGGGGAGCCTCTGGTTAGGGTGTCCCAGAGCTAAAGTGAGACTGGCAGGAGCAGTAGCTGGCAAGAGCTGGCACAGAAGTAGTGCCTGGGAGAGATGCAATGTGCAGGGGTCAGCAAGAGGCAGAGAGCAACTGGTCCAAGCAGCCGCGAGGGTTCCCTGTCCCGTGGCTATCAAAAGGGAGCCGGAAATCAGCAGGCATGGGCCTCCGGCGGTGAAAGGCACCTCGGGGGAGGAGGATTCACACACACACTCCTGCTATTGCGAGAAAGGCTGGGCTTCCTGAGAGCACTTTCCAGTTCTCCCAGGACAAGCAGGATGTTAGTCCTCCCATATGGGTGACATCATCGGATGGAGCCCTATTACGGAACACTTCTTTCAAAGTTTCTAGAACTTTGACTGGCACACTGAGCATGCTCAGCATGCACTAACCCTGCATCCAGCAGGGGTCCCGCTTCAGACTCTTTTTTTCCGCACAGCATTTGCAGTTCATAGGAGCTCTGTGAAAATTTCTCAAAATGTTTTCCTCACGGAACTTTTTCTCAAAATTGTTCCCAGTGCCAGGGTCCCCCATCAACCATCGACCTCCGCTAACGCCGGTAAGTTTACCATGCTTCTTGCGGTCGGTTCCCAGCAGTGCTTCCATCGGTGCCCGACACCCACTGACCGCGCGCCACCCCTTTTTTCAAAATGGCGACCAGTTTTCGGAAGTGCCCAGAGTGTCCAAGGACTATGTCCATTACGGACCCTCATGATGTCTGTGTCTTATGCTTGGGGCCTTCCCACGATGTCCAATGATGCACTAGTTGTGCCCAAATGACCCCTAAAGGCCACCATGCCCGCCTAGAAAAGATGGAGCACTATTCATCTCTAAGCGCTCGTCTCCATCGACGGTGGAAGGGTGGTCATGAGCGCTTCCATCCGGGAAAGCAGCGGTGCCAGCGCTGCTGGAATCGGGTCGGTGACTGGTTCCACTCTCGGCGCTGGAGTCGGTGCCGGAGGGACCTGGAACTGTTGCATCGCCTTGTCAATGGCCTCCTGGACCAGCCGGTCCAGTTCTTCCCGGAGACCTGGGGTAACAAGACCCGGCTCCGTAACGGAAGAGGGAGGCTGAGGCAGAGCCGGAGGGACCACCTTTACAGGCGGAATCGCAACTCCCAAACCCTGATCGGGTGAGGGTTACCTCAATGTCTCAGTCGCAGGAGTGGACGGTGCCGCTCCTGGCTGGGGCTTCTTTGATGGAGGCTTGGACAGTATCGAGGTCGATGACTTTGGTTCCTCAAGGGTCCGAGACTTGCGATGCCAATGGCGATGTTTCTCCCTCCTATCCCCCTCGATCTTTGGGGGAAGGGACGGCAGCCAATGGCCGTGGAGACGTTGATGGCGGACGGTCACCGGAGGATTGTCGATGGTGGTGCGACTTCGACGGTGCCGGTTCCGAAGACGTCGATGCGATGGACGGTGTCGGGGTGTGAGCACGGAAAAGGAGTCCCATCTTCTCCATTCTGGCTTTGCGACCTTTAGGTGTCATCAAGGCACATTTGGTGCAAGTCAGGACGTCATGCTCACTACCTAAACACAATACACAGACTCTATGAGGGTCTGTGATAGACATGGTGCACGTACAATCAGGGCACCGACGGAAATCCGACGCCATGGCCATGGGAAAAAATTGAGCCACGGTACGGTCGACGGCCAGTAGGCCGCGAGGGCCAAACTCAACGGTAATCAACGAAAAATGGCAAAAAAACTTACCGAAGTACCGTGGGCTGAGAAAAGAAAGAGGAGGGACCCCTGTGGGGCAAATTTAACCTTAAAGAAGTCTGTGAAGAAATTCCTGTCAGGAATGTGGTCAGAGCTCCTTAACCACGAGGCTACTGCTGCGCGGAAAAAAGAAGACTGAAGGGGGACCCCTGCTGGCTGCAGGGTTGGTGCCATGCTGGGCATGCCCAGTAGGGGCCATTCAAAGTTCTAGAAACTTTGACAGAAGTTTTTCCGTGATTGGGTCCGTCCTGTGACGTCACCCATATGTGAGGACTACCATCCTGCTTGTCCTGTGAGAAAGTGTGAGACTATAGTGTACTGCACTTAAGAGAACTCTGAAGAAATTCCTCTGTGCATTAGCTAGAAGAAGAAAACAGAATTGTTTTATTTTATTCACTTAGCTAGCCCAGTTTAACAGGGCTACAGGACAACAGAAAAGGGAACTCTAACACACCTTTGGAAGATTGCCGGTGTTAGAATAAGTAGAATACACACTATAAACTAAAAGCAGTTGATTTCATTAGTAGAACTATACACACACTATAAACTAAAAGCAGTTGATTTCATTAGTAGAACTCTCTTAATTTCCAGTAGAAAATGCCGGAATATGTCAAAAAGTATTTCTGTGAAATTACACATCTGTGCAAGTGAGGGAGCAGTTGTAGGTCAGGCTGTCTCCAATGGTGATTCTTTCTGGTTTTCACTACATTTGAGGTGGCTTTCCCTGTACCTATATCTTGTTGGGATTCAGTTTTTCCATCTGTTCTTTGGTATGTAGAACTAGAACATGCCAAAGCACAAACACAGGGTTTAAGTCTACCCTTGAAATCCACCCATAGATTGAGTTTGATGGGCCTTATGGACTCCTAGTGGTGATGGAAAGGAGGAATTGGGCCCCATGCACCCTGATGTCTGACTTCACTTCCTGTTTCTCTTTCCAAATCTATTTATTACAGTCACTGAAAATCATACAAGCATCCCTCAACAGAGGGGAAGTAACATATACAACCACTGTCAACAATATATAACAATGCAAAAACTAAGTATTCCAATTTGACTCTATTCCCGGGTCTCCATTTATTTCCTCTTTCACTATTTGCTTATATTCCTGTTTCCCCCTCCCCAAACACACCTCCGATTCACACCAATCACTTCCTGTTTCTCAAGAGCACTAGCAGCCAGGAATTTGAAGTGGCAGAGAGTCAAGAAAATCCTCCCCACTCCCTCTGCTCTTCTGTCTCATGGGGGAGAACCATCCTAATTGATTTGCCATAGGCCCAACATCTCCCTAGGATTAGCCGGTTTCGCAGCATCTGGTATATAGCCATTGGGTAACCTATGACTTCAGCAATAATGTGTGACAGAAAATCATTTCCAAATTCCAGGGGGCAATATTTTGAGGTTTAGCATAGGACGGCAAAATGCCTTGTGCCAGTCCTAGAAGACATCTTGATAGGACCAGTTGGTTTGGTCTCATTGGAATCTTTCTCATCCCTGTTAATTTGGTACCTGGTCAGGAATTTAAAGGGAGTGGAGGATTCTAAAAGAAAGAATAAGATGAAGATGCCTGTGAATTCCTTATTTCTTTTCTACATGTTTTGATTATGAAGGCTGGAGCTTCTAGACTTCTACTATAGGACTGGACTTGTAAAATACTGAGAAATGAGGGTGAATATGTTCTGGAGCAGTGTTTTCCCAAGTGAAAATGGATAATACTTTTCTATAATCTCTGGACCAGGTCACTGTGAGCTGGAATTGCCCTAAAGATGAAGGAAGCAACTGAAATTTAAATATTATAAACGGGAAGACCAGACCATTCAGCTGTTTCTATGGAAGATGAGCTACCTCCAACTCTGCTTGGCAACTTTTATTAAATCCTGCTATATGGAGAGATTCCATTTATTTTAATTATACTAATATGTTGATGCTTGTTATGCGTTTAGAACATAAGAACATATGAATTGTCATATAGGATCAGATCAGGTTTATCAAAGCCAACAAGTTCTACTTGTTTTCTGGGTGACAAAAGCAGAAACCCCAATTAATTAGTATTGCCTGGAGTTTAAAGTACTTTGAAAGAAATAAGCCGCAACATCATGAGCAAATAAATCCTTGGATACAGTCATGCATGTAACTCGCCAAAATATCCCCTTTGTAGTGAACTCATAGAGAATTTGAAACTGTGGGAAGGCCCCCAATAATATATATATATACACACACATATATATATATATATATATATGTGTGTGTATATATATATATATGTATAAAGGTGAATTTTAAAAGCTCTACATGAGCCAAAGCTGGGAGATTCGTGCAGAAGTTGCGCCCGCGTGTGTTGTGCAGATTTTAAAAGGCACACGAGTATGTGTATTTCTCCCGGTACATGCAAAAAAAATGTTTTCTTAAAAAAGGGGAGGGTGTGGGCATGGTCTGGGATGGTCATGGGCGTAAGTATTTATGCGCACAAGTGCGCATGGGGGGTTTCCTACCATGTAACTTTGTTTCTGCATGGTTTTAAGGGTTAGGGCTAACAGGGTATAAAGTAGACTAGTAAACTAGGGGGGTTATTTTATGTCATGCATGCATATGTGAGTGTATTTATAAAATGGCTGCATCCATTAACGCGAGCCGGCATATGTGTGTACATGTGAACCCATGTGGCTCTTTAAAAGTTACTGCCATAGCATATATATGAGGTCAATATTGAAAAGGATTTATCTAGGTAACTTAAGTTACCAGGATAAAACCCAAGATTTAAATTTCCTGTCCAGCCAAATGGCAACATTCTACTGAGATAAAAAGATAGCATAGGTAGCGTGGGATATACTTAGTTTTGGGGGACTTGCCAGGTACTTGTAGCCTGGACTGGCCACTGTTGGAAACAGGATGCTGGGCTTGATGGACCCTTGGTCTGACCCAGTATGGCATGTTCTTATGTTCTTAAGGATGGGGGAGGAGGGCATTCTGGGAATGATGCCTAAATTTAACCAGGTTCACCTATTTTTAGCTATCTTTAGGAGGGTATATGCAGTGGCAGATGCACCTGGGTAATTCCCACTGAATAGCCCAGCTAATGTTACCCCAGTAACTTGCCGCTCGCTGAACCACTCAGTATGGACCTCATATATACTTTTAGTATAGTACAAGGAAATTCACAAACAAACATTTTATTTCTGCATAGTAATGGACAAATTAAACATTTATCTCTCTTTTTTTATTTTTTCATGCATTTAGGTATTCTACTGTTTTTTACTGGAATGGGGATCAACATTCATAGTGATCACATGCTACGAAAGTTAAGGAAGCCAGGAGAACTAACTTACAAGATTCCCCAAGGTAAAATAATCATTTCTTTTTTAAGAATGTAAAGCAGAAGAAAAATAAAGGCCTATGACACAGGTAAGTTTAGAAACACACAGTATTGCTGTGCACATTCTAGGACTCCAGTTGATGCAAAGGCGAAGTTTAATAAACTGTAGCACAAAAAGCAATTCCTGCCTTGTCTTTTAGGTTTCTCAGGTATTTTAATCATCTTCAGTCACCTCTTTTGACAAAAATGCTTAGCTTTTAAATTATGACAAAACAGGGATAGGGTGTGTGATTCTGTTAAGTTGCCAGCTGAAGAGGTCACTGCAGACACAGACAAATCATTTTTGAATGTCAGGCATAGGAATAAGAATCTGATGTGCTGTAGTAACTGATATAAATGAGGATGAAAGGTGACTGTAGATAGAAGATGAGAAAATATCCTACAATCTATTTTTTTTTGGCTCTATTGTACTTTGCCTCAGGCAATTTATTACATTTTTAAGTATTAAATTGTATTTATATTCCACCTTTCAGCACTTCAGAGTAGATTACCTATGGTACTTGATTGATTTCCCTACCCCCAGATGGCTTACAATCTAAGGGGTGTATTTGCTAAGCCACGTTAAGCATTTACAGCGCGAGAAATGTCTTGCGCTAGCGATCGTGTATGGTATGTTTAAATACGGAAAGTATATCTAACCCTCTATATATTCACATTAACATTCGTAGAAAAAAACAGAGGTAAATAAGATTACATCATACATCTTTACAAATAATTTTTATTACAAAAATATTTTAAGGCTACACATAAATTTAAAAAATGTATGTGTATATATCTCAAATGGCAAATTCTATGAAATAACCATTCACACATAGGAATATTCCTAAGGTGCACAATATCAACTATTTTTTTCCAAATATATCTAAATTAGCTTAATCAGTCTTAATCACACATACTATCATTCATCCATCATTTTGCGATTCCCAGCCCCGGAGGCCACAGGCCGGGACAGCCTATCTTCCAACGCCGGGCCCTGGTCTCGGTCCCGCTCTCCTTGGCGGCAGCAGGCAGCCGCCTGTGCGGCCAGGCCGCAATTGCTCCTCCCGGCACAGGTTTTTCCCTGACGTCCTGCAAGGCTGCAGCGGCCACGTGGGAGACACCGCCTCTGCTGTCCTCCTCGGGCGCCTACCCCTAGGCGCGCGCACACGCTACCTCCTGAGATTTAAAGGGGCTGCAGCAGGGAAAGCTCCCATGGCCCCTAGTGATGGTGTCAGCCGCTCCAGGGTATATAAGGCAAGCTCTGACAGTCAGAGCTTGTCTTGGCAACAGGTCTCCTCGCTGATTCCTGGTTGTTGTTCCTGAGTTGCTGTTCCTGCTCCTGAGTTCCAGTTCCCATTCCAGTTCCCGTTCCTGCTTCTTGCCCTTCAGACGGATCTCGGCTTTTGACCCGGATTGTTCCTGACCACAAGATCAGCCACCTGCCTCTGACCTCCGGACCGGACCCGTCTCTGTCTTTCGCTGCCTGCCTTGGACCTCCAGCTCCTGCCAGCCGCTTTCCTCTCCTGGCTGTACCCCGTGGGATCATCCACACAGAGGCCCACCCAAGGACTCAACCTGCGGGGAATGTGGGCTGGTAGTGGCGAAGCTCCTGCTGGCCTCTGCTTCCCGTCTGGCCTCGCCTTCCGTCGATGGGGACCTGTGGGGTCCTTCCCCACAAGTACAGCCAACTCCACCTCGAGCCAAGGGTCCACTCACGCAGCACATTAATTATACCCACACATTCACATACACCATAAAATAAAATAAACCTCAGATAAGATACCCAATATACCACCTTCCAAAATCCCAAACAATTTTTATAAAATATTCACCAATAACAGATTTAAACTTAGCCATAGATAATACTGTTCAGGGTACATATATACGCGTATATTCAGTTGCTTAGCCATGCCACTGAATATACCTTGTAACTTAGCCAGATAAGTTACTTAATTGGGCCAGGTTTGAATATTGACCTCATGATGTCTAATAATCTGATCTTACAGGACTGTTCTGGAAAGGGCTGTGATGGGAACATAATGATTGTAAGTTTAATAATCACATTTTCAGAGGTGACCGTGGGCCTGAAAATTAATTTGGAAGGGGGTGCAGGTTAAAGGATCTTCTTTTGTAACGACAGTGTATAAAATGCCTAAATAAATAAATAAAAATAAAGTAAATAAATAAAAGCTGAAGAACGTAGGGAAGGGGGTTCCCAAACCTCTCATGGAGTCCCCTGGCCATTCAGGTTTTACAGGATACTGTAATGAATATACACGTGTGAGAGGAGGGTGGGGGGTTAACTCAGGGCCTGTGGCTGCATGGTGCCTCACAGGCCCTGTGCTGATTTTATTTTATGTTTCTGAAACTTTTGCTGCTGCCATTGTTCTGAGATCAACAGCATTGCAGCCAGCACTGGAGCATAGGAAGGAGGAGAGAGATAGGGGGGATAGGATAGGGAGCTACTTCTGGGCAGAGATGAAGAGGGAGCCAAAAAAAGGTATTGCTGCTGAGCAGGAGGTTGGGAGTGAGGGGCGGCGGCTGCTGCTGGGCAGGGAGATGAGGGGAGATGGGACTACTGCTGGGAAAGAGTTTGTAGGGGAGAGGGGGCTTCTGTTGATCAGAAGTTTGGGGGAGAAGGGCTACGCCTGGGCAGGGTTGGGACAGGGGCTGCAGCTGGGCAGGGGTGAGGAAGAGAGAATGAGAAGCTGTTAGGCAGGTGATGGGTGGTAGAGAGAGGAGGGATGCTGCAGGTCAAGGAAGGGAGGAGGGAGAAAGAGGAGGATACAGGGCAAGGAGTGAGTGGGGAAGAAAGTGTGGAATACAGGGCAAGGAGTAGATGGGGGAGATAAAGGGGAATTCAGACTAAGGGTGGGGGATCCAAAGGGGTTGCAGGACAAGTAGTGGAGGTGTGAGAAAGAGGGGGGCCCAGGGCAAGTGAAGGGGAGAAAAAGAAGGGCTATGTGTTATTGTTTGGACCCTTGGACACTGTGGCTGCTGACCATGCCCACGGGGGGGAGTCCTGTGAAGGGCCACAGGTCAGGATCAGCTTTAGGACACACAACACAGATAGATCTTTTATTAACAGTACTGAGGAGCCACCAGAGGTGGCAGTAGTGAGCAGAGATGAAGCCCGGCTGGGCTTGTAGTCCCTCAGGGCTCTGGAGCAGTGATCCCACAATGGCTGTGCTGTAGTGAAGAGAAACTGAGATAGTGAGTACAATGAAGTATATGCAGGGTTCTGGAATAGAGCCTCGTTGGTTGAGTACTCACACAGCGTTTCTCCCGGTAGGAATCATAGGAGCTGGAATAGAGGCAGGCCCTCGAGGAGCGAGTACCTGGTTCCAGGGAACAGCTCTGAGAGAGAAGTAGATAGTAACTCACTGATGGTGTAGGCAGTGGTATCTGCCAGGCAGAAGTGAAGTCCAGGAGCGAGTCCAGGAACATGGGCCCTCGAGGAGCGAGTACCGGTTCCATTCAGCAACCTGAAAGAGAAGAGAGAGGCCCCCGAGGAGTGGCTACCCCAATAGAGTAAGTCCAATAATCGAGAGGCAGAGTAGCTAGGTACGGAGAGCGAATCCCATCCATAAGGAGTTCACCAGTATGAATACCTGTTCCTTGCTAACTCGAATAGCTAGCAGTAGTGTAGGCTTTTTGTATCCGGGATGGGTGACGTCATCACAGGGGGACGCCCCGAGGTTCGCGCCAAAGAAAGTATTTGAAGCAGGGCCGCGCGGCGCACACCCTAAGGCAGCTGGACACCATGGCAGGAGGCAGCGCCCAAGCCAGACCGGGGATGCTGGAGAGGACGGCAGGCAGACGCCACGGCAGCCAAACATCCATCAACCACGGGAGGAGTCGCCAGAGAGGTAAGGAGGGTGGAGTGGAGACATCGGGCAGCGACAGTCGTAACACTATGCAGGGAAAGAAGTGGGGAAAGAGGGGATGCAAGGCATAAAGTGGATTGGGGAGAGGAGGATGCAGGGAAAGGAGTAGAGGGAAGAGAGAGGGGATGTTGGACAAAGGATGGGGGAAGAGAAAGAGTGGGATGCTGGGTAAGAGGGAAGAAAGAGAGGGATATGCTATGCTGGAGCTGCCTTCACCCAGAGGGACAGCTGTTCCTTTGCCATTAAAGGAGATATTGCTGTGCTGGAGCAGCGCACATAATTCAGAATATCTGCTCCCTACACCAAAAAGCTGGACTTGGCATTGTGAACTCTTACTAGAATGGTCCTTTGTTGAAATAGAAGTCTAGTCAGCCTTACACAATAAATAGTACATAAAAACATTACCAACACAGTGCATTTCCTGAAACTTCTGGAAAAGTCTAGAAAGGCATTTCTGGGCATACATGGGAATTCCTGCAAAGCCACTACTTCACAGAGTGCAGAGCCCTGTTAGACAGAAATATTCTACCATTTTCCCATGGTAGAATATTTCTGTCACTTTCCTTTCTGATTGAGTTTTTTCATTCTATTTTTTTAGCCTGTACTCATTAGCTTCTTAATCAGATTTTTTGGCTCTTTAAGTTTCTGAGGTTTTTTTTTCAACATGGCCTTCTTGATCCCAAGTTTTTCCTTCAGTTTAGCCTTGTTTCCAAAACAATTTTGTCTTTTGTTTCTCCTCATCAATTGTCCTAACAATGGCCAAAAAAATATCCAACAGTTTCAGATATTGCCCATGCTGCAATCACAAGTGTTCTTTATGGATCATGATGAGATTTCCATCCATTGCCTGGGATTAATAACTTTTATATGCCACCACTCATAAAATCAAAGCAATACACTTAATAAAAATATGGGTAACATCTGCTCAAAGATGTCACCCAGTGTAATCAAGCCCCAGCAACTGATACCTGTGTCTGTCTTCTCCATCAAAGAGAGGGCCAGTACATCAACACCTGCACCCAAGGCATCAGTTCAAAAGGATTCAGGAGCCATACCAATAGTTGGCGTTCCTTTGACAGAAACAATGCATCAATATTCTTTGGACCAAGATAAAAGAAAAGGCCCAGGGAACTTGGTACATGAAAGGAATTCCTCAGGGTCGAGCTCAGACCTAAAGAGAGTCAGCATCAAGAAAAGGTATTGAAGCATTTGCACTGATCTTCTTAGGTACATTCGTCCAGGAGCAAACAGCTTCGGCAGGAATTCGGCTCAATGTCATAAAGTGATACTCAGTTGCAATGGTCCCTTAGGGTCACAACCATGGCCATTGGTACATCCTCTCTTGATCACGCAGGAGGAACTAACCCTCACTTGGCATCTCAAAGAGGTAGAGGTGTTGGTATCAAACACTTTGACACCATCTATAGTGCTGATTGAACTGCTCCTCAAGAACTTTGCTATACCACCGTGCATTTCGGCATTACCAGGAGATGTTCTATAATGAGGCAAGATGAAGCAAAATTATAGGGATGGCAGCATGTGCCCCCAAAAGCACCTCTGCCGTGGCCACCTCACTTTGAGTATGCATGCAAACCAGCTACTAAAATGTAATGAAAAGCCAGCAGGGTTCCTGTACCATAACAAAAGGAACATGACCTGCACAGTGGTACTGAAGGCATGGCAGGCCACAATGAAGCCCATCCCACTGTGGCCCAAGAAGACCTTGAAGCTTGGTGGGACCACAGCAGAGCCTTTCCCATCATGACCCAAGAAAACAGAGACTTCATCTCTTTGTGGCCTGAGAAGATCCAGAGGTTCGGCAGGGCCATGGCAGAGCCCATCTTGCCACGGCCTGAAAAGACTTAGAGGCCCTGCGGTGCTTGGAAGAAAAGACGCAGAAGTGAGGGGAGGGCTGAGAATGTATGTGTGAATGTGAGGGAGAAAGTGCTTGTGGGACTGAGTGAGAGAAGAATGTGTATGTGATAGCCTATGTAAGTGTGTGTGTGAGGGAGAAATAGGGTAGGTGTAAGAATGAGTTTGTGTGTGAGTATGTATGTGTAACCCCTATTCAAGAAAGTTGCTGAATTCTGATGGGGCCTCTGGTAGCTCGAGTAGTAGGAGGCTTGATAACAGCCAGAAGAAACAGGAGGCAGAATCTGACTGTTCCGTAAGTGCACTTTATTTACAGTGAAACAAACTCAAAACAGTTATAACAGAATACCTTTTCTTCAGGAGTCAAAATAATTAATACAACTCACCTTACTTAGGTACAACACAGTCCTTAAACTCATCAGCTGCTTACAAACGGTAGCGCTCTCTCTGCTCCCCAGGGCTTCCTCCAACCCTCTGGGCCCTGGTCTCTTATCTCTCATCTTCAGTGATCTACCATAACCCCAGAATCCCTTGCTGGATTGGAACTTAAGGAGGACTGGTTCAGATAGCTGTGGCCAATCCTTTAAGGTATTCTGAGATATTTTCTTATATACTCCCTCTCATACCCTCCCCCTCAGCTCAACCTTGTCAGGCCGGATGTCCAACCATATCCGGCTACTTCCTGGCTCCACCTCAAAGATGAACCATTCTCAGGTGGGTTGCCCTGACCTTCTATGAGATGTTGCCACAGGGCTGCAAACTGGGAACAGTCGCTTCCCAGAATTACTGGGTACAAGAGGTCAGGAAGGATTCTCACTTCCATAACACCTTGACTTGCCAGGGCCGTCAAGTACCCAAATTTGCAAGTTGGGTACTCCTGTTTGTCCCCATGTACACAGGTAAAGGTCTCTTTTTCTCTTGTGACTGATGTGCTCTTTTTGGAGCATGTCCTCATGAAACGAGAGTTTCCAGATCCTGAATCCACCAAAGCTTGGTAGGGAATGTCGCCAGTTCCACCTGGATTATGAATTCCTTACAAGGCTGATGAGAAATATCCATTAGGCTACAACTCTGCAGTTTTGCAAACATGTTTGTCCACTCTTGTTCCCATTTTTCATTTTCATCCTGGGATTCTGTCTTCACCCCTGCTCTTTCCTGTTGCTGTTCACACTCAAAGTCATCTAGCCATGGACACTCTTCCACGATATGTTCCACCGCCTTACAAAAAGAGCATGCCCACTGAGTGGGTTTTCTTTGGCTTTTAACAGTTTCCTTCAAGGGTGCCTCAATTCCGGCCCTTCCAAAGGGGCAGCTGTCCTTCTGATGCCCATTCCCTGCACAGAGGGTGCAGAAAGCAAAAGTATCTAAAGTTTCATCCTTGGGGCAGCTTGACTGCTCTGAGGTACCTTTCTTCTTCCAAGGTGAGAGTCTTTCCTGCTTTGGAGTTTTCCTTTTGCCTCCAGGAATTTTACTTTCTAGTAGGGGCTGGGTCACTAAGATGACATCCAGAACTTCAGGTCTCACAAATCGGCAGTCCCTTGCCAAATGCCCTCTCTGGCCACAGTTATAGCATGTGGATGAGACTCTGGCATGGGTTCTGGGTCTAGAAGACGAGTTATCTACCTCTGAGGGATGTTGCTGGGGCCCCCGTTTCTCTGTGCTTTGCCAGAGATTTTGTACCGGCCTCCTTTCTAGCTGCCATATGCCATCAGACATTAATTGCACCTGGTGGAAGACTTCCGCCACTTTTAGGGCTCTTTCTAACGTAAGGCTTGTATATCAGCAGACCCAGTTCCACATGGGCATGTCAAGCCGTCTAGCCCAGAAGCATTAGTTGGGCTACTTTGAGTCCAGTCTTTGCCCTCAGCTGCAACCACTTCCAGCTGGAATCCTTTAGGTGGTGAAAAAGATTTCAGGGGTTCTCCCCGGGCAGCAGATAATCACACCAGAACTGCTGCCGGTATGTGTCTGAGGTATAACCAGCTCTCTCCAGGATAGTGGCTTCGACTTCCTTATAGGTGGTCATCCCATCTAGGTTGGCTACCTAAAAAGCCACTTCTGCCCATAAGCAAATTAGCCAAAAAGGTCAGCTAGCTGGCTTCAGACCAAGCCGACAAGTAGAAGGTCCTCTCAAAGATTTTCAGGAAGATTCCTGGGTCCTCTCCAGCCTTCATTTTAAACATGATGTAGTGAATTGAAATTGCCTGCATTATCTTGCCCAAAGCAGTCTGCATGGCCTCTGCCAGCTGAGTTAGCACTGCGTGTTGCTGCGTTAATCATTATTGCAGCGCCCACTGCCCATCAGTTTGTAACTGGGGCCAACCAATGGCACCATGTGACAGGGGCCAACCAATGGCACCGGTAGCCCCTGTCACATGGTAGGGGCTAAAGGCCACCGGCGCCATTTTGGTTAGTGGCAGCCGAGGCCCCGGGAGAGGCAGATTGCTCCTGGGACCCCACCTGAACCACTAGGTATTTTGTAAGTTTTCTTTTTTGGGGGGGAGGAGGAGTTGGGGCTGCGGCTGGGGTCTGTGCAAGGCTGAAGGTGCCTAGGGTGCCCAATCCCCTTGCACTGGCCCTGGCTCCCCCACCCCACCCCCGGCATGTTCAGTTCTGTGGCCATGGTGAAAACAACTGGGGCACACAAGCATGGAGAAAGGTGACAGCTGCTCTTGCACTCTAGGCTTCTCTCGCCTTCAGATAAGCTATCAGGTGGTGGCGACTCATTTCCCTGACAGCCGCATTCTCTACAACCTGCCTCTGCAGTCCCACCGCAGCAGGAACAGCATCCCAACTGGAAGGGCTCAATAACAGGGGCTCCTTTTCCCAACAGCCCTGCTGATTTTGGCAGCTGTTTTCTGCTGCCTATAATGGGGGACCCACTGGTTTTGGATCCAACATGTCTCCTATGTCTCCTCCCAGCTGATGACAACAGGAAGCTCAGGCACTGGTTTTAACACCTCCTGCATGGACTTCACTATTACCACCCCAAGATAAGTGGCACAGGGATTCTCACTTACAACTCCTCCCCCACAGGCAGGGACAGTAGACATTCATCCCTTTGGCGGCCTTTTTGTCAACTTTTGCCAAATCACAGCAAAGTAACTTAACATCATCTTCTATATCACATGATTCCACTCTTCCAATGCCCTTGAGCCCCATGTAATCTCAATTCAAGGTATTTGCTGAACTTTTGCTGGGCCACAGTAAAACCCTGGGCTAAGTCCCAATTTTACAGTCACCAGTCCTTTTGCCCTGGGGTGTAGGTTCTTGATCTCTGGGAGGCAGACTGTCCTTCTAGGCACAGGTCATGTAAATGGAATCCCTTCTCCTTTTCTTTTACTGCGACCTCTCCCTGTAATGGGGCTGCAGGGAACAGACAGGACACCGTTGTGAGTGTTCCAAACTTAAAGTTTACTGTGATTTCTTCAAGTAAAATAGTCCAGTCACTTTGAATACATTGTCCAAACTGGATTTCTTTTCTCACATAACTCCTCTTCCCTCTCTGTGAATGTGTCTCTGTTATGGGCTCTTGAGATATGGTTTACTCCAGGGAGTGGAGTGGATAAGTTTCCTAGGTGAGTAGGTTATCCAAAATGTGAACAGGATCCTCTTCCCTAAAAAAATCGTAAATCTGAATGGGCCTTCAAATGTCTTGCTCTTCTCTCTCTCTTGTTCCTGATCTCCAGCTGCTCCTGTGGGGGAAAGATATTTTACTGGAAAAACAGGACTTGCTCTGTTCCAGCTTCAGGGTGAGGAAGGATGGTATAAAAAACTTCCTCACAAAACTTATAGGGAAAAAATAACAAAGTTCACAAACTTTTCTCCTTTCAAGGTGTCCAAGGGAAAAGTGCTGCTCTTATTCTTCTCACCCTGGCCTCTGGATATGGGGCATGCCCCTACATCATTTGAGACATGGGTCTCACCTGGAGATACAATCCAAAACTCCCCAAACTTCTAGAATTAGCCTCCTCACTAAAATGGATGCAGATCTTACAGGCAAAGAGTGCTCTGCAGGAAATTCTTCTCCCCACTGAATTTTAATTTTTATAATGTCTTATTGATTTTATTGTTTTACTATGTTGTAATAACTTGGGTGATAGTGGCTTGGAAACAGCCAGAAGGAATAAGGAGGCAGACTCTCTGGCTGTTTCCTTTTGTGCAATTTATTTACAGAAAACAACTGGAGTGCAAAGCAAAACAAACAAATGATGCAGCTCGCCTTAAAGTTCAGGTAGCACAGAAATGTCACACATAGCAGGTTTTAGCGTAGGCTGGCTTCTGCCTGATGCTGTGGAAGTGGATCCTTGGACCGAGGTGAGGTTGGCACAACCCACAAGTAGGAACTCTGCAGGTCCTCACCGTCAGCAGGTGGAGCTGGCTGGAGCAAAAGCACAACAGGAACTTCACCTCGTTCCCTTTAGGTTGAGCCCTTGGGTGCCAGGGCCAGCTCGATTTAGGCGCAGGCCTCTATGAAGAGAAGAATCTGTCGCAGAAGAGGTTGTTCACCAATGGAAAGAAAATGAAGTTAGTCCAAGCAGAGGTCGGGGCAGGCAACAGATAGCAGAGATTAGAGCAGGCTGAGGTCAGGGGCAGGCGAAGTTCAGCAAGACAAGGAGCAAGCAGTAGCCACAAGGCAGGCAGAAGTCAAATGTGGTCAAGAAGCAGTCCAAAGTCAAGCCAGGAATCCAAATGAAGACAAGTCAGGAATCCCAACCAAGGTCAAGCCTAGAAGTCAATCTAGAGGGAAGGAGGAACAGCAGGAAGACACTAAAGACGGATGAGAAACCATATGACAGGAAAGCAAGAACTCCAAAGACACAAGAAGGAACCAGGACTACAAAGACAAGGCACTGGAACAGAATGAGGAACAACGAGGCAAACAACTACTCCAAGGAGTTTGGTCTATTGCAAAGGCGTCTGAGGCAGGACAGAACAAGCCTTATATAGGAGAAGGCATCTGATGTCATCTACAGGTGCTGCAGTGGATTTCCCACCATGGGCCCTTTAAATGCGCCTGAGAAGTGTGCACGCCTAGGGACACCCTGCTCAGCTGAGCGGTGTTTGTAGCACTCTGCGTCAGGCCTGTGTGGTGGTCATCTGCATCTTCTCTTGGGGAACAGCCATAGTGTGCCCCCCTCGACCTGGGGCTGGAGGTAAGAGCGTCTGGTTGCAGGACAGACCCACAACTGGCCAAACAGAACACCTGCTCCCTGGGGCCTCTCTAACCCTTCTGGGCCTTATCTTCTTTAGCTAGGCTGAAGGGATGCTCCCTGGGCTCAGAATCCCTTGCTGGATTGAAACTTAAGGCAGACCAGGCCAGAGAGCTATGGCCGGTCTCTTAAGGTGGTTTAAGAAGTTTCCTGTTGACTCCCTCATATACCCTCCCAATCAGCTTAACCTTGCCAGGACAAGCACCTGCCTGTACCAGGGACACCTCTCTGGACAGAAAATCCGCATTAGCATTATCCCTTCCTGCCATATGTTGGATCTTATAGTTGAAGGGCTCTAGGGCCAGGACCATCTCATCACCCTCGCATTGGTTTCCTTATATCAATTTATCCATGCAAGCTGTTGGTGGTCCGTTACACACATGAACTGCCATCCCAGCTGGTAGTAGCGCAAGGCTTCTAAGGCCCACTTGATTGCCAAGGTCTCCTTCACGACTGAAGAGTAATGCCTCTCCTGAGGCATCAGCTTCCATCTAATGTATACCACAGGATGTTCTTGACTAACCTTCTCTTGTTCCCAAACCTACTTAACCCACTTCTGAGTCATCGGTCTGCACCATGAAGGGTTCTGTGAAGTCTGGACTTATCAGGACTTTTTGGTGCATAATACCTCTTTCAGACCTTGGAAGGCCTTCATTGCTTCAGCTGACCACTGGATCTTCTCTGGTGCTTTCTTCAACAACAGCCTTGTGAGAGACTCCATCTTCTCTAAGTAATTGAGGATAAACCTTCTGTAGTATCCCATAAGGCCTAGGAATGCTCTGACTTTTATTTTTGTTTGTGGGACTGGCACCCTGGTGATTGCTTCAGTCTTCCAAGTCTGCAGATGAACCTTGCCCTTTCCTATGGTGTAGCAGAGATACTGGACTTCTTGCCCTCCCAATAGGCACTTCTTAGGCTTGGTATTCAGTCCTGATTTCCTCAGACTGGATAGCACAGCCTGGAGTTGGCTTAAATGTGTCTTCCAGTTTGGGCTGTACACCATAATTTCATCCAAGTAAGCAGCTGCATACCCTTAATGCGAGTGGAACAGACAGTCAACTAAGTGTTGAAACACTGTGGGGGCACCATGGAGTCCAAATGAGAGGACGGTAAACTGGAAAAGTCTCACTGATGTCAAAAATACAGTCTTCTTCTTTGCCGCTGGTGTGAGAGGTACCTGCCAGTAGCCTTTTGTAAGTCCGGAGTAGAGATGAACTGGGCTCATCCCAGACGTTCAGTTCATCCACTTGTAGCTTTGAGTATGTATTGAATTTTGAGACCTCTTTGACCTTTTTAAAGTCAATGCAGAACCTTATGCTCCAATCTGGCTTCAGCACCAACACTATTGGTGAGGACCAATCACTGTTAGACTCCTCTATAACCACAAACCAGAATATCTCCTTCACTTCAGATTCAATGGTGCAAGTCTTGCCTCGGAAATCCAATAGGATCGTTGCCGTACCACAACTCCAGGAAGCGTAATGATTTCATGCTGTACCAGGTGAGTACAACCTGGTAGGTTTGCAAGATCTCCTTGTTTTGCTCCGCCGCCTGCTTTATGTCATCTGTCTGTGCAGTGGACAGCTGCTTTCTGAAAGAAATCTGGGTTTGGTCCACTTTAGGTCCAACCTCTGAACCAAAATCTCCTTCTTGCACCACTCCGCACTCCTGTGCAACCCACTTCTTCAGAAAGTTTATGTGGTAGTTTGAGTTTTCTTTCATTTATCTAGTTGGGCTGTTTTGTAATCCCAGGTCCTGTTTTCTCAGAACTTCATAGGGTCCTTCATAATGGCTTATCAACTTGCTTTCTAAAGATTGGAGGAGGACAAGGACGCGGTCCCCTGGCTAGAATACTCTTTGGTCTGTAAGACAATTGTAACCTTGGACTTAGGTAGCCTGAGCCTTCTCTAGGCATAGGCAGGCTGCCTCCCTAGCCTTTTTTAGGAAATCCTGAACTTGGAGAACATAGTCAACGAGATTCTTCCTGGTGTTCCTTTCACCTTACCAAGTCTTGTGAGTTATGACCAAGAGTCCTCTCAGTCTCCTCCTATATAGCAACTCAGAAGGGGAAAACCTATCAAGCTCTGTGGCACTTCTCAGATTGTGAACAGCACATAGGTGGCAATGAGTCTCAATTATTGCCATCCTCAGCCACAAATTTGCTCAACGTTTGTTTGAGCATCTGATTGAAGCGCCCAATGAGGCCATCAGTCTGCAGTTGATGCACCGAAGATGTAGAGTTTTTACCTTGCAGAAGATGCAAAGTTGTTTTATTACCTTGGAAACAAATGGGGATCCTGATCCATCAGGATATCCTTGGGCAGACTGTCATGAAAATACCTCCATTAGGGCAGCTGCCACCATTGGGATTTTCATATTCTGTAGCGGTACTGCTTCCGGATATCGTGTGGCATACTCCAGAATGGTGAGGATGTACTTATTTCCCTGAGTAGATCTCTCTAGAGGCCCCACAAGAACCATGCCCACCCTTTTGAAAGGGGTCTCAGTTATGGGCATTGGTATGAGAGGTGCCACCTGTACACCAGCAGACTTTGTGAGTTGGCAGGTAGGTCAGGACCAGCAATACAACTGGATCTGTTTATGTAAGCCCAGCCAATAGAACTGTGCCAAATTTTTTTCTCTGGTCTTTTCCTCTCCCAGCTGACTCCCTAGAACGTGGCTGTGAACTAGTTGCACAACCTTATGGTGATATTGTTTGGGATCTAGGAGTTGTTATATCAATACCCCTTCCACACATTCCTTTCTAACTCAGTAAAGTAACTTTAAATTGCTTCTGTCTCTTAAGTATCTCTGTGCATGTAGCTATATGTATAGGTTCAATCTTATGATGTCCTACCTTATTCTCCCAGGACTGCCACAAGTTCATATATTGGTATAACAGTTCTTTCAATTTTTGCATATCATCAGGGGAAAAATCAGAGTTATCAATCAGTCTTTTAATTTGTTCTTCAAAATTAATTTAGGTAGTGAGTTGTAGCACAGGTTCCTTTTGTATCTTGTACTATGGAACATCTTGATAGGAAATATTAGGTTCTTCTTCATCTATACCTATCACTTGTCCCTCTTTCTTCCATCTAGGTGACACATGACCAAATAGATAACTGTCAATTGTGTCCTATGTATGGTTGTAATATTCCACTGAGCTACTGGGGTATCCTCTTCTAGCCAATGTCAGGGAAAACCAGTAATTTCTGCCATTGTATCATAATGTCCCAAAACTGAATGGTTCCCATATTTACACATAAGCCTGTTCATGTCACAATCTATTATTCTTCACTAATAGTCTTTTCTGGTGTAGTTTTAATTTTCTGAACCTTTACAGTAGTTTTGGGACCAGTACTTCCCTGTGTACCTGTTTTCGGACCTATCTTCGGGAATGGTTTGGTTTGATTTGGACCAGTAGAAGCGGGCTGTTGAAATCTCGTTTGGGTTCCCAGGAGACGATTATCTGAATATCACCTGTATGATGGAGTTTGGTACCCAGGATCAACTCCATATCGCTGGGGGGACATATACCCTAGGATGACGATCATACCTTGGTGAGGGTTTCATTTCAGATGTACTCTCTCCTTGTGGTTTAATCTCCTGGGGCCAGTCTCTAGACCTGGTCTGTTGGTCATATAACACCTCTAGCTTCACTCCTTGCCACTGAACTCACCTTCTGGGTTGATTATTATGCCCCCTAGATCCTGGTTCCTCCCCAGGACCCTTGCCATGGGAACGACCCAAAGGATCAAGGCCAAAAATGTGAAATATTTCTGACAATATATGTTCTATGTGTCCTGCTTTTTCTGCATCTGTGGCATATTCCTTGAATCTCCTGTTCATTTCTGCCACCAGATGTGGAGAAGCTATTATACTTCTCAGTATATCCCAAACCATCCCAAAACTTCCTTGGGTAAACATTAGGCCCATCTTAAAGGATATGCCTAGCCCATTCTTCTGATATATTGTTCTTAGGGTGTCCTCAAGCCTGGAAACAGGGACTACACCCATTGACTTTGTATATAGGGCTGAAATAGATGTTTCCCATGTAGCTTTTCCTAACGGAGTCAGTGCACATGAGCTGGGTACCAGTGCATTAATTATTCTCTGTCTGGTGTCAGGATTATTAACACTCGCCACACCTTCAATTCCAGCAATCTTACTGCCTAGCCATACCGCAATATCCCTAATATTAGTGGGTGTTGATCCAATAACTACCCTTATCTGAGTGATAGGTAATATAGCAATTGCAGCCGATGCAGCAGTAGGTCTTACAGTGGCTGCTCCTACTACAGAATACAGATCTCATCATATCTCATATAATACTTCTCATTAATGCTATTTCAGTTCTACACTGATTAGCATTTAAATTAGCCACCTCAACTGCTGTAAATGGGGAGTGCCCTTCTGAAACAGGATCTCCTGGAATCCAAGGTTCACTAGCAACCAGTCCATGTCTGTTAATTGAGGCAGGAAAATCTAATGCTCCTCCTTTCCAGCCTGATACAGTTAGTGCTATAGTAGTAATAATTATAGAATCATGTCTATTTACTTCTCTATCTACTATTCTCCAAGTAGATATTAGTAATTGGACAAGGGGCTACTGAGCAGTTTCTTGAGAACATATTTCAATAGTCAAATACCACTTGCTCCCCATCCCCCATGCTGAATTCTCAAAGTAGCATTTTCTTGATCACCTAAAATTGGATAGCCTCGTGCAGTGATTTCCAGTTGAAATGCCAGCTAACCCTGAATTGTTGAACTATTATGTAGGGCTTAACTCTACCCTTTCTAGGTACCTAAGTTTAAGAAAAAGAGATCCTTTAAAATTTTAACTTTGTCTGAGTATTGAGTGATCCCATCTGGGGTGCCAGTCTGTCTCAGTTCTGCTCTGATAGGTAATTCTAAGTAATAAAGACATTAGTATGGAGTTCCCTTAAAGCTTACTCTCTTTTATCTTAACTTTATGTGACATGGAATTTTAACACATCAGTGCTCCTTAGCGTTGATGCATCATTTTGAGCTCAGTTAATTATTTATGAGATAAAAGCCACTCAATAACTCAGTCTGATATACATTCTTAAAAAAGAAGAATATAATTTTTATTTTACATGAGGAAAGTATTTAATTGATCAAGGCATATTATAGATATAGAAAAATATAAATGGTTTCTTACTAAATATGAGTTAAATCTGCTAGGGTCTCAGGCATGTCATACTCTGTATAGAACAGCAGCCTCGAGCATCTTGATGTCACGGTATATATACCCTTTCTCTTGCTGACTTTTATGGCTTATACTAATTCTATTTCAATATAAGTCAAGTTAAACTATCTGAGACATCTGGCCTCATGTGTTCTAATTACTTAATTACATATATAAGTCAGGTTACATGTCCAGGAAAATGTAGCTATAACAATTCTTTGATCCGTACATCAGATGTGCTTTGTTGAGACACCTTGAAGAGCACCTGAGTACAGATAAAGAAATGTCAAAGTACCATAGACATTGAGCATCTAAAACTCCTAATGATTAAATATGTTAAATACTATTTAAAATAGACAAATATCTATACTAATTGCAGAAGGTCAAAATACATCATCATTTATCTAGAGTTCGGTGTTAAGACAAACTCTGAGAACTTTGCCAAGCTAGAATACATCATAATGAAGGGCATTCTCTGTTTCTTATCTTAACAATGTGCTGGTTATTTTCCCAGGTCTAACAGCTACAGGTGTTCTGAGAAAGAAGAGGAAAAAAAAGTATTCTTTTTAAGAATATAAAATAAATAATTAAACTAGAAGCAGCATGACAGCACTGGTCATTTCAGAGGTCCAAAATGGTTCAGGTGTTACTGATTTTCATATTTCTGTGTTTGAGGTACAGGGACCTAGAAACCATGTCATGGCTAACTGGGGTCTTCAGCTGTACCTGGCTTATTGGATATTGCTGTTGGTCCCCATAGATGCATGCCAGGGTGTTGTGACCATCGCTGCCCGATGTCTCCACTCCGCCCTCCTTACCTCTTTGGCGACTCCTCCTGTGGTTGACGGATGTTTGGCTGCCATGTGTCTTCCTGCCATCCTCTCCGGTGTCCCCGGACCAGCATGGGCGCTGCCTCCCGCCATGCTGTTCAGCTGCCTAAGCGCACGCACGCCATGCGTCCCTGCCTCGAGTACCTTCAGTGGCGCGAACCTCAGGGGCGTCCCCCTGCGATGATGTCATGCATCCAGGATACAAATAGCCTACACAATTGCTAGCTTACGAGTTATCAAGGGTTGGGTTTCACTTTCGGATGGGATTCGCTCTCTGAACCTAGCTACTCTGCCTCCACTTGGACTACTCTATTGGGGTACCCACTCCTCGGGGGCCTCTCTCTCTTTTCTCTTTTAGGTCGCTGTCTGGAACCGGTACTCGCTCCTCGAGGGCCATTTTCCTGGACTCACTACCTGGACTTCACTTCTGCCTGGAAGATACCGCTGCCTATACCATCTGTGAGTTACCATCTATCTCTCTCAGAGCTGTTCCCTGGAACCAGGTACTCACTCCTCGAGGGCCTGACTTTACTTCAGCTCCTGTGCTCCATACTGAGAGACTGCTGCTGAACTCTGCATTCACTGCTGCTACTCACGATATCAGTTTCTCTCCAATACAGCACAGCCATTGTGGGATCGCTGTTCCAGAGCCTGAGAGACTACAAGCCCAGCCGGGCTACATTCCAGCTCACTATCACCACCTCTGGTGGCTCACCATCACTGTCTAATAAAAGATCTAAACTGTGTGTGTGTCCTAAGCTGAGCCTGACCTGAGGCCCCTCACGGGTTCTTCCCCTGTGGGCGTGGTCATCTGCCACAGAGTCCAGGGGTCCACCCAAAATCCTTACAAACAATAGCACAGGGTCATGACTCTGTTGAAGTCAGTCTGTACCTGCTTCTCTAATTCTCTTTGAATGAGTGTTTTTACACTCCCAGAGTCTACCAATGCCTGGGTAGGAATGCTATCTTGCTCAACCACAACCACAAATGTAGAGACTCCCCAGATGGAGAGATCCACAAAATTACAAATGTGTAGGGCCATAGCATTAACGTCTATTGGCTCATCTTCCCTGTGGAGACAGTTCTGTGCAAAATGGCCTCTCTCCCCACATCTGAAACATGGCAGTTCCATGGGTTTTGCAGTTGAAGAGAAGTCAAGCCATCTGTCTCAACTGGCTGTTGTGGCTTCCTATTCTTAGGACTCTGGCATCCTCTATCTTGGTCAGGTTATCTTCCCTGAGCCAATGGCAAGTCAGTGATGGACTGAACTTGATAATAAGCCTCTGCCATTTCCAACACCATCTCTAGTGTAAGATTCAGGCATCTGCATACCCACTGCTGCATAGGGTGTTCTAGGCCATCTAGGAATTGTTCCAGTAAAACCACATTGGCTACCTCCACCCCAGTTTTCCC
Source organism: Rhinatrema bivittatum (assembly GCF_901001135.1). Lineage (NCBI taxonomy): Eukaryota > Metazoa > Chordata > Amphibia > Gymnophiona > Rhinatrematidae > Rhinatrema > Rhinatrema bivittatum. The sequence continues at coordinate 171,541,906 of NC_042617.1, forward strand.
TTCCGAGTGGAGCCATATCCAAGCCACATTCTTAAGCTGGTGGAAAAGGTTCCACAGGCTCTCCTCGGGTTGAAGGACTCCTTTACAAAATTGCTGTTGGTAGACTTCTGGGCTGAGTCTCACTCTCTCTAAGGTGGCTGCTTTGACTTCCTGATATGTGGCCTTCCCTTTTGGATTGGTGGTTTGGAAGGCCTCTTGACTACTTCTGGTGAATAGATTACTAGATAAATCATTCAGCTGTCTTCTGGCCAGCCTGCCAGTCGAGCAGTCCATTCAAAATTCTTCAGGAAACAATTGAGGTCTTATCCTGGGGCTATCTTAAGTACGACTGGCAATAAGGCAGGTGGCCTGGTCTGCACAGCCTGTGCTACCTGAGACAGCACTGTGTTTTGCTGTATAAGCTGTTCTCATAGCACCTGCTGCTGGTTAGTTAGTGCAATAATTTTATTTTTATGAGTTTTTGTATACAGTGCTGGAAAGAGAAAGATTTCAGAGGTGTGAGCTACTCCAACCTTTAGGCTGCAGCTAGATCTTTACTGGAACTCTGCCTAACCAATGTGCCATATCCTGCAAGCTGTTTTGCTTGGAAGCTATGCAGAAATCCTGATTTCAAACCAGTTCTGATTTTACACTGGAATAAAAACATAGGAAATTGCCATAATGAATCAGACTGAGGGCCTGGATAAAACAGTCTGCACGGCCTGTGTTACCTGAGTCAGTACTATGTTTTGTTGCATAAGTTCTCACAGCATCTGTTGCTGGTCAGTTTGAGTTTGCAGGGCGTTCTGCAGTTGCTGCTGCCCTGTAGCAAGGTCTTGGATCACTTGCTCCATCTTCCCTGCTTTCCGAGCTGTCTCAAAACTGACTAGCTCTCTGGAGAAGGAGAGGGGGAAAAAACAAAAAAATACCTGTTGGCTTATCCAGTTCTGACTCACTGCTTGAACCCTGACTGTACAGGCGGGCTACCCCCTTGTCCTGTTGTAGCTTCAGCTGGTTGAGTGGAACTGGGAGGCCACAGGAAAGAGAAAAACTCTGCAGGGTTTTTCTTTTCTCTGCTGCTATGGCTGTGGGCTCCACATATAGTGGTAGAAATCCCACTACTACCACTATATGTGGTAACTTGTACGATAGCGGCTTGGAAACAGCCAGAAGGAACAAGGAGGCAGACTATGGCTATTTCCTTTTGTGCAGTTTATTTACAGGGAACAACCAAAGTCCAAAACAAAACAAAATACAATCCTAAAAGCACAGTTCACATGTATTCCACACATTAAGAAAAGTGGAAAGAAGGCAAAACGATTACCGGCATAGTTAAAAGGTGAGGTGAAAGAGGCTATCTTAGCCAAAAGATCTTTATTCAAAAATTGGAAGAAGGATCCAACAGAAGAAAATAGGATAATGCATAAGCGTTGGCAAGTTAAATGTAAGACATTGATAAGACAGGCTAAGAGAGAATTTGAAAAGAAGTTGGCCACAGAGGCAAAAACTCACAGTAAAAACGTTTTAAAATATATCCGAAGCAGAAAGCCTGTGAGGGAGTCAGTTGGACCATTAGATGATTGAGGGGTTAAGGAGGCACTTAGAGAAGATAAGGCCATAGCGGAAAGATTAAATGATTTCTTTGCTTCGGTGTTTAATGAAGAGGATGTTGGGAAGGTACCTGTACCGGAGAAGGTTTTCATGGATAATGATTCAGATGGACTGAACCAAATCACGGTGAACCTAGAAGATGTGGTAGGCCTGATTGACAAACTGAAGAGTAGTAAATCACCTGGACCGGATGGTATACACCCCAGGGTTCTGAAAGAACTCAAAAATGAAATTTCAGACCTATTAGTAAAAATTTGTAACCTATCATTAAAATCATCCATTGTACCTGGAGACTGGAGGGTGGCTAATATAACCCCAATATTTTAAAAGGGCTCCATGGGCGATCCGGGAAACTACAGACTGGTTAGCCTGACGTCAGTGCCAGGAAAAATAGTGGAAAGTGTTCTAAATATCAAAATCACAGAACATATAGAAAGAAATGGTTTAATGCAACAAAGTCAGCATGGCTTTACCCAAGCAAGTCTTGCCTCACAAATCTGCTTCACTTTTTTGAAGGAGTTAATAAACATGTAGATAAAGGTGAACTGGTAGATGTAGTGTATGTATTTGGATTTTCAGAAGGCACTTGACAAAGTATATTTATATTTACAATATATTTATAAATGATCTGGAAAGAAATACAACGACTGAGGTAATCAAATTTGCAGATGATACAAAATTGTTCAGAGTAGTTAAATCACAAGCAGATAGTGATAAATTGCAGGAAGAACTTGTGAGACTGGAAAATTGGGCATTGAAATTACAGATGAAATTTAATGTGGATAAGTGCAAGGTGATGCATATAGGGAAAAATAACCCATGCTATAGTTACACAATGTTAGGTTCCATTTTAGGAGCTACCACCCAAGAAAGAGATCTAGGCGCCATAGTAGATAACACATTGAAATCGTCGGTTCAGTGTGCTGCGGCAGTCAAAAAAGCAACAGAAAGTTGGGAATTATTAGAAAGGGAATGGTGAATAAAACGAAAAATGTCATAATGCATCTGTATCGCTCCATGGTGAGACTGCACCTTGAATATTGTGTACAGTTCGGGTCGCTGCATCTCAAAAAAGATATAGTTGCAATGGAGAAGGTACAGAGAAGGGCGACAAAATGATAAAGGGAATGGAACAGCTCCCCTATCAGGAAAGACTAAAGAGGTTTGGACTTTTCAGCTTGGAGAAGAGATGGCTGAGGGGAATATGATAGAGGTGTTTAAAATCATGAGAGGTCTAGAATGGGTAAATGTGAATCGGTTATTTACTCTTTCAGATAATAGAAAGACTAGGGGGCACTCCATGAAGTTAGCATGTGGCACATTTAAAGCTAATCGGAGAACATTCTTTTTCACTCAACGCATAATTAAACTCTAGAATTTGTTGCCAGAGGATGTGGTTAGTGCAGTTAGTGTAGCTGTGTTTAAAAAAGTTATTGGAGAAGTCCATTACCTGCTATTAATTAAGTTGACTTAGAAAATAGCCACTGCTATTATTAGCAACAGTAACATGGACTAGACTTAGTTTTTGGGTACTTGCCCAGTTCTTATGGCCTGGATTGGCCACTGTTGGAAACAGGATGCTGGGCTGGATGGACTCTTGGTCTGACCCAGTATAGCATGCTCTTATGTTCTCCTTCCTCGCCTCTGGATGGCTGTAAGTCTTCCCTCCTCTAGATACTGATGATCCTCAGATCCCTTCTGACTGAAGCAACCTCTACCTTTTAAGGTTCACTAATTTAAAAGTTGAATTTTTTATTTTTGTGATTTAATTTTCTTCACTTGCCTGGGTGATTGGACATATCCATATAAGACAAGCCCAATGGACATCAAGTCCCAGTGGAATCAAGTTACTCAAGGATTTCAGGAGTATAGTAATGTCACAGGACAGCTCAAACTTCCCATCATGGTGGATTTCCCATACCAATCAGATCTTGGGTTACCTTTCTTAATTACACCATACAAAATTGTTGTTCCAACTTGGACTGGGAAGCTTTTCATCCTGGGCCCTTGATTTGCTCAGGAACAATTATATCACATCAATTTTCTGGAGCTACTGGCTGTGATGAATACTGTAATGGGCTTAAGAGATCAGGTAGCCAACAAAATTGTTCTAATACAAATCAGGTAGTCATGTTCTACTTGAAAAAGCAAGGAAGAACAGAATCACTCTTCCCGTGTACAGATGCTAAAGGTGTTCAATTTGGACATCTCTCATGGAACAACCTTAAGAGGCTGTGGGAACAAGCGGTGATTCCCACAGACAAACTAGTCTGAATCCAGCCTTTCTTAAAACATTTAGTCTTTATTACAGCTTCACACATGCACAACAGTAGATTGTCTTCCCTTCAGAACAGTGTACTTAATTACTCACAGTTCAGCTTTGTTTCAGCTCAGTGTTTGGACAACAATGTTATACAGGAGCTACCTTCCTGCTGGAGATCTGGGCCTGGTCTGCTGATCCTAGCTAGGCTCAGACCTTTATTCCCCATTCTCTGTGTTATGGCCATCGGCTGCGGCAAGCCGCGACCGGGGCCGACTGTCATGGCCGCCGGCTGCAGCAGTCCGCGGCCGGGACCAAGTACTTACTCGCTGCGTCGGGTAAACTCAGAGGCTCCTGCTGGAGCAGGCAGCCTCCTTCAATGCTTTCCCCACAGCCATGGCCACTGCTGAGGCCGGCCACAGGTTCCTGCTTGGCCGGGATGACTCCTCCCCCTTCTGGCTGACTAAGAGCCACGCGCATGAGTGAAGAATAGATTTAAAGGGGTCACGACAGGAAGTGTCGTGGCTCCTTCCTGGGACTCCTCCCTCGCCTTGGGTATTTAAGGCAAGGTCTGCTCCTCAGACCTTGCCTTGGTATTGAGGCTTCTGGTTTGGGATTCAGTGCTGGTGCTCCTGGTCTTCGTTCTTGGTCTTCGGCTCGCTTCTGTTCTCCTTCCTCGTTGGATTGATTCTTGGCTTCTGACCTTTGGACCGGCTGTCGTTCTTCATTTGGCTTGACCCTGGACTGGCTGCAGACCATTCTCCTGGCTTGCTTCTGGACTGGCTGCGGCCCCTTCTCCTGGCTTCGACCCTCGGAACGGCTTCTGACCACTCTTCGGCTTCTACTCCTGGACTGACTCGACCTGCTGGAGGTGCCAGCCATCTGGAATCCACGACCTGCAGGAGGTGCCTGCATCCAGACCAATCTTCAGTCTTGAGGGAGTCTCCTAAGTCCCAGCAGCCGGGTTCCTACGGGCTCCTCCTGGGGGAACCACGAGCTTCCAGGGCGGTCTTCATTCGACTGCTGAACCTTCAAAGCCTTGCCCTCCGATAGTAGGTACCAGAGAGGATTGACTCTCTCTTTGGTAGCACTAACTTTACCTTGGAACGGGGTCCACCTCTGGATTTGCAACAGAATACCAAGGCCATGGACCCGGCAGAGGCTTCAGCTCGTCAGGCCATTCCTGGACTGGCCCAGAAAATCATGGTATATAATTACACAAAGGGTGCGTTAAGTACAACTCTCTATAATCTTGTCATAAAATTACACAAATTTAGAGAGCCAAATTGAATATATCAAACATACAAAATTTATTTAAACCAACCCAAATATAAACCTATATAGACAATAAAAACTAAGCTAGCACACTCACGCATTCATACCCACACATTAAAAAATATGTTTTTGAGATATCACGTACAAATGTAATCTCTTGCTACAAATACATTGCACATATATACTTTCTTTACAAACAATCAATAATGCATATCTCATATATTGCCATGATTTTTTTAAGCTGAGATGTTTAATTCCTAATGTCTGACAAAAGTAGATCAAAGATCTCTTCGTTTCACTCCTCACACGAGGGGCTTCCTCAGGGACCGATATAATTCACATATTTTACATATGCTACCGCACTGCAATAAATCAATATCACAGGAATTACCCGCAAATTCAATCTCAAAATCATCATCACCCACTACCAACCAAATATCTCTCTTCATTTTTTTCTTTTCTAATTACAGACTTTTTTAACATTAAAACCCTACCTATTTCACCATCACCAACCTTAATTTAAAAAATATCTCCATTTTCCTTATAACCCTACACTTTAACCAAGCAGTTTACAATCAAACAACAGGAAACACAATTTTCCTTCTCCTATTTCACCTATACTGAACCCCTGAAAAACTCAGGTCAAATGTATAGCGGCCATACCTACCTTAAATTATAAATCATCCATATGTTTCACTTCAATAACTTCTTATAAATGCCATCCATCGCAATACTTTCAATACATTGAGGCCATCAATTCAAACACTTCCTTTATAGCGGCGTGTCCTTTGGTATTCCCGTTAAATGTTACAAACCGGTACTAACTTCAATACCTTTCTGAGTACATTATAAGACACACCGACCTATGCTCTCAAGAAAACATATTCTGTAACGATATAACCCAAAAAGTTATCCTTAAACATGAGAAACTCACTTACCATTAACCACCAACTACTTCAATACACAAGAGACCTTCCAATACTCACGTTCAGACCGGAGGTGACGTACCACGTCGTCACCCGCTGATGTATGAAAGTCATGCTTATCCAAACAACTTTATATAGAACGAACACTAGTAATTAGACAAACTTGTCAATTATCTTTTTAAAGCACCAATGTAGTTGTCATTAAAACAAACCACTCCAATCCTCTTTTATTCTGACCAAAACATAATAGACACCAACTAAAGATTTCACTAACCCACCTGTTTTGTCGGACATTAGGAATTAAACATCTCAGCTTAAAAAAATCATGGCAATATATGAGATATGCATTATTGATTGTTTGTAAAGAAAGTATATATGTGCAATGTATTTGTAGCAAGAGATTACATTTGTACGTGATATCTCAAAAACATATTTTTTAATGTGTGGGTATGAATGCGTGAGTGTGCTAGCTTAGTTTTTATTGTCTATATTTGGGTTGGTTTAAATAAATTTTGTATGTTTGATATATTCAATTTGGCTCTCTAAATTTGTGTAATTTTATGACCAGAAAATCATGGAGCAGCACCTCCCCCTGGGCTCTTCGAAGTTTCCTCATCTGTAAACTGTTGCATAGCCTCACTCATTGGGGTCTCCACAGTGTCACCCTCTGGGCTCTCTGTCATATTTCACTTGGTACCTAATGTCCTCTCTCGCTGGACTCCTCATGCCCTTCCTCACTGAGCTTCTCAAAGGAATTGGCTCTCTGCTCCCAGCAGTGCTTGGGCACGCTACAGGGTCTTCCTCAGGACCTCCTGTAGTGCCTCCTTCTGACTGATTGATGCAGCAGCCCGCTGGCCACTCCATGCTGCCTCCTCCTGGGCAGTCTGTGTCATCCTCCCTCAGGGTTCTTCGCTGCCCCCTTCTCTGGGCTTCTCATGGGAGGTGTGTCAGGACTCCCAGGGTCTATTTGATAGTTAAAATCCAATTCCATCTCCTTCCCAAGATCCATTTTAATATTTTGGGTTACCTTCCTTGTTTAAAAATGTATATTGTATCTAACAGAAAATGGATTTTATCCAACAAAAATATGTTCTCTGCCCATTGGCAGGTTTGTTTTATTTTCCTCTTTTTTTGTTGGAGGCAACCCTTAGCTAGGGATTCCCACATATGTGATTGGTCATCCTGATTGTCTTTAGAGAAAGCAAAGTTGCTTACCAGTAATGGGTGAGGATAGAAGGATACCCAGTCATACATATCTTCCCTCCTTCCTATCTGGAATTGTATTCTTTATATGCTGTTGGTTGATGCCATTCACTTGTGTGACTGATTAATCTGCTGTCTTTGGAGAACACCTACTACAGATCAATTAATCAAATGGAGTTTAGAATAATTAGACCTCATATGAGTAAAATCAATGCAAATCCTTTTAGCTAGATTTATATTTCAGAAGTCTATTTCATTTTGCAATCTAGCATACAGCGGTCAAAAGACAAAATAATTAGCATTCAATTCTCAGCCAATTATCTGAACGCCATGGTAAGATTGACTCATTTCATATTTACATGAATTCTAATAGAAAGCTTTTATAGAAACCTGAAATGGAAGTACCTGGATAAGAATTGCTATTCTATTAGTCAATTGCTATTTCTATTTATGTATTTGATTGATATTCTGCTTTTCAACACTTCAAAGTGGATTACAATCAGGTACTGTAAGTATTTCTACATGGTAAACTTAAAGAAGTATGGACTTTGCAAAACTGGCATTCCATGATGATTACCTTCCTTCTTGTTTTATTAGATTTCCCATAGAGATTTGTAGAGCTGGACCTTGTGGTGTAGAAGATTTCTGGGCCTGAAGAAGGGAATTCTTTCCTGATCTCATTATTTTTCTGCACATTGACTAGTGTTACTGCTTCCTTGAAACCTGGAAGGATTTATCTGATTTTTTAAAAATCTTTAATATGCAGGAGGACTCTTCAATTATGTATCTGGAGCTAACTTTTTGGGCGAGATTGTGGAATGGTTTGGCTATGCTATAGCAACATGGACAATGCCAGCCTTTTCGTTTGCATTTTTCACACTATGTTCAATTGGACCACGAGCTTACCATCATCACAGGTAACAAAGCCATGAGGCTTCATTTTTTTTCTATCTTTTTTCTTTCTGCAGGTCCATACATATTCTCAGTAGGGATATGCTTTCATTTGTAATGAATGCCAAAATACAACAAATGAGGTCATTTTTGGTTCATTCTGAATGGAATGAACCAAAAATAGTCTCCTAGGAAAATACTCCAAAATTTTCGGGTATTTTTTGTACTCATGTCATTTAAAAAAAAACAAAAAAAAAACCCAGGCCTCCAGCAGCCCTGTCTGGGCCTTCCTGGCCAAAATTTGCCCGGGCCCGGCGACAGGGCCTAGAACTAGGCCAGGGCCTTGGCACATAGTCCCAGGGCCGGAACCTGGGCCCATCAACCAGGCTGGGCTACAGCATCAAATCCTAGGGCTATGCCCAGGCCGGGGCCTCCACTTTCTCCTACCTGGGTTCTGATGCTTAAAAAATGAGACCATCCGCCTGGAGGATGGCATTGAAGTGACCTCACTTCTGTGCCTTCCATGGGTGTGGCTGGCACCATTTTAATGTATGGCCATACATTTTTCTGGCACTATATCTAAATGGTACCAGCTGTCACTTCAGTGCTATCCTCCAGGCAGATGACAACATTTTCAAGCACTGGGATTGGCAGGAGCTACTGGAAGCCCTGACTCAGACCTAGGCCACATCACCAGGTGGACTGTGGACCTTGGCACTGGGCATGGCCTGGGCCCTGGTACAGGCAATTTTTTAGCCTGGAAAAGTCAAGCCAGGGTTACCAGAGTCCTTTTTTGTTTAATTGGTTCATTTTTTTTTCTTGTTGAATGCCTTTTTTCCAGTTTGGCAAATGAACCAAATTAATTTAAAATGAAAATAAAAATCCAAATTGAAAAATCAAACTGAACTGAAAATTTTGGGCTACACATTCCTAGTTCTCAGTAACACAGGCAGTAAAATCCCCTTACCAAATGGAGAGAGGATGAATGCAATGGACCACAGTCTTCTTTCAACCTAACCAACTATATAAAGCTAGAATGACTATCTGGCTCCAGATTATAAACAGAGCCCCAAGTCTTCTGCAATTCCACAGCCACAGCAAACGCTGCAAAATCTGGCCATTGCCATAGAATTCCCTATTTTCCATGGAATTGTGGGAAACTGTAAGGACCAGATTGAAGTGGAAGTGGTGATTGCATATCTTTCTCCCTCCCCACCATGCACCAATCCAAGTTTGGCATTAGAAGGACAACAGCATCCTGGTACCTCAGCCCACATCCTCTTTTTCTGATACCTGAGGTCAGATTGTTGCACTTTGAACCACACAGTACCTACCTTATATGTCTTCCATGGTTCAAACCACAAAACTTTAACCCCAGTCAACAGATGAAGAGAGAACACAGCCACCCCTGCCCTCCTTGAAACTGTAAGTCCAGATCAGCACAGGGAACAAGGGGTGGTGAAACAGGCAGAGTCAGCAGGTAAGAGGGTTTTAAGGTGGGTAAGGGGTTCAGAGTGGGGGTGGGTTGTGAATGGGAGACGGGAACAGCATTGGAAAGAGCAATATGAGAGGGTGGTACCTTCCTCCCTTCTGATCCAAGATCTCCTCCTCAATCCAGGATCTCCATTATTTCTCCTCCTCCTTCCCATTCCTCCCTCATCTCCCTTCCCTCCCCAACTCTCCCTGCCCTCATATATTCCCAGATCCCACTTCTCCTTTCTCTATTTCCAAGATCCCCTTTCTATCCCCTATTCCTATAACACGTGGCAACGCACACCCCTTGTCCAGATGGGCATGGTCATTGAAAGAGGTATAGGTAACAGTATGGAGACATTAGAAGTTGCTGAATTCTTCAAAAATCAAAGAAATTTGTTCTCCAGTCTTGATTTCAGGGCCCTGAGTTTTAAATATCAAATGTTCATAAATAAATAAATAAATATTGCAGGAAATTTATATGCAACAAAATAACCAAAACACCAAAAGATAAAAAGCAATTAGTTTTCCCTTTTAACTTCAAGAAAATCTTATTACAGTTCATTTTATAGAAGGGGTATTAAAATTCCATTAAACTTCCTTATCTATGATCTGGTACAAAGTTTATGCATCAGGTCACTTCAGATCCAGCAGCATGCATAGTCAATCAAGGGCTGACTGACTCACATGTTGAGTTGCAGACTTTTATCATATGGGTTGGCTGCTGCTCAGAGGAAGACATCACTCAGATGTAATTGGCTAGAATACATAGATGGTGATCTTGCAACCACTGATGGACTTCCTGCAATTTATGCAGATGAGGTCAACTCCCTAATGGGATCTTTCCAGGTTCTTTAGCTTACCTCTCAGCTTCCATTAGGCCCAATTAGTTTCCTTTCTAAAGAGCTAAGGTAACTCAAAAAGCAAACTAGCTCTGAACAAGTCCCATGGCTCAGTGCTAAGCTTCTATACCACTGGATTTGAAGACCACTAGGTCAAATTGTGGTTCCGGCACATATTACCCTTCCCCCCTGAAATCCTTTCTCTTCTCTTCCCCTACCCCCAATTCTCTATCCCCAACCTCTAAGACCTATTTCCCCCCCAAAAAAGAACAAAATAATTATCCAGACTGACAAGAAAGATTAGAAAACTTTATTTTTGTTTTAATTATTTCTTTATTTCTCAGCATTCAGACAGGTTAATGTACGACCAGTGGGCTATGTACTTCTACCAGCAGATGGAGACGTAACAAAGCTGATGACATGGTATATATAGTATTATATACCCCTGCTCTGACATCAGCTCACCAGTATTCTCCGTCTCCAGCAGATGGTGGACATGCATCTTTCTACTGGGAATTGTTTGTGTTTAAAAAAAATTAAAAAAGAAAAAAGAAAAGGAGGAGATAGATTAATCACGCACCAGTTCTCCTGAGGTGATATCTGGTGATCCCTCCCTCAGTCGAGTGCCTCTGTCCAGTAGCCGGTTTTCAGCATGGACCTAGCTGCCAGGAGAGAATCAGCTGAGAGGCTAGCGGGTGCAGGAAGCCAAGTGCGGCAGTGAAGGCTTTATCCCTCTCACCCCGTTGCCAGAGACTGACTCTGTAGGGCTAGGATCATGTATGTCCTTCCACCCAGCCTACCCTTGATATTGGATTATGGATCCTGGGTGGAAGAGAGAGGGTTGGAGGGGATACGGGTGTTGCTGAGCAGAGGTATGGAGAGAGAGGGGGAAAAGTGGAGCATGGGGCAGGATAGGAGGTGTTATTTTGGGACCATTGAGACATCGTCATTGCCCACTAGCATGTAGGGATCTGAGGCATTCCTGTTTCTCATGTTTTTCGGGTAGGATATAAACTGATATTTTATGGACTGTTGCAATATTTGCAGTGCTGCCTTTTCAAAGATTTTCTCTTTGAGGTCTGAGAAATAGTGATGCTGTGGTATGACAAATTTTCCATATATGTCCTGGGTTTTGGTTTTTTTTCAGAATTGCTTATTAGTTCTCAATGTGCCTGGTAGTGCAGTGAGTCTCTTGCAGTTACTGAGATGTCACCAGAATTTTATTTTTTTTTTGAATGGTGAGTTGTATGGGAAAATTATGTTAGTAATGTTTTAGTCAATTCCTCCTTTACCTGGGCGGGCAGGGGAGAAATGCGAAGGTTGTCGTCATTGAATGCTTCTATGAGGCCACTGGCCAAATATCAGGCCACCAAGGTTCCCATGTCTTTATTAGATTGTACCTGAGTATAGTGCTTCTGCTCAAAATAATAAAAAAAAAGGTTTTTTGTATTGAACAGGGATTTATCTTGGTAACTGTTCTGGATGCAGCTCTTTTCTTATCTCTGTATCGTCTTTCACTTCTTACTCTCAAATGAGCCTATGGCTGATTCCCTTTTTCAGTTAAAAACTCTTTAGGTCTTCCATCTGTAAGGCTGTATCCCCTCTGACTCCAGCAAAGAACAGTCCTCTACTTCAGATAATCTGGAGCCTGTTGCTGATCCTTTATTCAGGCAGAAGCACCTTCGGGCCTTCATCTCCAAAACTTCCACCAAGGACAATCCTCTGTTTTCAAAGCTTCTGAAACTTTGCAGGAATTAAGTCTTCTATCTTGAGCCCCTAGACTCCTTTTTTCCCTGAAGACTCAGGAACTTGGACTTTTGGTCCCAACTACTTTCAAAGGACAGGACTTTATCTCCAAGCACTCCTTTATTGAGAGAGGGCCCACTCCTCTAGGTCCCTTCTCGGTGGAGGGAAAGACCACACCCTCACCTCTCTGTGGGGGGAGCATGGACTCCACTGGCACCTTTGTGTCCTGAACCTACCAACTGCAGCAGCTTTCTCCTCTAGCTGCTTGGGTTGACACTGCCTCTTCCACTTCTTCTGGCCACACAGGCTGACGGAACTCTTCTTCCATCTGCCAGCACAAGCAACGCGCCTTCTTCTGACTATGTGGGCCCTATGGTTTCCTTTTCTGTGGCTCACACAGGCACTTATTTGCTGTATCTGGCGTTTTGTGGGGTTGGCCAGCTCCTTCAAGAATTCCACTTGACACCTCTGTTATATTCTGTCTGTCATCAAAAAGCCTAGTTCGTGTGACTAATATAAAAGGTCATTTATTTTTTCATCACATTTCAGACTGAGTTGTAAGAAAATCTGTGTTGTTGGATGGGACCAGGGCCAGACCTGCATGCAAGCCAAGATTAGAATGTGAGATTTCTGTCTGTGAGTTATATTGGTAGGTGTGGAAAGAATTGTTTTGATTGCCATGTGTTCATTCTTTTAGGAATATCAGCATATTCTCAACGTGATCTTCATCACGCTAGTGCCAACTGCAGACTAGTGAAATAGCCTCTTTATATCTCAGGGAGTCGGGTCATTCAATTTGACCTGCTTCTATTTACTGTCCATGCTATTCCAAGCTATAGTATTTATTCTTTCATAATACTGCTGTCTTTGTGGCCATTGATACCACTGATTCTTGACCAATTTTATTTGGTTGACCACTAATACAGTCTCTTACTTAAAGCAGGTAACTTGTTGCCTTGCCACTTGCTTATAAGAACTCAGCTTCCCTCTAGCTGCATTTAGTGTAGTGTCATTGCTGCTTCCCATTAATAAAATCTGGGTAAAATCATAGAAATGGAATCTACATCTGATACACCTCCAAAGAAAATAGATGAGCATGTATTTTCCAAGAAGTTTGGTTAAACAATCCTGAGTTTAAAACATGTATTTCCAGAGTTAGTAGAGACTCCTCAATGGTCAGATGTAAATCTTGCAACTGTTTATTTACTATAAAAACTGATGAAGTTACTGAAATAAGGAAGCATGCAACTGGAGAGAAACAAATGGAAGTATTCAAAGACAGAAGCTTTCTGACACACTACACCACTTTATTTCAAATCCCAACACTCCAGAACAATACCAGGTCAGTGCCATGACTTATCATGGTGTGCAACATCAATACATCTATTCTTCTCAGGCTTGTGGCAGCAAATTACTTACTAGGATTATTGAAGATTCTAAAATAAGTAAACAAAAATGCATTGTGGTCGTACTAAAAGTGAGTCATTAGTTGAAAAAGTTCTAGGACCACACACTTTGAAATTAGGTCTGAAAGAACTAGAAGTCGAAGACAAACCATTCTCTGTTTCAACTGATGCGTCTAAGAAGGGCGATTTAAAAATGTTCCCAGTGGGGTAGATTTTATAAATTTGCGCGAGCACATACTTTTGTTCGCGCACCAGGCGCGAACAAAAGTACGCTGGATTTTATAAGATACGCGCATATCTTATAAAATCCAGGGACGGCGCGTGCAAGGGGGTGCACATTTGTGCAACTTGCGCATGCCGAGCCCGGCGCGCGCTGCCTGTTCCCTCCGAGGCCGCTCCGAAATCGGAGCGGCCTCGGAAGGAACTTTCTTTCCACCCCCCCGCACCTTCCCCTCCCTTCCCCTACATAACCCACCCCCCCGGCCCTATCTAAACCCCTTCCCTACCTTTGTTGGCAGATTTACGCCTGCTGAAAGCAGGCGTAAATCTGCGCGCGCCAGTGGGCTGCTGGCGCACCATCACCCAACCCGGGGGCTGGTCCGGAGGCCTCGACCATGCCCCCAGGCCAGCGCCACGCCCCCGGTCCCACCCCGAACCGCCCCCTGACCCTGGACACGCCCCTCCCTGCCCCTTTTACGAAGACCCGGGACTTACGCGCGTTCCGGGGTTTGTGCGCACCGCCGAGCCTATGCAAAATAGGCTCGGCCGCGCAGGGGGAGTTTGGGGTAGGTTTTCAGGGGGTACGCGCGTATCCCTTTGAAAATCTACCCCTAAATCTGTACATTTTTTTCCTATGGAAAATGGTGTAACAGATTGTCTAATTAACTTTTATGAAGACTATGATGAGACGTCAGATGGAATTGCAAACAAAGGTTTGAAAGTACTTGAAGAAAATAGTCTCCAGGCAGAATACTTGGTGAGCTATAGCGCTGATAATGCCTCCATTAACTATGGTAAACATCATTCTATCCCCCTCATTTATCAAAATGCTATAAGGCGTTTTCGCATGTGAAAAGTGCCGTTAACGCATGCGATAAGCCCTTAATGCATGCGAAAATGCCTTTAACGCATGCGATAGCACCATATTGTATGGTGCGGTGCAAATCCGAAAAAGAGGAGGAGTGGGTTTACCATTTAGCGAAGCCCTATTGCATGGCTTTAATGCTGATTTTAGCTACAACGTTTTCAGTAGTATTAAGCTGTGTGATAGCTTGCAACACCTGTGATGTTTTTTTGTGGATGTCAGTTTTGGTAGTTTGAAGCTCGGAGAGAGAGAGAGAGATGCATGCATGCAGAGAGATGCCCTCACACTAGATACGTATTTATATCCCTATGGGAGGCCCACCTAGTCATTCGAGGTGAGGTTTAGGTATTAGTGTATGGGTTAGGGGTCACTTTGACATTCAAAGTGAGACGTACGAGCAGAACAGTGCTCTGTAGTGAAGATTTGATGACCCTCGGAGTGAGGACACTCACCCAAAGATGAGATTTGTGCAATGATGAGATTTGTGCAATGTTCTCTCAACCTAGCTTGATGGACTCTCTATCTGGTAACATCAAGCTAGGCTGAAAGAACATTGCACAAATTTCATCTTTGGGTGAGTGTCCTCACTCCGAGGGTCATCAAATCTTCACTAGAGAGCACTGTTCTGTTCGTACGTCTCACTTTGAATGTCAAAGTGGCCCCTAACCCCTACACTAATACCTAAACCTCACCTCGAGTCACTAGGTGG
The DNA here is from genome assembly GCF_901001135.1 of Rhinatrema bivittatum. Classification (NCBI taxonomy): domain Eukaryota; kingdom Metazoa; phylum Chordata; class Amphibia; order Gymnophiona; family Rhinatrematidae; genus Rhinatrema; species Rhinatrema bivittatum. The sequence goes on from NC_042617.1 coordinate 171,557,311, forward strand.
GCCTCCCATAGGATATAAAAACCTATCTAGTGTGAGGGTATTATGGCTAGGTTCTCTCGCTCTCTCTCACACACACACACAAAAATTGATGATCTGTTTTTGGGATATTCAGTGAACACTAATCTTTCCAAGTCGTGTGACAGTGAAGAAAGATAGTTCAGGAAAGAAGCATTGAATGTATATCAGCAGTGTCTTGACTACTTGAATAAGTGGTTTCCATTTGACACAACCCCTTTAAGAAGGTTAGTATTTTAAATTTAGATAATGTGTTCACCTTTAATGATCTCATTGATCTTGTTTCCTCCTTCAAAATACAGGTGAATAGAGATGAATTATTCAAGGAGTACTGCATTTTGAAGGCCATAGTCCCAAAACGCAAATAAACCACTGAGGTTGACACACAGGTTGTATTTCTAAAAAACTGTCAACCACCAAATCTTAAAAATATAGTGGAACATGCAATACCAGTGAGCAATGCTCATGTAGAGCATGCGTTTCACTAATGAAAAATCTTTGGACAGATGAGAGGAATAGAATGTGACCAGAGCTTGTTAAAGCTGAGCTATGCATCAAAGTCAACTACTCTTTCTCGTGCACTGAATTTTTTGATCACGTCTGTAAAGAAAAATGTCTACCTAAAACAAGCAGGTTGTGAGCAGAAATACGCTTTCAAGTTACAGAAATAGGTTGTTTGTGGATGCAACCTCTAATTCAAGTAAATGTTCATTTTTCCTCTCTGTTGGCATACTTATTCCCTATTCTGATCATTTGAGCCACTTTGGGCTTTTGTTTAGTAACACTACAGATGACTCCAGAAAAAAAAAACAAATGAGCCCATCCATTCTGTCCATTTTTTATGCTCCATGCTAAGGATACATCCCAGCTCCTAGCCATAGTATGTTGCTGTACCTTGCAAAAGTTTCTACACATCTTTGAAAGATTTCATATTCTATCTAAAAATACAACTAAAATGCATTAAAATAGGAGTTTTACAGTCTATTCAACATACTGTACACTTTAATTGTGAAATAATTATAGATATATTACAAATGCGATTCCTGTACTGCTTAAAGACTGTGAGGATAGTCTAATTTCTGGCCATTGATAACCATTCATTCTGGCATAATTATATTGTGATGGGCGTTTCCATGACCCATAACATTTGAGTGTCTTCCAGCACCATCTGTTACTATATCAAAGTTAACTTATTGCCTTTTGCAATTGTCTATAAGTCCACAGTTTACTGTTTCCTTGTGTATCAAGTGTAGATTATTTGCTGCTTTCTGTTAACATAAAATCTGGTGATTGCTGGCTCAAGGGAGAAACAAGAGTAATTGGGTAAAATATTTTTATTGAGAACTGGCCAAATAGTTTCTATTGCTGAGACTTATTTTCTATTTCTGTGGGAGAGTAACATCTCTAATGGCATGTTTTCAGAGGATCCTTTTCTTCAAATACTTAAAAAAAAAAGTTTTGCATATTCCATCTGAGAGAGACAAAAAAAGTTTTGTTCATGGAGGAACAGTTACTCTCTTCATCTGTTTAAGCTGTACCAATCATGAAATATGATTAATGATTCTTAAAGAATTATACTGTTTGCTACAGACTGTGCGAGCTAGATATAATCTATTAGCAAGCACAAGTTACTGATATTCAGTGCCTTGCAATAGTCTTCACAACTCTTGTCTCAATACTGGTGGAAAGTGGAAACCCCTTTTGCAATTATAACAGCCAAGTGTCATTTAGGAGAAATGTCTACCAACTTTGCACATTGGGATGATACAGGTGCATCCATTTTTCTCGCAGAAAAACTCAAGTTCTTTCAGTTTAGTTGGGAATCATCTGTGGAGTGGACTGCAGTTTTAAAGTCTTACAAAAGATTTTCTGTGGATTCAGAAAAGGGACAAGACTGGGCTATTCAATGACATTCCCTTTGTTCTGGCTGAAAAGTGAATCATAATCCTGCTAACACTATGCTTTGCAGTAGGAATGGTGTTAGCAGGGCTGGGGTGTAGTATTTGTGTTATGCCACATATCACTTTGCACTAAAATCAAAAAGTTCCAGTTTGGTGTCATTAGACCACAAAACCTTTGCAACATGCATGCAGCATCCCTTAACTCTTTGCAAACACTATGTGGCACATTATATGGCGTTTCTTTTTTTTTTTTTTTTTTTTGCTGCCCTCCTATACATGCCATGTTTGTGGAATAATCTTGAAATTGTTGAACAGTAAACAATTTCCCCATTCTCGGCTAGAGATCTCTCTAGCTTTTGAAAGTAATCTTAAGTCTCAAGTGGCCTTTTGCAGCAATTTCCTTAACCAGGGTTTTGATCGAGCTAAAGATAATGTCTATTGTCTCGGGTTTTATTTGCATATATAAAAAATGTTTTGGACCAGTGATGGGCTAAATGAAGGAAAAGAGAAAAATTGTCTTTTGCCACTGAGGCATGACAAATAAGCCCTAAAATGTATGAGAGATCCAAAAACTAGTTTAACATATATGCATAATTAGAAAACATTTTGTTGTGGCAAGTCTATATTTATTTATTATTTATTTTTAATTTTTATATACCGAAGTTCTTGTAGGGACTACAAATCACTCCGGTTTACATAAAACAATGAACTGCCCAACAGAGAGCGGAGCTTTACATAGAACAGTAGAACATATGGAACAATATAACTAGATGACAATTTAACATAGTGATAAATAAATATTATAGTTTAACTGGTAATACTAGATGACAATTTAACTAGATGACAATTTAACATAGTGATAAAATAAATTATAGTTTAACTGGTAATACATAAAAATTATATTATTTAATATAAGCAGTATAACTATTTAATGTAGAATAAAGGCGTATTAACAGTGCCAAATATATATATAGAAATGAATTTTTTGAACTCAAAGATAGTTGTTCCGTTGCAGAGTCTTAAAAAAGGACTTGGTGTGGTGTCCATGATTAGGAGATACCTAATATATAGGATGTCTGTCCGTCAGAGTAGAATTAAGCGTCTGGGAAGGCTTGTTTGAAAAGAAAGGTCTTAAGTCTTTTTTTGAATTCTTGGTGACTAGTTTCTAATATATATGAGATATTGTATGTTACAGGAGATTTTATTGACCGTGTCTTAGTAATGCCAAACTGTTTCCTCTTTACAATGCTGAACCAAAAAAATGCCACAAACGATATTCAAACACTTTGAAGTTTTCTTTTAGACAGCACAATGTGAAAAAGTATACAAGGCTGTGCAGGCTTTTGTAAACAAATTTTGTAAAACTGTATTTACTTCAGAAGATGTTATGTATTGGCGCACTGGAAGTTCAATAAAGAAAGGGAAAATTCCCATCCAGGCTAAAGAATATCTTTTTAAAATCTCTGTGTTTACATTGATTAGAAAATATATGTGACCTGATAAATGACAAATGTTTTTTATTTCCTTTCAAAACAAAATGTGTTTTCCAAAATGGGGGACGAGGAGGGGAATAATAGTCATGTGTGGAAGCAGAAGTACCCCATCGGTGAAAGTTTTACCCGGCCCCTGCAAGCATTCGCAATTTTCATAGTAGAAAGTTGGCAACCCTAGCAGTAGGGTTCTATTCAAAACCTTTCCGATTAGTTAATATATACAGTTTCTTCTGCAATATACTCCCACCTGCTGGCTGTTCAGGCTGAAAGTCTGTATCAGTCTTTTCTCATAAAGTCATTCTTTTCAGTCAGACATTCAGAAACGTTAGTAATAATTTGCAAAACCCCCGAAAAGAGGTCAAGAGATTCCCCCTCCTAGAACTTCTCCAAGAGCCATACTCGGGTGACAAAAGGGGCCAAGTTTAAGGGCCCACCCTTCTACAATGTCATTCTTATTGCTCCTGGGAAAGGTATCACAACCTATAAAGATTCCAGTTTTCTTCAGAACTGATATGATTACCAAGTAGTCTATGCTTTGGATTTTATAAAATTCCAAAGCAAACTTTTAGCAGCCATATCAGATTTTTCTAATTTCTTTTGCATTCTCTCCAAATATGCCAATCCAATAGATTTCCCCTGAAGAACATGGGTAAAATAAGAAAAGACTGTCAAAATTGAACCAGGCTGAAATTCTCCTGCTTTGAGCTTGGCTTTGAATTGCTTGAGCATCCCTACACGTGAATCATTTTGTACAGGCCACGTATACTGATGATGTTATATAAGCAATAAATGTTATTCATGCACCCAACAGATAGAGCCTGTCTGTTTTGCCAGAGGACAGAATATCTGGCAAAGCAGGAATACAGGTGATTCATCATTCTTACAAATGGTTTGGATCTCTGTCCATTTTGCAGAGACTCAAATAGAAAAATGTTCTTTAATCTGTCTAAATTCTATCCTTATACCTTTGTGCCATTTACTTTCTGCTGTATTTACTTCTTACAGGTATTATCTCCGGATGTTTGCAGACTACCCCAAATCCAGGAAGGCCCTGATTCCTTTTATTTTCTAAAAAAAAAACACACTAAGATGAAAGTGATTTTATTGTGGCATTCAATTTCTAGGTCTTGCTGTATTTTACAGTTACATGTACCGGTACTTATCACATTTATACAGCCAAAATCTAACTTAAAAATATGCTGGTCACCCTATTGTGTATCAGGGCCTTGCAGCATGAGTTCTTGCTGTCAAGGCTTCTAAACACACTCAAATTGTTTCTCTCTGCACCAGGCCGACTTCATGGGGGGAGGGTAAGAGACATTGGATAAAAGTGATAAAGAACCCTCTTAGCCTCCAAACCTGGGACTAAGCATTGCCTCTCCATCCCTGGCAGGACAGACAGTGAGTGAGAAGATCATCGATTGTCAATGCACGGTGCTACTACTGGATCACCTGAGATGTTCTGGACATTGTTATTCTGTGTGAATATGCAGTTTGTGCTTTGTATCTTAAACAAGTTTGGCTAGGAAAAATGTGACCAAGAATCTAATGTAACTGTTAATCGGCTATTTTCATATCGACAACTCTGATATCTTCTTTCGTCTGCCAGTGATCACAAAAGTTATGCGTGTTTATAATGAGGGAAAGAAAAACTATTATAAGAACAAAGTAGTAAGAAAACTACTATAACGTGCATTTACAAAGTTGCAGTGGCCTCATTTTAACTCAAAACCTCTAATTTGTTTTTGTCTAATGACTAGTAATATACATTACCTGTGTTCTCCTTAAATAGTTGAAAGACCCCAGCATCATATCTGAGGATAATTAATATTCTAAATGAAATTTAATCCTACAACCAACCACCTATTTAAAATTTTCTGTTATGGCCATGTTGTCTTACTGGTAAATTTTAAAAGGAGCGTGCGTGTGCCCATAAATGCGCGTGTTGGGTGTGCGAGCAAAGATACGCTTAATTTAAAATATCGCCGCCCCATGTTGTGTGTAGCCTTTCAGCACGTACTCACACACATGACCATGGGAGTGGGGGGAGGGGGGGAGGAGAGAGAGAGCATCTCTGTCAGAGAAACAATCTGACACTCTGTGGGGCCAACACAATTAAAATGCGCAGAAAGTGGGTGCTGAGTATTCAGCGCCCGCTTTCCTAATGCACCCCCAGGCACCTCTCCTGGGGGCGCCATGCTATATTCTAATTAGGGGTCGCCCTGTCAAGGAGGCGCTAGATCGATTGTGTGCCCCTAGCGCCTCCTTGACAACGTATATCCGGGAGAGCCCAGCTGTCCACAGCTGTCTGCCAGTTAAGAAAACAGACGCTGAATTTATCAGCGCCTGTTTTCTAACCGGCGCACAGCCACGGGTTTGGAAAATAGATGCTGTTTAACTGAGTGTCCGTTTCCCCGAACCTGACCGCCTGCACTTTTTTTAAACTTTTTTTTTTTTTTTTTTAATCTTTCATTCCTCAAACTTAATATCGCTATGATATTAAGTCAGAGTATGTACAGAAAAGCAGTATTTTCTGCTTTTGAGAATGTTCAGAATTGTGAGTATTGGATGCACATTTTTATTTTTGAATTTTGGGTGAGTAAATAATTGCCTTATCAACGTGCATTTGCATGTGATGAGTGCTATTAGTTTTGCCACGTGGTGGATGTGCATTGTGGAGGCGCTGATCCCCTTATTGCATAAGGGGATGTAGTCGCACCTACACAACCTACGTCCAACTGTGGGTTAAAGCACTTTCAACTCAGGGTGGGGTGTTACAAGGGTCTACAGATCCTTGCTCCCTAGGCAAACCAATGTGACACCATCCCCCCAAAACCCACCCAGTTGAAAGTGCCCTTCTTACTGTGGGAGTGTCAGATTCTCTCTCCCTCCCTCCCTCCTCCTCCCAAAGTGTTCAGGCAAAAAATCTCCAGACTTGTGCTTCATCAGGAATAGTAGTAAAGTTTCACAGGTAACAAGGTGCACGTTGCCTTGCAAAATTCAGAGTTACGCATGTAAGTCTTGGCCCCACCCTGGATTGCCCATGCCCCGCCCCTTTTCTGCCCCCTTCTTCTTTACGCGCACACAGGTATGTATGCACGTAGTTCCCGGCTTCTTAAAATTCACGTTGCTCGCGCGCGACCCCAAATACGCATGTATGGGACCATTTTTGTGCGAGCAATGCTTTTAAAGTCTACCTGTCTGCGCAAAGCTTCTTTTATTTGTGGTTATTGAAATGTCCTAACTAGACTGTAAACTCCAAGGAGTAGGGACTGTGCCTTAGTAGAGCGCTGCATACATTTGATATGCGCTAAACAAATTCATAATAATAATAATAATAATAGCGATGTGCATGATTTCTTACTGGGTCCTGTTTGGGAAAGATTTGCTCCTTTTCCTTCCTATAGAAAAAATTCTTATGAAACAGAGCCTTTTTCTTTATTTCACATTCTAGAAAGGGTGATAACATTCAGGTACTACTGCAGCGAGGAATTGGTAAAAGATCTAACACTTTCTGCCATCTGTACAGTTATGTCACTAGTACTATATGTAATCAACCATTGCATATGCAAATATCCAAAATATTAGGCTACTTTGCATAGTATGGTTCTTCAGTGCATCAAGTGATGTTAACTAGAGGTATGAAACCAAGCAGTTGTAAGCCGAACTTGAACATATGAATTTCAAGCTGGTTTGAGGTAGATAGAATTATCAGATTTTTTTTTTTCCAATTTGCTGATGATGTGATTCAGAATTTTTCCCTTGCAAATCGAAGAGAAATCTAAACAGGTTCAAAACAGAATCCCTCAGAAATAGGGACTTGGCATTGAAACTAACTCAGGGCTTCCCAAACCTGTCCTAGAGACCCCACAGCCAGTTGGGTTTTCAGGATATATTATCAATGAATTTGCATAAACTGAGTCCCCATAATATACACACTTATCTCATGCATATTCATTGTGGATATCCTGAAAACCCGACTGGCTATGGGATCCCCAGAACAAGTTTGGGAAGCACTGATCTAACTGCCCTGGACCCTGCCACTCAGGCAAATTTGCTTGAACTATAATAAAGATTCACCAGGTTGAGGACTATGCATCACATTTTGTTTTTTCAGAAAACGTCCAATGAATTAATTCAACAACCCACAAACATTTTTGCACATTTAGCAAACTAATTTCCAAACTTTAAAAAAAAAGTTCACACAGTCCTGTTAACACTGCAAGACATGAGACCAAAGGGAAAGTGTTTTTAGATAGCAGCAGAAGTTCAGGTTAAAATACACATGGAAGATTATTCTATAGGCTTGAATTTTGGTTTCAAAAAACACACAAAGTATACATTAATGTAAAGAATAATATGCTCTTCTAAAGTTCATTACTATATTTCACAATTACCCTGGTTAAGCTGTAAGGTACAAGCCAAGCATCACTTAGAATTCAATAGCCAGATAATGTCTGGAACTCTATCCTGGAGTGCTATTGTGCCCAATCTTATAATAGCATGCTTAGGCTGAAGTCTGCGTGTATGCCCAGCCTTCAGCCCATAATTTCATAGCAGACTCCAACGCCAAGTCCGCTTGGAAAATTAGGGCTGCACGGATTGTTGAATGGCATATGCGCACACATTTATGCCTCTAAGGGGAGGTGTAAAATGTTCACATGAACATTTATGCACAATACGTTTGAAAATCGACAGTACACTCATAAATGATTCTCTGCCCCCTCCAACTCTGCCTCTTTGCAGTATGCCGAAAAATACATGCAAAAACACTTTGATGAGTACAACTCCTGGGGAATTTTTCAAAAAGCCCATTTATGTACCTAAATGCTTTTGAAAATGACCCTTTTAGGGCTTTATGGGACCATAAAACCTGACTTTTATCCTTTTGCACAAGTATGGTAACGCATGTAATCATGAGTCAAAAAGAATATCCAGATATTCTATAGATTGTATTATGCATTAATTTAAAATGTTACCCTATAATCTCTAAATGCTGTTCTTTCATGCTTATGCTTATCTCTGTCATAATCTGTATAAAAAGAACAGCACTTCCTGTAAAATCATATGGAAATATTTTATCATATGACTTGTGGCTGCGAACTAAATCAATTTTATAATATAGCAAATACATTATGAAGTGGCCTTTGATTCCCCACAGTGATATCGCTTTATATCAGTTGCTTAGATAACCAATGTATGAAAAGCAATTAGCAAATCTAACCATATAGTCAGCTTTTAAACTATTTAGTGTCTTAACTGGAAACCTATTATATATGAAATAACCTCAGTCCTCCTCTATATTCTGACTAATTTACAGAAGTTCTACATAGTCTTCAAAGGAAGAAAGGGGAGCTTCAGCAACAGCCAGATCTTAATTTCTACCTCCTCATTGAGCCATGCTGGCTACAAAACATGCATCTGCCAAGGGTTACTATATGCAGAACTTAATTAAAGTTTTGTGGCAGACTGTGGCAAAAGTGACAAGGCATAGAAATCTTTATTCTTGCATTAAATATTAAACTTAATAAAACCTGAACTTGATAGTATATCAGATCATGCTTAAAACTTCCATTTTTAGATTGGCGTGATGAGCCAGCTGTAGTATTGCCATGAGGAAGACCTGAATTCAATCTCCGAACCCTACTTCTGCTCTTCGAGCTGGCAGGACTGAGGATCCTTGCAGAAGTAGTGTCAGTGACTACCCAGTTATCACAGAACAGAAAGACCTATGGGGGGAATTCAGGGTCTATGTATGCTAAATTCCCAAAGGAACCCCAGCCTTCTGACTCCCTACCAAGGATTGTTGCTGTAATGGATGGGTTTTAGAGGATGGGTCCTAATCTGGAAAATAAAACCCTGACCAACATTAATGTTGGTTCATGGTGCATCTTCTTTAGACCCCCTGTTTTCAATGACCATGATTTGGGTTGAGGCAAATTTCAACTGAACCTCAATGCAAATCAATTGTGAAAAGAAGAAGATTAAAAAGGGGTCATTTGTTCTAAATCCATTTGCTAAAATACAAATTTTTAAAACCGTTGTTCAGATTTCAAGCTTTTTTGGTGTCAAATTGGCCCCAGGTGAAGTGAGCCTGATTTTTCATCATCCAGTTCAAAATAGTCTGCAAGTTTCTCAAGTTTGAAGAATAACAGGACTCACTCACCTGTTCCTTTGGTCTTCTACTTTACTGCTTTATGATGTGACCATTGCTTCTTTCACAGAACTCAGCTTTATCCTCTCCTGGAAGACAGTACTCCAAGAAGGCAGGCAGGCCATATCACCTCCACAGCACTGCCTGCAGAACTAGCAGAATGACTCTTGTTCCAGTCATTGAAAACTGGAACATCCTCCTAATGGGGTGAATTAGTAGACTGAAAAGGATCATCTTAAAGGAGACATAGCAATCTGCTTCTCATTTATTCTCTGCAGGTTTATCAGCTAGTTTCTCAGGATGTATGCAGTACAGATAGGGACAGACCTAATACACAAAAACCTGGTCAATTGCAGTCAAGAACCTTAAAGCAGCACTACTAGCAAAAATACATAAATAAATGTCGTAAGTTAAATATAAATTTCATAGTCCTCAATTTTTTTCTGTTTTTTTATCTCATTGAGAATACATAAATGTGGGAGATCTATAGCTAGCTCTGCTGCTTTTAACATGATTGAATATCTGCCCATTAATCAGGACTAGGTTTGACTAGTTCTTTTTCATGTTAGTTGCTAGTGGTGGCAAAGGTAAACATGATAATATTAGAAGAAAAGCAAGACAGTAAAAGGTAAATTCTCAATAGAGCCCCTAATAGCAAATATGTGTGCGTACCTTTAAACCTGCACAAAACAAGCTGATTTTCAGTACATTACCTGTGTATATTGAGTTTGAATATCAGATTGTTAATGTGGGTAAAAGTATGTACATATCCTTGTTATGGAATGAAGGTGTAAAGTAAGCACTTTAGTGGCACGTCTACATTTTGCATCCTTTTTTAAAAATGCAATCTAGCCATGTAATTTCCCAACACGCCTCGGAAATGCCCTCCTGGAATGCATTTTATGCTATTGAAAGTCTGTGTGTTATGAAAATACGTACATAATTTCAGGCAGCTAAAAATTCACTTAGATATGGCTGACTCTGGTGGATTAACACTTTTTATTCATGTAATAGGTACATAAGCCTCTAAAAAAAATATGCCCTTTTATGTGTCAGTTTTCACAGGAAGAACCTAGAATATTTTAGGATCATTCCAGTGTTGTGGTTGTATTGAACCAAATTTCTGGGAATGTGAAATAAATATGTTGTACACTGAAGTTGCTGGATTTTGTTTTATACTCATGACCAGTGGTTCCCAAAATTTTCCTATTTGGGATCCTCTCAAGAACTAGAGCAAGACTATGAAATTCTCATTGGTGATGCATGAGGCTTGATTTTGGAGAGTCTGCTGGAAATCGCTGGTGTCCAAGATGAACAACTCTTCCTCTGTCTCTGTTTTAAACTGCCTGCTCCAACTGTCCCTGGTTTCCTGCCTTTTCTTTCTTGGCTACCAGCAGGATGGACTCCATCTGTCCCAGTCCTGCATCTGTCCCATGAAGACCACAGTGTATTTCTTAAATTTATAAACCAGCTTCTCCAGTTGCTCTGATCTCATGGTGCGTGAGATCAGCTAAATTGTTCTGCCACTAGGGTCACTTATTGAAAGTGTTGGATTCTTGGCCAAGTTGTGATGCTTTGTATTGGACCAGCATAAACATTATCCCAGGATGTTGTTCTCCATGAACTAGTGGGACCACATATGTTCCTGCTTCAGATGTCCTGGACCAATAATTACCAGAATTCTGCACTACAGAATGGAAAATACCATGTATGGTATCAAAAGCCCACATATACCAATTTTATATAATTTTCATGGTGATCCAATAAAGAAAGAGATAGATTTTAAAAGGGTTACGCACATAAGGTACGCACGAAACCCTTTTAAAACGCCCCTGCGCACGCCAAGCCTATTTTGCATAGGCTCGGTGGCGCGCGCAAGCCCCGTGACGCGCATAAGTCCCGGGGCTTCGCTAGGAGGGGCGTGTCAGGGTCATGTCGGGTGGGTGGCGTGACGTTCGGGGCGTTCCGGGGGGGGGGGATGTTGGGGGGCGTGGAGCCGGCCCAGGGGTGTTCCAGGGGCGCGGCCGAGGCCTTTGGAACAGCCCAAAGAGTCCAATTTTCTCCAGGATCAATATGGGCATTAGAATTCTGCATTTCTAGAATGTGCCAAATTATTATCAACATACAACAGCAGTGCCTGCAAAATCTGTGGAATAAACCTATTAAGATCAGAAATATATGGTAAGGGGTACATTTTAAAAAACAGCGCGTGCGTGTACTTTTGTTCGCGCACCAGGCGCAAACAAAAGTACGCCGGATTTTATAAGATACACGTGTAACCGCACGTATCTTATAAAATCCGGGGTCGGCGCGCGCAAGGGGGTGCACATTTCTGTAACTTGCGCGTGCCGAGCCCTGCGTGTGCTGCCCGTTCCACCCCCCCCCCCCCCCCCCCCCCCGCACCTTCCCCTCCCTTCCCCTATCTAACACCCCCCCCCCTCGGCCCTATCTAAAAACCCCCCTTACCCTTGTCGTAAAAGTTACGCCTGCCTCTGGCAGGCGTAACTCGCACCCGCCAGCGGGCTGCTGGCGCACCATCTCCCAGCCCGGGGGTGTTCCGAAGGCCTCGGCCGCACCCCCGGAACGCCCCCGGGCCGGCACCATGCCCCCGACACGCCCCAGGAACGCCCCGAATGTTGCGCCGCCCATCCGACATGCCCACCCGACACGCCCCCCTAGCGAAGCCCCAGGACTTATGCGCGTCCCGGGGCTTGTGCACCCTGCCGAGCCTATGCAAAATAGGCTTGGCGCGCGCAGAGGCATACCTTAGGCGCATAACCCTTTTAAAATCTACCTCTAAGCTTTTATAACAAATTACCACACTTTGGAATACAGTGCAACTCCCAAGTCATAGGATAGGCCCTCAAAGTCCTTTTGTTATAAACAACCAAATTTACTGGAGATTTGTGGAAGTTAATTTTCCTTTTTTTTTGTAAGTATTTGTATTGGTTTTTCCCACATATTACAGTAGAAATATGTAAAATGCATAAATAATAAACAAGAAGTAATTAACATAGGAGTACTTCTTTGTTATCTCTTCTTAAGTTCCTATCACCCCGCCCCTCACAATTAGTGAGTACAACACAACAGTAATGACAGAGATAGCAATGCAGAGAAGCAAAATGTAATATCAGTTGAGTAAGACAGGCAATACTAACATAAATTCAAAAGTGGCATAAACCCATTCCGATAATATAAAATTGAATGTACAATTTAGAAATTATAATTAGAGATAAGTGTTTTGGTCTCGGTGGGGACTCACATTAGGAAGGGTCACCAAATGGCCAGCATAAGGTCATGCTTTTTCTTAGTAAAAGATTTAGCAGTCAGATGTTCTAGGGTTGGGGCCAATCTCGAATGCTGTTAGTCTTTTTTGGATCCATCTGGAACCCTTGACTAGAAACCACGTAGCCCAAGAAGGGAACTGATTCCTGGTGGAAGGAGAACTTCTCCAGTTTAGCATATAACTGGTTGTCTCTTAGGCTTTGTAAGACATTTGGGACGTCTAAGTGGTGGCTCTGAAGGTTTTGAGAGAAAACCACAATGTCGTCCAGATATACCACTATGCAGGCGTACAGCATGTCTCTGAAGATTTCATTCATCATGTTTTGAAAAACTTCTGGGGCGTTGCAGAGGCCAAACGGCATGACTAAATACTCAAAGTGGCTGTTGCGGGTGTTAAAAGCTGTTTTCCATTCATTGCCCTGGCGTATCCTCACTAAATTGTAGGCTCCTCTAAGGTCCAATTTAGTAAAAATATTGGCCCCTTGGAGCCTGTCAAAAAGTTCTGATATTATATGGAATGATAACCTATGTTATATTGTGTTATATGAAAATTAGAGTTCATGTAGGCATTAATGCCAATATGCATAAAAACTGAAATTAAAAAAAAAAAGTTCTGATATTAAAAGGAATCTCCTGAGAAGCGAGTGGGGACTGGTAAAGGTATTGCAGTTCACACAGAAACCACTTGCGGCGAAGCATCTTTATCAGACGTAGTAGAAATGTTCAGTCGGGAATTCAAATGATAAAAAGCATTAGCCAATGTCTCTAAGGTCCTCTGTTGTTCAACAATACATTGGGCCAGGACAGCGATGGTCTGCAGGGCTGAGACCTGAGCTGGGTCCATGGAGTTAGCAATCTGTTATATTCTGGAATGGTTGTGGACCCTGGATCGTAGTGAGAGATGTCTCCACCTACAGGGAGGAGACCTGTGGGGACTCACCACGATAAGCATGGCCTAAGCTAAGACGGTGTGGGATTCGTGGACCGTTGAGCTGGCTGGGACAGATGAAGACACACCATGGGAAGGCCCACCATGGACGTCGAAGCCGGGAGGCAGCACGGAGCAGGAGATTGGAGGAATCTTCACCACTGGAAGCCCGAGATCCCCCCAGGAGGAGCCCGTGAGGACCCGAGCTGCTTGGACTTATGTGTGGTCTCCTGTGGGCCGGGGTCTGAAGAGGAGTTCCAGAGGATCGAGAAGAGTAGGGCCGAAGCCAGGAGGCCAACTGGAACTTCACCACTGGAAGCCTGGGGTCCCCCCAAGAGGAGCTCATGAAGCCCCGAGCCGCTTGGACTTAGGAGGGGGCCTCCTGGATGAAAGCCGGAGTCAGGAACCAGTGGACAGAAGCCGGAATCAGAAGCCAGTGGACGAGCTGAGGTCAGAAGCCAGTAGTCGGAAGCTGAAGTCAGAAGCCAGTAGTCAGAAACCGAGGTCAGAAGCCAGTAGTCAAAAGCAGCAACTCGTAACTCTCAAGGAGAGTGAACCTCATTGCAAGGCAAAGTATAGGCCTAGCTGCAGGGTTTAAATACCCCTGCAGCATCTGACGTCATCCAGGGCTGCCCTGCTTCTTCCTGCACTGGCCCCTTTAAATCTCAAGCTCCTGCGCATGCCTAGGGGGCGGGGCCAGGCGCATCAGATCGGCGGAGTCTCCCTAGCAGAAGGAGCGCCGCAGCAGAGGCCAGGATCGAGCCTTGTCAAGCGGGGAGGCGCTTCAGCAGCCCGGGCCGGCCCTAGGTGAGTGGAGGGACTGGAACACGGCCTGGGACCGTAACAGTACCCCACCTCCTACGCCCCTTTCCCAGGGGCTTGGGCTTCGCAGGATGATCCAACTGGAACTGGTAGAGAAGACCCTTGTCCAGGATGTTAGAGGATGGTTCCCACGTATTCTCCTCAGGACCATAGCCCTCCCAGGAAAGGAGGTACTCCCATCTGCGATGGTGGAACTGGACATCCAAGACATCCTTTACTTGGTAGACCGTATCCTCCTGGGCCGCAGGAGCGGCAGGTTCAGGGATCTTGTTATGAAAGACGGACAAGGCCAACGGCTTGAGCAATGAAACATGAAAAACATTATGAACTCTGAGCGAAGAGGGAAGGTGGAGTCGGTAGGAGACAGCACCCACTCATTCTGTGACTGGAAACGGGCCAATGTACTTCAGAGCCAAGCGCATAGAAGGAACCCGCAGGTGAAGGGGTTTGGTACATAACCATACCTTATCCCCGGGACGGAACGTTGAAGCCGGACGTCGCAGACGGTCCCCGTACCTCTTTGCTGTTTAGTTTAGTTTATTGTATTTCTATACCGTCACATCAGACGTGCCTTCACAACGGTTTACAGGGTTTAAAACATATAATAAATACAATACATTTATAAAAAGTAATAACTAACTCTGTTAAAAAGTATGAAATAAGTTAGTTATTAAAAGCAGTAAAAGTAAAGTAGGTCAATTAAAATATAAGATTAAAACAAATAATCAAAATCACAAAAACAGCAGACAAACCATAAAAGACTCAGCCCAATTAATTCAACAATGCTGGTATAGCAGGTGTTTCTTATTCGTATCTTACTACATTCTTCATTATTTGGTGTTCGATGTTAAAAGCTCATATTCGGTAAAAGCACATTTAAATAGCCAAGTCTTGAGGTCAGTTTTAAATTGTTTTTTTTCAGTACATAACCTCAGAGATGTTGGTAAGGAGTTCCACAGTTTTGCTCCTGCAACAGACAATACGCGTTCCCTCACCTGAGTAAGCCTTGCCGATTTAATATTGGGAATTGATAGCAAGCCCTTATTAGCCAATCTCAGGTCTCTCTGAGGTATGTGCAGGCGTAGAGATGTATTCAACCATTCTGTTCGCTCCCCGTGTACAATATTTTGAATTAAACAGGCCACTTTATATTGTACACGATATTGGATAGGAAGCCAATGAAACTTGATCAGAATGGGGGTAATATGGTCACATTTCCGTTTACCAGACAGAACGCGTGCTGCTGCATTCTGCAAGACTTGTAGTGGTCTAATATTTGAAAGCAGTAAGCCAAGTAATAGAGAGTTACAATAGTCGAGGTTCGCAAAAATCAGGGTCTGTAAAACAGATCTAAAATCTTTAAAATCTAAGAACGGCTTTAACTTTCTTAAAGTTAATAGTTTGAAATAACCATCTTTCAATTTGGTGGCAATATGCTTTTTAAGAGAGAATTCTGTGACTGCTGTGCGTTGACGTTTCTCCTGGGTAGAGCCCCAGAGGCTGCGTAGCTGTTGAGCTGTGAGTTGCATGGCTGGTGACGGAACAGGCAATGGCAAAGGCAAAGGAGGTCGGAGATGTCGTCCATAGACAATCTGGAAGGGAGGCCTCCCGGTGGCTGAATGCCTATGGTGGTTGTAGGAGAATTCTGCCCAGGGGAATAAAGCCACCCAATCATCTTGTAGGTCTCCCACGAAGGCTCGGAGGAAGGCTTTCAAGGTCCGGTCTGTGCGCTCCGCTTGGCCATTGCCTTGGGGCTGAAAGGCAGTCATGAAGTCCAGCTGGACCCCAAACCTTTTGCAGAGTGCTCTCCAATATTTAGCCATGAACTGTGAGCCCCGGTCAGAGGCAATATGGAGAGGAAGTCTATGTAGGCGAAAGATATGCTGGGCGAAAAGGCTAGCGAGCTCAGGTGCCGTTGGTAACTTAGTGAGGGGGACGAAGTGGGCCATCTTCGAAAACCTGTCAATTGTGACCCATATTACTGTTTTTCCTTCTGAAGGTGGTAAGTCCATGATGAAATTGGTGGACAAATGGGTCCAAGGCTCAGTGGGGATATGTAACGGTTGAAGGAGCCCCCACGGGCGACCAGTGGTGTCTTTTGTTGAGCACAGGTCGGGCAGGAGCTGACATAGAGACGAACATCTCTCCTTACCTGAGGCCACCAGTAATATTCGGGCAGCAGATCCAAAGCCCAAGCAGCCCGCGAATGCCCTGTGGTCAAGGAGTCATGAACCCAAGACAACACCTTCCTGCGCAGGCGAATGGATACGACCGTCTTACCCATAGGAACCACCTCTGAAGCTTCAAGAAGGACTTTGGCTGGATTGAGGATATAACGGGGTGGATCCGGGTTATCCTCTGTTTCTGCCGTGCATGAGAGGGCGTCCGCTCTAATGTTCTTGGAGGCTGGCCTGTACCGGAGAAGGAAATTGAACTGGCTAAAGAAGAGCGACCATCGGGCTTGTCGAGAATTAAGGTGTTGGGCTCGGTACAAGGATTCCAGGTTCTTGTGATCCGTATAGATGATCACGGGGTAATGGGCCCCCTCCAGCCATTGTCGCCACTCCTCCAGCACGAGCTTGATGGCCAGGAGCGCCTTATTGCCGATACTATAATTTCTCTCCGCCGGAGAGAATTTTCGGGAATAATAGGAACATGGTAGAGATTTGCCTTTCGTGGATAAATGGCTCAGGACAGCCCCTACCGCAACATCAGATGCGTCTACCTCCACGATGAACTGACGCTGCGGATTTGGATGATGGAGACAGACATCAAGGAGAAAGGCTTCCTTCAGCCTCTGGAAAGCAATTCCAATTCTTCGCATCAGCACCCTTCCTGGTAAGGGCCGTAAGCAGTGCCACCATCCGGGAATAATGGGTATGAACTGGCGATAGAAACTGGCAAAGCTCAAGAAGTGTTGTAGGGTCTTGACCTCTACTGGCTGTGGCCAATCCCGAATGGCCACCACTTTATCAGGGTCCATATGGAAGCCCGTGGATGAAACTATATATCCGAGGAATGGCAAGGATTCCTGCTCGAACTGGCACTTCTCTAACTTGGCAAAGAGACGATTGTCCTGAAATTTCTGTAGTACTCACTGCACTTGTACTCAGTGCGTGGACAAATCCTTAGAATATATCAACACGTCGTCGAGGTACACTATAACAGAAGTATGCAACATATCCCCCAAGACCTCATTCATGAAGTTTTGAAAGACCGTAGGGGCGTTGCACAAGCCAAAGGGCATGATCAAATATTCATAGTGCCTGTCTCTAGTACTGAAGGCAGTCTTCCATTCGTCGTTGGGTCATATCCATACCAAATTGTAGGTACCCCGGAGGTCCAACTTAGTAAAGACCTTCGATCCTTGCAGCCGGTCTAGTAACTCTGGAATCAGAGGCAAAGGGTACCTGTCTCGTCGCGTGATAGTGTTGAGGCTGCGGTAATCGATGAAGGGTCGGAGTGACCCATCCTTCTTGGCCACAAAGAAGAACCTGTCCCCAGCAGGGGAGTTAGAGGGCCGAATGAAACCTCTGTCCAAATTCTCCTGAATATATGAAGACATGGCCCGAGTTTCCAGAAGCGACAAGGGGTAAACCCGCCCCCGGGGAGGCGTGGTGCCTGGGACCAGGTTAATGGCACAGTCAAAGGGCCGGTGTTCCAGGAGAAGTTCAGCCTTCTCCTTAGAGAAGACATCTTCAAAGTCTTGGTACTGTGGCGGGAATACCATGGGTGTGGTCAAGAGAGGCACACTGGGAAGAGGAAGGTTCGTCAGGCAGGCGTCAAAACAAGACGGGCCCCAAGCTGTGATCTGAAGGGAATCCCATTGTATGACTGGGGAATGTTTCTGTAGCCAGGGTAAGCCCAAGATGATGGGGTACATGGATTTCTCCAGTATAAGGAAGGAGATCTCTTCCACGTGCAGGAGACCGGTACGAAGGACCAAGGGTTTGGTGCAGGTAGTAATGCTCCTTGGAAGGAGAGTACCATGAATCGATGATACCCGAATCGGAGGAATTCAGGGTTGGGCCCCAATCTGCAACTGCTGGACGAGGTCTGCGAGAATGAAATTCCCTCCGGCTCCGGAGTCGACCAAAGCCAGCGTATCAAACATACCCCCAGGGTAGACAAGGGTAACCGGTACAGTACATGAGGAGGCGGAACATGTATCACCTAGGGTCAGCTCCCCATTGATCCCTAGATTCTGGCATTTCCCGGCCATCACCGCATCGGGCTAGGAAGTGCCCCTTGCCACCGCAATTTAGGCACAGCCCTTGAGCGCTTCATCGTCTTCTATCCTCCTGCGAGATGGGACCTCGAATTAACTGAATAGGCTCTACGTCTTGGTTTCCGGGAGAGGCAGAGGAGGAGCGTACCGATCAGGGAAATGTAGGCCCAGAGTTACTGGGTTTACGACCAGATGTCCCTTCCCAAAAACAGCGTTGGATATGGTGGTCCATCCGTCCAGCCAGATCGATCAGACTGTTCAGGTCATCCAGGAGATCTTTTGCCGCTAGCTCGTCTTGGAATCTTGAAGAGACACCTTCCAAGAATATGCCATGGAGGCTGTCGTCCCTCCAGTCTAGCTAAGTTGCCAGGGTACGGACAAGGCCCCTGAGGAGCGGGTACCTATAGCATCCAAGTCCCGGAGTTCAGTAACAGTTCAGAGTAGCAAATAGCGAAGCGTCTCCAAGTGGAGTGGAATTCAGCAGGAAGGAAGTCCTTGCTAACTCGTAGGAAGCATAGGCCAGATAGCTTAAATACATTGGCAGGTGACATTATGTGGAGGGGACGCCCCCGAGGTTCCCACCATGGTGTGTATAAGAGAGGGCCTGGGGTGCACATGCGTGCCCTAGATAATCCTCGATTCCAGATATTGGATGGGATCGCCCACGCCATCCCGGGGACACTGGGGAAGGTGGCATTTGCAAGCGGAGGCCCCCATTCTTCCAAGAATTGCTGGTGCAGGGAAAAGAGAGGTGATCAACAGAGGTCGCAACCGTCTGTGACTGATGGGAGCAACATGTATTAGGCATCACCACCCAGGAAAAGGTTCTTGGAATCATTTTGCTCAGCCCAATGTATGGCAGCAGGCAAAAAAGCAAATAGAATAGTTTGCATTAGGAAAGGAATGGAAAATAAAATGGAGGATATTGTAATGCCTCTGTATCAGTCCATTGCGCGATCGCAACTTGAGTATTGTATGCAGTTCTGGTTGTCTCCATTTAAAAAAAAGCTATAGCATAAGTAGAAAAAGTACAGAGAAAGGCCACTAAAATGATAAAGGAATTGAAATGGCTTCCCTTCAAGGAAAGGCTAAACAGGTTAGGGCTTTTTAGCCTACAGAAGATACAGCTAAGAGGTAATATGATAGATGTCTATAAAATCTTAAGTGGGCTGGAACGAGTATTGGTTATTTACCCTTTCAAATAGTACTAGGACTAGGGGACACTCCATGAAGTTAATAGATAGCACATGTAAAACTAATTAGAGAAAGTATTTTATCACTCCGCACACAATTAAACTGTGGAACTTGTTGCCAGAGGAGGTGGTAAAAGAAGTTAGACTTACTGGGTTTAAAATGGGTTTAGACAAGTTCCTAGAGGAAAAGTCCATAAACCATTATTAGTGATGTAGCCTTGATGAAGCCACTGCTTATACCTGCTTATAAGCAAGAAGGATTCAATCTATTCTTTGGGATTCTGCTGGGTACTTGTTATCTGGATTGGCCACTATTGGAGACAGGATGCTGGGCTTGATGGACTTTTGGTCTGACTCAGCATGGCCTTTATTATGTTCTTATTTCTTTGTATCAATAACTTCAATTCATTAGCCAAAGTCTCTTTGTTCAATTTATCACAATCTATTGCCTCCGCACCACCTAGTTCTAAACCAAAGAAATGAAGCATATAAGGAAAAACATTTCTCCATCTGCAGAGAGCAGATGAACTGACCAAGATAATTCTAACCCTCTTGCATCAGAAACAGATTTCTGTCCTCTTCATGAAAATGTTTACATACCTCCAAGGAAGGCACAGGAAGCTGTCCTCTTTCAACAGAAAGGAGGTTCTGGAATGAGGGGCCACGGGATGACAGTAAAAGTGGGTATACTGAGGAGTTGTCTAAGGAAATATTTCTTCACAGAAAGGGTTAAGGACATATGGAATAGTCTTCCTGTGGCAATGATGGGGATGAGAATTATATCAGATTTCAAGAAAACTTGGGACACGCACAGAATATCTCTAAGGCATAGGAAAGGTCTATATGGTTGAGCAGGAGGTGTGGATGGGCAGACTAGATGGGCTGTCATTTTCTCTGTTTCTATGAAAATTTGACCATTCTACACTATAATCATCACTCCTGAACAGCACTCCTGAACAGCACACCTGAACAGCATTATTCATTTTTCCTAGTGCTACCCAAATGTTTATCTATTCTGTCTTTTATTTCTGGACTTGCTTCTCTCTGTATTTTGTCCACAGCCATATTTGCTTGTGGTTTTATTCATTGTAAGTGTTGCGTCGGACGGCCGCAGAACTCATGACTAGCCTTACTTACCCGGCCCGCCACCCTGCCGGGGGCGGGCCTCAACCTCTCCTCTAGTCCTCTGGGCCCGGGACGCAGCAGTGACGAGGCCGATAGGTCTACATCGCGGCAGAGACACCGACTGCCTCTCCCTTCCGGGTTCCCCAGGCACGTACACTCGCCTCTCTGTCTGATTTAAAGGGCCCGCGGCACGCTAAGGCTGCCGACCCTCCCTGGTGACGTGTATTGCCAGGACCTATTTAAGGCAAGCTCTGACAGTCAAAGCTTGCCTTTGCAACAGGTCTCCCCACTGGTCATGTACTTTGTTGCCTCCTGGTGATTTCATCGCTTTCCTGGTTCCTGTTCCCTTCGAGTTCCTATTCCTGGTTTTCTCCGTTCCTTAGTTTCTGCTATCTACCTTTCCTTCGGATTGATCTTCTCCTGGACCCGACCTCTGCTTTGTCTGACCACACCATTGATCTTCTCGGACCCGACCTCTGCTTCGTCTGATCATGCCATTGATCTTCTCCTGGACTCGACCTCTTCTTTGCCTGATTACGCTACTGATCATCTCCTAGTCCAGACCTCTGCTTTGCCTGACTACGCTGTTGCTCATCTCTTAGCCCAGACCTCAGCCTTGCCTTGCCACCGGCCCTGACTCCAGCTTGCTCTATGACGCCTCTGCTGTCTATGTCCTGGACTTGGCCTTTTCAGGCTGCTACCTGTTCTTGCTCGGGCACCCCCTGTCTGACTCTGATTCTATTGGTGCCCGGGACTCCGGGACTCCGCCTTGTCCAGTACAGACTTTCCAGTTCTGCTGTTGCTGCCTCTGGGCTGACCTCTCCATCCTTCCTCCGACGACGACATACAG
Organism: Rhinatrema bivittatum; assembly: GCF_901001135.1. Lineage (NCBI taxonomy): Eukaryota > Metazoa > Chordata > Amphibia > Gymnophiona > Rhinatrematidae > Rhinatrema > Rhinatrema bivittatum. The sequence continues at coordinate 171,579,305 of NC_042617.1, forward strand.
AGGCCCACCTAAGTCCAGCCGGCCCCAGTACCCAAAGGCTCAACCCATGGGGAACGAGGGCTGGTATTGGCGAAGTTCCAGCCAGTCTCCGTTAGTCAGCCCACTCCGCCTGCTGATGGTGGGGACCCGTAGCGTCAACCCCGCCTCGGCCCAAGGATCCACCTCCTGCGCAACAGTAAACAGCATCTGTAAGGGCTTCTTTAGGGTTTCTCAGACCTCATCCTTAAGAGCTGTAAATAGTCTTTTTGAATGTTCACAATGAATAGCTATCAAATCTATTTGTATTTGCTGCTTGGTCCAAGAACAGTGCTAATCTATATATTTTGTATATTCTAAAAACCAGACTTGTTTGCTCATCCAGCATTCACACTTCCTATTTGATGGGAAGCTCTGCTTATTCCCTCAAACTTTACCATAGTTAAGGAATAATGTATGTTATTAGACACATAGTCAAACTTGGCAAAGAAACTGGTATTCCATCCCAGGAGAAAAAAAATTCCCAGAAAACATTTTAAAAATATTGTAAATAAAATTTCTGTAATTTGTTTAAATGTTGCTTCCAGTTTAATGGTATATGAGCTTGACAGAGGGCTTGGGGAACAGGAATATTGTTGATTTTATACAGTATTGGTACTATACATAACAGAGAAGTTATGAAAATGAGACATGAACAAAAGAGAGGAGAATGTATGGTTAGTGAGTGTTAGGCTGGATGTATATTAGGATGTATATAGTAGGAGGGCATTCCTTCCTACTGGTGCTCCTCGATATCTCTGCGGCCTTTGACACAGTGAACCATGCCATCCTACTAAACCAACTAGCAGAAATTGGAATAACAGGAACAGCACTCAGATGGTTCGACTCCTTTCTCAGCAGTAGAGGCTATAAAGTCAAAGTCAACAATAAAGAGGCCCCACGCATTAACTCCTCACATGGCTTCAAATGTTGAAGAGGGTGGGAGATAGGGAGGAGCCTCAGGGCTCCTCCCTATCTCCCACCCTCTTCAACATTTACCTCCTTCCCCTCTGCCAATTGCTTACAAACTTAAAACTGAAACACTATCTATACACCGATGATGTACAAATTCTGATCCCTATAACTGAATCCCTTACAAAATCACTTAAGTTCTGGGACAGCTGCCTCCAAGCCATAAACCTCCTCCTCACCAGCCTAAACCTAGTACTCAACTCTGCCAAGACAGAATTCCTACTCATATTTATTTATTTATTTTTAATTTTTATATACCAACATTCTTGTATAATATACAAATCATACCGGTTTACATTAAAACAGAAGATACAGGCAAAATGTTTCCTTTTTCTAATACATTCAACATTTATAACAAGGAAATTGTTAACAAGGGATAAAAACTAATAAAAACATGGAGAAAGATAAAACAAAAGAGGAAGAAACATAGAAGTTTAAAAATGAAAAGGAGGCACAATGGGTTGCACGAAGGGGTGTACAAAGGGGAGTGCCCCTTTGTTGCGCCCCTTTGGCGCGCGACACCTGGTGGAATGGCGCCGTTTACCAGCTCGACGCTATATCACCGGAATGTAGCAATACCCAGCTACTGCTCCAACATACTGTCCCAACACATGGTTCCAAAACACTGATCACACAAACAAGAGATCTTGGAGTAATAATTGACAACCATCTGAGCCTAAAGAAGTTCATACACCAAACAACCAAGGACTGCTTCTATAAACTGCACTTTCACGACTTCAGATCTGTTCTCCAGGCCATCCTGTTCTCCAAAGTAGATTATTGCAATGCTATTCTGCTTGGTCTCCCAGCTTCCTCTACTAAACCCCTTCAGATGCTCCAAAACGCAGCTGCTAGGATCCTAACAAACACCAACAGAAGAAATCACATCACACCCATCCTCAGAGATTTGCATTGGCTTCCAATAAGCTTCAGAATCCTTCACAAATCCCTTACTATCATTCATAAATCTATTCACCACCAGGTCTCTATCAACCTGCAAATCCCTCTCAAACTCCACACTTCCTCAAGACCTATCAGGGAAGCATACAAAGGTTCCTTACATGCCCCTCCCACCAAATCCACCCATCTGTCAACCACCAGGGAACGGGCCTTTTCGACAGCGGGACTGACCATCTGGAATGCCATTCCCCCAGACCTCAGACAGGAACCTTGCTTACCGACTTTCAGAAAAAAACTTAAGACATGGTTGTTCCAACAAGCCTTTGGGCAACTGTACATTCTACTTAACTGGTCGCAGATCACAGAAGCCCAATCCTTTTCCCCTCAGCCAGGGTAGTAACAGCCCTCCTGAGCCAAGACCAGGTTTCAACAAGCCTTCCCTTGACCAAGGCCTACATCAGCCATGCCACAAACCCAATACTAAGGCCTATTAAGTACATGCATTCACTGTTTTTGTAACTAGATATTGAGTTCTCTCTGTACTTTTGTTTTCTTCTATCACCCCAGTTCCATTACCCCTGTTCTTTGTAACTTTTGTTTTGCTTGTAGATCCTCTTTTGCTGGTTAAGGTTAATGTTATTACCCCCTGTTTCTTGTAAACCGATACGATATGATCTGTATCATGAATGTCGGTATAAAAAAGTATTAAATAAATAAATATTAGGTAGGTTCTGCCAAAAGCAATTTAAAAAAGACAAGTCCTGTGAACTTGGGCAGAGAGAGAAGTACTGTCTTTTTAAAAGCAGAAAAAAAAATAAAGCCTACCAAAATGGTACCTTTGAGATCTCTGTCCTAATACTTTTTACATTCCATGTGAATGAAATATGAAAGAGTAAAATGACAAAAGGTGGCATGAACATAGCATAGCTCCCATAATTTTTCATGGGAGGAAAAGAAAATAATGTCAAGCAATTTTCTTCTGTAGTACAGAATGAGATCTGTTCAGTAAAAAGGAAGCCCAACCATTCTTACAGGCCGATGTAATATAGTGTGCTCAGCCTAGCACACAGGTCAACGCATGGTTGGATGCCCTTTGCTAACACCTGATGCAATAAGGGAACTAGTGCATCCAAAACGCACGTCCAAAGTCATGCGTAGCTAATAGCACTCGTCACATGTAAATGCCATGTAGATGAGGCTATTAGCTATTGCCCCCGATGCAGAAAAACTCCTGGCACCCAACGCACATTTGTTAACATGGAGCCCCAGAGCCGGCAAGTTGATTGCTCTAGAGAAATTGAAAAAAATACTGTCCTATGTGGTTCCTCCTACTTAGTATTGTTGCTATACTCAATTCTGCTGCTTGCGATGTAAGAATAAAGGGGATAATTTTCAAAGGAGTTACGCGCATAAATGTAACATGCTATCGTAGCAATTTTCAAAAGCCATTACCTCAAGTAAAGTCCTCTTACTTGAGTAAATCCTATGGACAATTCAATGGCATATATTCTAGCAATTTTCAAAAGCCCACTTAGTCGAATAAAGTGCATTTACTCAAGTAAAACTCAGTTTTACATGTGTAAATGCTTTTAAAGATCAGGCCCAAAACTGGACAGAGTGCCATTGATTTGAGATGCACATTCGCTGGGCGTGAATGATAAAGTTTAGAGTTTTCTGAAGCAGAGGGGAGAAAAAAAAATCCCAATCATGTCAGGGGTTCTTCTGGGAATAAATGTTGAACATTATTGAAATAAAGCTGGGCAATGACTAGACTCCAGACCCTTCGCAGAGGCTTGAACAGACACGCGCCCTTTGTAATTCGGGGTGCCCGATGCATTGAGCACTAGGGACACACAATTGTTCCTTAGCATGTTTCTGTTAATGTGGCCACTAATTTACTTACCTTATTGGGCACTCAGAGGCTTTGGATGTGCACATGTTAGGAAAACGGGCACTCAAAACGAGCACCCGTTTTACTGCATCAGCCCCTGAGTCTTCCCTCAAGATAGAAGCCTCTGGGAGGTGAATAAAACCCACAAAAGTATGTGGGTGAATAAGTTCTTTGGATGGTTCAAAGGCAGAACAGAGGATGGCAACAGAGGGTTTGAATATCTTTATTCTAGTTTATTTTTGTCATCCTCATATATATTCTAAACAGACCCTCTTGCAATAGTTGCTTCTTGGTAAAAACTTGAATATCTGCTGGAAGCTGTGGGGTTGGAAATCAACACCCATAGTTTTATATCTGGAATAACCTAATTAATCATTTTATTATTGCTATTGTACTTGTTCTGATTCCACCCTCTGACTATCTATACTCCATTCACACTTTTGTTGTGGGGTGGGGGAAGAGAAGATTTTTAAAGTGGGACAAAGTCTGTGCATAACTTTTACCTGCAGGTACTCCTGGGGGAATTCTGTGCAAAAAAATTTAAAATTCTGCACACAAAAACTTAAAATTATGCAAAATTCTGCAAACTTTATATTGGTCAAAATAACACAATTTTCATGATAGTCTTTAAGTAATTACATTTAAAATTAATACAGAAAAAAATGTATTACTTAGAGATGCAGAATTTTAAATATTTTGAGCAGAATTTCCCTAGAAATTCACTGTAAGAGTGTCCCTTCCACTTGCTCTCCCTACTCCCCTGGCCACTTTGCCCTCTCAAGCCACAACTCCTCCACCTGCCAATATCTCTCCCCTCCACTTCTAGGCTCAACCCCTTCCACTCTATCGCCAATCCCAGAGTTTGACCCCATTCTCAGTACTGCCCCTCACGCAGGCTCCCTCCCTCTCTCACACATATGCTCCCTCTCTCTAGTATACATACACACACCCTCATACAGGCTCCCTCACCTCTCGCACATACACATCCCCTCATACAGGGTCCCTCTCTCTTGCATACACACCCACACATGCTCCCTTTCTCTTTCACACATACATCCTCACACAGGCTACCTATGTCTCTTTCTCATGCACCCCTTCACACAGGCTCTGTCTCACACATACACAATCCCTTCGCATAGGCTAGCACCCTCACATACACACAATCCCTTTTTCATACACACTAGCACCCAATCTCTCACATAAATACACACTCCTTCATAATCTCCTCATATAAGCTCCCTCTCGCTGGCACCCACACTCAAGCATCCCCCCTTCCCGTTCTCTCACCCTCCCCTCCCCTCTCCTCTCTCACACCCCCTTCCCTCCCCCACACTCCCTCCCCTCTCTCACACCCCCTCCCCTTTCTCACACCCCTCTCCCTCTCCTCTCACACACACAAACATTCACTCTCACTGGGGTCTTCATCTTCGCTGCGGCACATGAGGGCCTTCATCTTTGCTGTAAACAGCGTGCCAGGGGCTTCATCTTCACTGTGAGTAGAGGGCTTCCCATGGCACACGGGGGCCTTCATCTTCACATGCTCCATTTGCAGCATGCCGGGGTCTCCTCTGCCATTTTCTGTGCAGAATTTGGCAATTCTGCACAGGGGGGGAATTCTACACAAATTCTGTGCTCCTCAGCAGTGCAGAATTCCCCCAGGAGTACCCGCAGGTTTTGCAATGATTTTTAAAGTGAAAACATGCTTGTATTTTCACTTTGAAACTTGCTGAGGGTATAAAGGTACATGCAGTCACTTATACCTGCTTGTCCTCCTCAGCATAATCATGTCCCTGGGAATTCCTCCTCTAAGGGAGGAGGAACAGCCTAGTGGTTAGAGCAGTGGGCTACAAACCAGGAAACCAGCGTTTGAATCCCAGTGTTGCTCCTTGTGACCTTGGGCAAGCCACTTTACCCTCTATTGCCTCAGCTACAAACTTAGATTGTAAGCTCCCTGGGGATAGGGAAATACCTACAGTACCTCAATATAAACCAATGTGATATTGATATATATCAATATCACATTGGTTACATGGTTGGTTACATATTGGTCACAAGGAACCCTGCCTTCCAACATTTAGGAAAAGACTCAAAACCTGGTTATTTATGAAAGCCTTTCCAGACGCCAACTGAACCGTAATTCACCTTTAAACAACTCTGATCACCCAACAGGGTAATCAACAACTTTGCCAATCCCATAACTTTACAATCTCTTTTTAATTGGCAAGTTTTTTCTGTCTGTTAAATTACTATCACCTCTTCACCGTTCCAAGTTGTATTATGTCCCTGTTTTATTGTAACTGCTACTTTTTTTTCTTTTAGCACCTGTTAATGTTCTTATTATATTCCCTTTGTCACACCTTGTTAATTGTAAACCGGCATGATGCGATTTCCCATCGCGAATGCCGGTATAGAAAAACTCTAAATAAATAAATAAATAAATAAATAAATAAATAATATAAATAAATGCAGCTAAAAGCACACAAGTGACAGGAAGACATACAGACATTTTAGCCACGTTCAGGAGGGCAATTTACAAACAGCAGATCACTATGGGTAAAACACTTTGCCAATTACCCTCCCTATGAATCAAAGTAACAACGGCACAAAATTCTAACAATGGCAGCAGTAGAATAGGCTACATAAAAAAAAAAAACACTTTAATAGGAGAACCACCTCAGGAATGAGATTTGGTTTAGAAAAAAAGAGAACCTTGAAAATGTTATGAGTTCTAGCTACCAATGGAATAATTTTAAAAAGAATGATAACATGTTTGTTCTTGTTACCATGCAGTTTTGCTATCATTTTTGTGTGCAGGGTGGGTGTGGGGGAAATACAAGAGTGAGGGCATAGTGTCTTAATCCTTGCTCCTTCTTCCTCACAGAAAATCATAATAACCTGTGTGTATTTCTAATCTCTGCTCTCTTAATTTACAATTTATACTTTTTATTAGAGATGCATTCCCAAACACTACAAAATTGTGATACATCCAGGTTTTCTGTAGTGTTTGTTACAGAAAGCTTAGATCTTGCACAGAATTAACATTGTGCTCAAGCTAAGACAGCAGGTAATAAGCCTTGTACAAGTCTTCTAAGGTAGATGATGTGGCAAACGTGTCTAAACCTGTTGCTCTTTTGCTCTTGCCAGAAAGAATGGAGAAGCTGTTGTCAAGGGCTGAAACAGCTGCTGAAATCACCCCTGCTTAGCTCATCTTGGAGCTCAACTATAGCAGCTGTTGCATTAGTCAAGTGCTGCTTCTCCTGCCATAGAAATAAAGTTCATGATGAGTGTCCATGAATGCTCTTTTATATATTCCAGCATCTGTGTATCATACAAGTTACAATGCCATGCTATTATACACAGCTGCAAGATCCAACTTGTCTTTTGCTAGCATGCATGATACAATAGAAAACAGATGTTTTCCACATTTGTGTCCATAAAACCAATACGATGTACACCACTACTATGGGAAGATGCCAGAGTATTTCATTCTTCATGGACTATTGCAAAATAAACTTAATTTAATTTCTTAATTAAGCTACATGTGGAGAAACGTACACCCACGTAGCAAGATAAGTCTAAAGAAACTACAATGGTTCCCAATTAATTTCCTGTTAATTTATCTTTTGGGGGTAAACAGATTACCAGTAACACATTGTTATCATTCTAAAGTACAGAACGGTTGGAGGAAAACTTTATCCAGAAAGCCAAAGATAGTATGGGGTGAATTTTCAAAGGGATGTAGTCAATTAAATAAGGACAACTGGCTAAATCAAAGCCTTTGAGATTTTGTGGGGCTTTTAAGGGAGTGGTGAGGGACAAGGGGCTGTCAGTCCCCCACTTCCTTTTATCTTCAGGTGGAAGGAAAGGGAATGGGGGATAGAGGTCTGAGTCCCCACATTTTGCTTTTCTTTGGACAAGTGGGAGAGTTATTGCCCCCCACCCCATTTGACTTTTCATTTGAGCAAATGGGAGGGAGGATCAAAGGGCTGTAAGCCCCACAGTTTCTATTTCTATTTTCACTTATACCCCATCTTTCAAGTCTGTAAAGACTACCTAAAGCAGCTTATAACAAGAAAAAATACAATTCAACTACAATGCAAAAACACAATAAGAAATACAGGGTGGCCCATGGAAAGTAGCCTGCCTGCGTGGCACTGGTGTTGGAGGCGGGCTACTTTTCTATGGGCCACCCTATACAATGTCGTTGTTATTATATGTGTTTGTGGATCCTTGGGTGCTGTGGAGGTGACCTCGCCCACGAGGAGGAGCCCCTTGAGGAGCCACAGCACTGGGCTAGACTCGTACTACACAAACACAAGAGTTCTTTTATTAAATAGCTTGAAGAGAACCACCAGAGGTGGCAGTAGTGAGGCAGTCTCATAGTTGCAGTCTCAGGGACCTCAGCAGAGGGAGCCCTTCTCTCCCAGATGACGTCAGGAGGTTCCGCAGCAGGTCTCCCAGCGAAGAGATACTGTGGATGAGATAGTGAGTAATCTAACTCTCAGTCTAAGGTGTTTGCTGTTGATATGCGATTCCACCAGGTCGTTGTAGAAGGTACAGGCACCGAGGCAGGGAGAGCAGGCCCTCGAGGAGTGAGTATCTGTTCCCTGTAAGGCACCTGAAATAAAGCAGAGGGCCCCCGAGGAGCGGGTACCCAGGTTAGCATATACCCCGAAGGGCAGAGAGAGAGAGAGAGCTTCCTGCACAGAAGTGGCAGAATAGCGTAGACAAGAACGGATTGGAGTCCTTGCTAACTCGGGGAGCTAGCAAATGAGTGAAGGTAATATACCCGGATGGCGTGACGTCAGCATGAGGGAATGCCCTTGAGGTTTGCGCCAATGGTGGTACAAAGACGTGGGTTGCGCGAGCACCCTAGTAGGTACTTGGGAGGAGCAATGGCGGGAGGCTGCACCATAGTTGTTCCGGGGATGCCAGAGAGGTCGGCTTGTAGACGCGGCGGTAGCCATCTTGCACAGGTAAGCGGGAGAAGTCGTGAATAAGGTGAGGCAAACAGGGCGAAGCTGTCGAGGACCAACGGATGCAACAAATGTGTTATGTATTTTCTTATTTAAATGGTGGAGGGGATGTGGGGGAGAAACTGTTGACTCTGTAGTTTCTTTTTGTTTTGAGCAATTAGGAGGAGGTATCTTGTGGGGGATGGGGGGGCGTTGGTTCTTATTTAGGATAAGGGGAGATGACTTAATCAGCCAGTGCTGACTTTTAGCACTAACCAGTTAAGTTTAGCCAATTAGGTTTAGATTTTAAAATGCGTGTGTCCATGTGCGCGCGGTTCCTGGTGGGCGCACATGAGCACGGATTTTAAAGTTTGTGCACGCATGTGCGGGCAGGTCAGGACTCGCGCACACATGGGGGTGGAATTTAAAAAGCTACGCACGGCAACGCAAGTAAGGCTTCCCCAGTTCCCTCCCAGTCCACTCCAATTAAGGAACTTCCCTATACCCCTACCTAACATTCCTACCCTTTTTCCTCTCCTCTCCTCTCCTCCCCAACCCCTAACCCCTTTCTAGCTATTATAATTTTTTTGTTACTTACCTTGCTGCTCTATCAGAGCAGCAGTAGGCTCCAGCGTGCGTTTCCCCGGGACAGCGCCATTAACCACCGCCCCCACCCCGCCCCTCCCCATCCAGACCACATCCCCCGGCCTTCCCCTTTCTAGACAGACCGGCACTCCAGTGCGTATCGGGGGATATGCTCGTGGCCGGGCTTGTTATAAAATGTGTGCACACGGCCCAGCCACTCGCATAACCCCTGAAATTTACGTGCTCAGCCTTTTTAAAATCGGGGTGTAAATGTCTGATTGCCATCATAGCTGGCCAAATTTAGGAAGATTTCCAGCCAAAAATCTAGTCGGCTAGATTCATCTGACAATCCGCTTAACTTAGCTGCTCAAAACTTGGCCAGCTATGTCAGGCACTTAAAGGTCTGTATTCAAAAACCTGCTGAGTGGGTAATTTATTAGGGTAACTTTATTAGCGTAACTTTTTCCAAATATTCAGTGCATTTATCCAGCTAAAAATGCTGCTGAATATGCCTGGATAATGTTACCCTGGTAACTTTAGGCCTGCTATGTATCAATACACAATACACAAAGTAGGGAAAACAGATTCCAAAATCAAATTGTATATATCAAATAAAGGAATCCTATATATTACATTAAAACATCATTTTTTAATAATCTAATAAAACATTAAAATATACGTTAACAAATATGTATTAACACTATTACATAACATAAAGGATACAATAACGTGCATAATGAAATGTACCAAAATGAATACTAATCTATCTGACTAATATCATTTGTTGGATAACAATACGCATAGCAGTACACAGAAGATATAAACAGAGGTCCACAGGACTAACTAACATACATCAAAACAATATACATCAAAACAATACATACAGAGATGGCACTTAACATACATTGTAGCAATTATGAATAGAAAATGACTTCATGTTTGTTACAGAATGTAAATAAAAGGCTATTAGTGTATAACAAAGTATCACATGGATATAGCTGAGATTTTGAATACTCAAATTTATTGAAAATAATCTGTTCAAGCAGATATGATATTAGAAGAAACTTGATAAGAAAAATTATGGACTTGGCACATCAAATTTTATACAATCAGGTTATATAATTTCCCCATCAGCTCTTATGTTCTCCAATCAAGTAATGGAGTCTCCTGACAAAGAAAAGTCTTCTCCGTTTCACCTACAAGAGGCTTCTTCAGGGGATATGTTACAATGAATTTCCAATACACAATTGATCCAAAGGATGTAGTAATACACGATCTAAATGGGACTACTCCCCTCTTAGATCAACAATGTAAATTCTGTATAGATATAAGAACAAGTGTGAATAATTTAAACTTATATAATGATACCACAATCTACTTTAAAAACTGAAATTACCTAAGGTAGTTGACAAACTGGTTCTTGAGCAGAATTTAGTGATTGAGGTTCAATAACTTATCTGAAAATTAATGAACAAAAATGAACAAAATTATATACTGTGTGAATAAAATGAGTTAAATTATACAATTATATATATTGAACCTAACAGTACTTTTAAGGAAAATATTTTTTAATAATATTTAATTAACTGAATGAAGGTCCGAACAGTGTATAGTGTTCATACTGGCGTCTTGAACACAAAAATGCCTCTGCTGAGTGTCCTTCTAAAATGAAGTGAAACGCCTTAAGAATGTTTGAATAACCGGCTCTATAAAAAATATGTTATATAGCTATAAATGCTTTATAAACCAGAGTTAAAAATTATAAGTTTATTTCTTAGTTAATGCTGTGCTTGCCTGAATGGCCATCCTGATCCAACTGCCACTTTGAGATGGAAAAAATGCCGCGACTGTGCATTGAAAAGCTGCTTTAAATATGTTTGAGGAACCAATGATGCAGACCGTGGACATGAAAGTCATGAGTTATCAAAAGACTATATAGAGGATCCAAGGAATATTAGAAAAAATGAACCCTAGTGTTATATTTTATAAGGATGTGAACTGTGGGCTGCGATGAGAGATGTCTCCGCCCACAGGAAGGAGCCTTGTGGGCCTCACCGTCGGTAGGCGCGGTCTCAGTGGCGTAGGACACAACTGTATGATAGAGACTTTATTATGAAGGAAGGAAACGCAGAGGACGCGGAGCGGGAGATGCAAATAAGTACAGTTTGAGCAGTGGGGTATACCCAGGGTGATACCAGTGATGTGAAGATCCGGTAGTGGCTCGCAGAGCGGGATATGCCAGGAAGTCCCTTCAGACGAGCAGAGATGACCTAAAAAATGCAGATCCGGTAGTGGCCCGCAGAGCGGGGTACGCCGAGGATGACTGTACTGAAGATGATGATGATGATGATGATATAGTCTGAGGTGCAGGACCCCGGAAGTGGGTCTTGAAGCTGGTACGGCAATACCCTGCAGCACAGGGTATACTGGAACAACTTGTACTGAAGAGGAACATAGTGGCCCGAGGCACCGGGTACACCATAGAGAAGCTTCAGTAAAGCTAGTATCGTTGAAGTTTGCAGTAAGGTACTCACAAGTGGTGGTTCCAGGAGAGTGACCCGAGAAGCGGGTCAGGTAGTAGTCCAAGACTGGAAGGCCCTCCGAGGAGCGGATAGCCAGGAACATGGAAAGGCCCCCGAGGAGCGGGTACCCAGAGCGTCCACATGCCAAGAGAGGAATCTGGAACTGGAAGTCCAAGAATGGAGCAGATTCAGCAACGAGGGAACTCCTTGCTAACTCGTAGTAGCAGAGGGCCGGTCAGCTTAAGTACTGCAGCGAGTTGACGTCATCGGGAGGGTTCCCACCATGAAATGTGCAAAGGAGGCCCTTGCGCATGCGCTCGCACCTTAGTTGATTCCAGAGACAAGATGGCGGTCGGCAGCGCCCACGCCATCCCGGGGATACTGGGAAGGTCGGCATTGGTTGTCGAAGGCCGCCATTCTTCCTAAGATTGACGGTGCAGGGAAAAAGGAGGTGAGCATAGTTGTCAAAAACTCCATTAAAACAAATGTTGTGTATTGTTTTGATGTATGTTAATTAGTCCTGTGGGCTTCTGTTTATATCTTCTGTTTATATCTTCTGTTTATGTGTACTGCTATGCATATTGTTATCCGACAAATGATATGAGTCTGCTATGTATCGAGCCACTTACCTGGATAACTTTTGTCCAGGCAGCGCTGAATATCGCTTCTGCCTGGACAAGTGAAACTGTGCCTCAGGAACTTCCCCAGGATCACCTCTTTTTACCTGGCTAAATTTTGTGTGAGCAACAATCTTCCCAGATAAAACGTAGCCAGGTAATGGAGGAACATTTTCAAACCTCAGGGTTTCTCTGGCTACCTCCAAACGTTAGCCAGAAAAACCCTTTGAATATTGATCTTGTAACCCCTGGGCTGATAATCCCAAAAAGGGTTCCAGGAACCACACCTCAAACACAGTCAGACATTAAAATCATCCCATGATGTTAATTTTATGTGAATGTCCAGGATTCCCTGGGCATGGCGAAGACTGTGCATTGCTTAAATTCCTATCATCCATAACAGTTCATTATAAACAGCACTGATGTTCTCCTGGTTAAAAACAGCAGCAATAAGCACACTGATTCCAGCATGTTTTTACTGATAAATTATGCATTTGATGAATAGGTTCTTTACAACTGCTGTTGTTTCAAAGCAAGATGTACGATTTCTAATATTTAATATATTTGTGACCCTTGTCTTTCATTCAGTTAATTCTGATGTTAATCAAATGGCAATTATTCATTTTAGATTTCCCCCCTTCCAATCAAGTGGTTAGGCTAACTCCCTTCCAAACCCTGGTGAGCAAGTCCTTTAACTACTTAAGGCAAATTATAGGGGAAAATCCCATACTTATACCTCTCCTGTAGTTCTTCTTTCTTCTTCTCCTTTATGCTCTTGGTACCTGAGGGGTACCTGTTCCATTCCTTTCATCATGTTATCTTCTTGATAATAGTGGACCACAAGAGGTCCATGAGATTTCCTTTTTCATTTCACTTCTTCCTGATGATGACTCCAACGTTATCCCTCCTAGTGGATCCTGATGATCCTTTGGTTCTTTCTTGATGAAAGACGCCCTTCCTCTTGATGTTGAAAAACACATACTCCCTGAGCCCTAGAGTACTCAGTAAAGCAAAAGGGCACTGTACTCTAAGACGGTAAATTTGTATGTGGCGTGTGGGTGCACATGTGTGCATGTTCGTCCGCCCACACCCAGGGACGTGACTATTTTATAATATGCGTACATATATGTTCCTTGCACCATCATCTCACCCACTCATTGAGACTCCGGAGCTCTGCCTGCCTCTGGGGACCTGCGCGTGGAACAGGGAGCATTTCAGAGAATGCCACCCTGGAGGTTCTGGATTTAAGCTTTCTACCTAAGAGCCTAAAATTGGCTTCCAGAACCTCCCTCCCACATTTTCCTATGTCGTTGGTGCCCACATGTACCACAACAGCCAGCTCCTCCCCAGCACTGTCTTAAAATCCTATCTAGGTGATGCGTGAGATCCACCACCTTCGCACCAGGTAGGCATGTTACCAGGCGATCCTCACGCCCACCAGCCACCCAGCTGTCTACATTCCTAATAATACAAACAGTCTAACTTCTGTTTATTCGCTGCCTTACTGACTATTAAAAGCACAAACACAGAAAATAATATTCCCCAATAGTTAACGTTGCCCCAATACTTTAAAAAAAGAAAATTTCCCAAGCAAAAAACTTACAGATTCCTTTCAGCCACCAGCAAGGTGATCCTCTCCTCTCAGTGCTCCTGCTGGTTTTTCTCAGAGCTCACCATCCTTGGCTCCCACATGATGGCACTATCCTTTCCACATTTACTAAATCTGTTTCTCCACCCCAGCCCCCTTTTTTTTTGTGTGAAACATTATTCAATGATAGAGAACCTCTAGGCTCTCTACAGATCTCTTAAGCATTTTTGGAAAATTGACACCAATGTGCTTTTTTGAATCATTTTTCACCAGATATTAGTGAAAGTCAGAGAAACCAAGTGTAGAGTGATGCCAGAAATTTTACTGCTGTATGTAGCCAAATATGAATATAGGCTTCACAAGATAGATACTGATATGTATTTCAGCAGAAATGGAAAGATGAGAAACTTTGGCTAGAATAACAATACGAAACTAAGGGGGTTATTTTCTATCCGTATCACATGGGAAAAGGGACTTTTCGCGCGCAATAGCAAGCGGGGGGCGGACACAGTGGTATCTTCGCTGGCGGCAATAAGGTAAGCCATGTTATCGCCGCCAGTAGCGCACCCAATAGCGCCACCTTTCATGGTGGCGCTATTGGATGCAAAAGCCAGCAGCGATAACACCGTGGTGGTGCAATCGCTGCCGGCTTTCGCAGGCCCCCCCCATCACCGCCAGGATTCACCATTCTCTGTGAGAATGGAAAATCCAGGCCTAAGTTACCTGATCTGCCTGTTTAACTTAGGGGATACAGCTTCTCTCAGAAAACAATGACCTAAGAACAGCCTAGATGTGTGTCAGGGACAGGTCCCAAATCTGTCTGGAAACAAGAACAGCCAATCCAAGGAGAACGAGTATCAGGCAGGTGAACTGTTGTGACCAGGTCAGCTGACGGGGCCAAATGTCACAGGAGTAAGACCACGCATCCTGTCAGGAGTTTTCATACAGCAGGAGCAGCAACCCCAATGGGAAAGGGGGGCCAGCAGTCTGAAATGAAGGAGATACCCCTTTTTCATGCTCCTGTTTGACTATGCATGAGTTCTTACATATACATATCCTGCCTGTTAAAAGTAGCAGGGGAGATGGCTCAGGGAAGAAGTTCATTCACACAGCAGAAGACAGCTGAGATATCACTCCTGCCCCTCCCTGCGATGAAGCAGACAAGCTCCTGTGTATTGGAAGAAGGTGACGGAGACTGACCAGGGTCGAGGCAGGCGGCAAATGAGAAGAGTCAGGAACAGGCCGGAGTCAGGAATCAGAAGAACAAGTGAAGGTCCAGGAGCTGGAGCAACAGTAGAAGATCCGGAACTGGTACCAAGGTCTCCAGGAACAGGAATCAACATGAACTGGAAGCAACAGTAACAGAGCACAGCAACGAGCACCAAGCAGGAACCTCGTTGCAAGGCAATTTGCTACAGTCAGACGCTGGGTTTAAATACCCACCGCGTCTGACGTCACTCCAAGGGGCGGCCCGCGGTTCGACAGGAAATGCCCTTTAAATTCCTCCTCTTTGTGCGTGCACGCGCCTAGGAGGGGAGGGACCACGTTCTGGGGCTCGGCGACATCTCCTTCGTGGAGACACCGCCGCGACGCAGGTCGAACAGGCCCGAACAGCCGTGACCCTCACGGGGACGGGAGCCCGACCCCCGGACCCCGCAAACGGAGCCCCGGCGGAGCAGGTAAGGGCTCGGTCATGAGACTCGCGACCGAGACCGCAACAGGGACATCCCAAAAGTTCTTCCTTGGTTCTTCCTAAATGTATGGACATTTTTCAACACTGTTCCATGCCAACAATGGAACAGACTGTAAGGTCCACTTCAGCAATCCCTCATGTAGGAAATCCTGAAAAGTAGGACCATTTATACTCAGGGTCCCTTAGAGGTGCTTCTAGCTTTGGATGAACCTTCCTTCAACCTTTCTTCAGTTCCTCCTCTCTAAAGGTCTACATCACATTTTTCCCCCCACCACCAGCCCATTGAATATCTTCCCTATTACATTCAAGGGCTCTGTTCTGCAGCCCTGCATTGCCTAGCAACAAATTTATCAGCTTCACTTCACTGACTGATGCTGCTGCCCTGAGCATCTCAAATTTAAAAAAAAAACCCTCGAAACATTTACTTTCCATATAACTACAGTACTGTTTCTCACCCTACACAATGTAACAAGGAAAGAGGGAAGTCTTTTAAGGGGTGAATTTTCAAAAGATTTCAGGACATTAAGTTGGAAGTTACATGTAGCATGTATGCATGCATGCAGTAATTTGCAAAAGCATACATGCACTGGCAGTGTTGCATGTAAATATTAAAGGGAGAAAAAGGAACGATTTAGGAGCATTTCAGGGCAGGGTTCGGAAGTTCACACATAAGCTAATATTTTGAAAGTGGTATACACATGTACATTACCAAACTTGTATACATGCTTTTACACCTGCTGAGTCGCAGCACTGAAATTGAACTTCTCTTTTTTTTGTACAAATTTGGGCTGGATGAAGTGGTGGTGGTGGTGGGGAGGTCAGGAGGAAGTGCTGAAGGCCTGGGTAAACTGGCGATCTAATGAATAAAAGTGTGCTCGTGCCCAAGTATTTTTGTAAGTGGAGTAAATGCATATGGTAAAAAAAAAAAAAAAAAAATACCCACCTCCTCGCATAAACTGCAATCTTTATATGCATGTTGCAATTATTTTGCAGAGAAAATATGTGTATGCATGTTTTAAAAATAGGTACAGAGAGTCTGCAGCTCCCTGCATTATAAAAATGTGTGCAAACTGAAACATATGGGGCAGATTTTAAAAGGTACGCGCGTGTCGTATATTTGTGCACACAAATGTACGCCCAATTTTATAACATACGCGTGCAGTCGTGCGCATGGTATAAAATCAGGGGTCAGCATGCGCAAAGGGGTGCACACTAGTGCACCTTGCACTTGCCAAGCCCTCAGGGAGACCAGCTGGCTTTCCCCATTCCCTTCCCCACCACCTTCCCCTCCCTTCCCCTACCTAGCCCAAAAAAAAAAACAACCCATACCTTTATCTCACAAGTTACGCCTGCCAGAGGCAGGCGTAACTTGCGCATGCTGGCCAACTGCCAGCGCACAATCCCCCAGCCCAGCGGCCTTGCAGAGGCCTCTGGCCCCGCCCCCAGACTGCCCATTATTTTAAGCCCCGGGAGTTACACGCGTCCCGGGGCTTTACGCGAGCCGCTGGGGCTTTTGAAAATAGGCCCGGCGTGCATAACCCTTGGAAAATCTGCCCTTATGTGTAGATTTTTGGGATAGAGATATTTGATATTTTATAAACTGTGTGGCTCCTGGAAGATAATTAGTGGAGTATTCCATGGATCTGTACTGGAACCAGTTCTTTTTAATATATTTATAAGGGATCTGGAAAAGCATTGAGGTGATCAAATTTGCAGATTTATTTATTCTATTTAAAAAGTACTTCTTAATCACCTTCCTGACTACATCTCTGAAAGCGATTTACAGCATAATTACATTAAAACAATATACAATAAAACAAATCACAAAAAAATATTCCAAGTTGTTAAATCACAACCAGATTATGAGAAATAATAGGAGGACCTTGCAAGACTGGGAGACTGGGTATCCAAATGGCAGATGAAATTTAATATGGACAAGTGCAAAGTGATGTACATAGGGAAAAATAATCCACAATGTAGATACACAATGTTAAGCTCCATTAGGAGCCACCACCCAGAAAAAGAATCTAGGCATCCTCATGGGCAAGACATTGAAATGCTCAGAACACTGTGCAGCTGTAGTCAAAAAAGAAAACAAGATATTAAGAATTATTAGGAAAGGAATGGAAAATAAAATGCAGAATACCATAACACCTCTGTATTGACCATGGTGCGATCACACTTAGGGGCAGATTTTTAAAAAGTACGCGCGCGCGTACTTAAGTACGCGCGCGCGTACTTTTGTTCGCGCACCCGGCGCAAACAAGAGTACGCTGGATTTTAATACATAGGTGCGTAGCTCACGTATCTTTTAAAATCCAGGGTCGGTGCACTCAAGGCTGCGCAAAATCGGCAGTCTGCACACACCGAGCCGAGCAGCCTGCCTCCGTTCCCTCCGAGGCCGCTCTGAAATTGGAGCGGCCTTGGAGGGAACTTTCCTTCTGTCTCCCCCCACCTTCCCCTCCCTTCCCCTACCTAACCCACCCCCCAGCCCTATCTAAACCCTCCCTACCTTTATTATAAAATTTACGCCTGCCCAAGACAGGCATAACTTGCGCGCACCGGCCAGCTGCCGGCGCACGATTCCCCAGCCCAGGAGCAGTTTCAGAGGCCGCGGCCACGCCCCCAAAATGGCCCCGCCCCCAGAACGCCCCCAGATGATGCACTGGCCGCGACACACCCTCGACACGCCCCCCCCCCCCCCCCCCCAGGAAAGCCCCGAGACTTACACGCATCCCAGGGCTTGCGCACGCCACAGAGCCTATGCAACATAGGCTCGGTGCGTACAGGGGGTGGAAGGGGGTGGAAGGGGCAGCTTTTCGGAGGTTACGCGCATATCTTACGCGCGTACCCCTTTGAAAATCTGCCCCTTAGAATATTATGTGCAACTCTGGTCACCCTGTGGTGAGCAAAATGTAAAAGGGATGGAACGACTTCTCTGCGAAGAAAGGTGAAATAGGTAAGGGATCTTCAACTTGGAGAAGAGTCAGCTGAGGGCGGATATGATAGAGGTCTATAAGATCATAAGTGAAGTGGAACAGGTAAATGTAAATCAGTTGTATACTCTTTCAAAAAATAAAAAGACTAGGGGGCAAAGTATCACATTTAAAACAAATATTTAAAGGAAATCGAAGAAAATATTTGTTTCACTCAACACACAATTAAGGTCTGGAATTAGTTGCCAGAGGATGTGATAAAAGCAGTTACAGTAGATGGATTTAAAAAAAGTTTGGACAAGTTCTTGGAGAGTAAATCCATAAAAACTTATTAACCAGATAACCAAACAATAAGTTCTCCTTAAGTAAAAATAGTCTACAATGGGTGTCCCCAAAGTAGATAAAAAGAAATAGTGCATTTGACCAAAAAGAAATCTTTCAAACCAATCTACCATAGCAGAGATTTGAAGTTTAGTTAATAGGCAACAACACTTGCACAACACTTTTCCTAATGGATATATAAGCAGGTCTCAAAAATACCCTGCATCATAATAGACACTGTTTCCCTGTATGCAGGAGTTGTAGCTAATGCAGATATTAAACAAACCATCTAATAGAAAAAAAACAAACCCTCTAGATTGAAACAGCACTCGGTGAAAATGAATTGTAAGGGACCCTTGGTTCTGGTATTTCTTTGCTGGGTAAATCTCCCATTTTTTTTCAAGTAGCAATCCTTTGTCGGATTACAGACACTCTCCTCTTGTATCACAAATACTCCATGTATGCAAGAGCTCCCAATAAATCAAGATTCTCTTTGCTATTCCCTTTTTTCAAACTTTTTTTTTTTTTATCATAAGCAGGTGTGCACTTCCCATACTTATCCCAGGGAATTCGTCTCCTTGTATCCCAGTCCTAGACTTTTCCAGAGAATTTGTCTCCCTGATTTTGGTCTGCCTAGACTGTCCCAGCCTATTTACCTTAGGCTGTATATCCAGGAATTTCACCTCCCTGTATTTCACCGGGCCCGGTATTCTTGAAGCCAGGGAAGTCCCAGGACGACAGGGTGTATGGAATGCTCCAGGATGTGGAAGGGCATCTGCTCGCGGTGAAGGAGCCCAACCCTCAGTTGGACGGGTTCCGTGAGGTGTGTCACTCGTCCCAGGAGGGGCTTGCCTTGAATAGATGAGATGACTAATGGAGCTGGGACATGGACCTGTGGAATTTTCAAGTGCTCCACCAGAGTCTTCATAATAAAGTTGCCTCCGGCCCTGGAGTCTACCAGGGCTAACGTGTGGAACTCACCGTGCGCGGATGTCAGTGCAACTGGTAGGGTTAGTGGAGGTGCAGGTGAGGTTAGGCCCAGGAAGAGACCTCCTTCAGGTCCTAGGCCCGGGAGTTTCCTGACCGCGCCAGGCATGCGGCTACTTGATGGCCCGCCCCACTGCAGTAGAAGCAAAGTCCTTCTCTAATTTGCCGTCGGCGCTCTTGTTTGGTTATTTTTATCCAGAAGCCTAGCACCCTTCAAGCTGCTGGCTTTACTGCCCTGCATCCTTTTTTCTAAGTTGCAGGCTGCTACTGCCTAGTGCCCTATCAATTAAGCTACTGGCTTTGTCGCTTTGTCAGGTACCTTTGTAATGCTGAATGCTTTGATATTCATAGGAATACATAAGTCACTTAATAGTGCAAAAACAATGAGTAAGCACATTTCCCTTAAAGGTCTCCATGTGAGTGCAATACAAGTGGTATAGCACAAAAAAACAAAGAGAAAAAGATTAAAAATACCTTCAGGGATCCTGTGTCCTGTATTCTGTTCGAATCAAGAGAGGGAATGGCTGTGCGTGTCCTGTCCCAGGTCAGTAGGCATCCTCTCCCCGGCTCAGGCCAGGCCAGCACTCCCTTCTTTGATTCCCGCACAATGCACCATCTGCAATGAAAAATGTTTAGCAAAGGACAACAGGAAAATAGAGACAGTGTATTTCTCATGAACAAAAGCCTTTATTTCTTATGTGCATAAGGAAGTCAGCTCATAAGCCTAAGAGCCTGACTTAATTTGTGATTGAATTGGTCATTCTTAAATACAGTTTTGCCCAGTAATTAAAACAACACTCCTTTGATTTAGGGTCACAAGGTTAAAGGAAACATTTGCTTACTTCTAACATTCCACAGAGCCCTGGGAAACTAACTAACCTTGATTTTATAACTCTTCATTGTTTTGCCTAAAACTACAAAGATACATATGTTTTTCTGTTATCTAAGTGTGAGACAGCTTCAGAGACAGTTTCAAGAACAACAGTGCCCTTAATTTACAAGTAAGCAGTGCCCCCTGGACCCCTTTGGTGAATTTCCACTAAACAGATGGCCCTAATAAATTTTATTATCACAATACTGATACAGGGGTGATATGATACAGAATTTTAAATACTATTTTTTCTCAGAAAGGAGGTAGATACATGGAATGCCCTCCCAGAAGAAGTAATGAGGACAAAGAATTTAAAAGGGCATAGGGTAAACACAGAGGATCCGCAGGGGCTAAAAGATGGAGTTGAAGAAAAGGGTAAACCATGTTGACAGGGTAACCTAAGCAGAGCAACAATTGCCCTTAAGAATAAAATAAATAAAAATAAAAGCTTGCTGGGGAGACTGAATGGAACACTTGGGTATTTTCTGCCGACATCTACTATGTATATTACTGAATGTAACACTGCCATGCTCAGATACCTTGCGAGGGCATTTCTGGGTCAGGGACTGACCCAGTGGGAGCTCCCCCTACCAAGGCAAGCTCCATTGGAACTTGGATACATGGCACCTGGTGCCTTCAACTGGAGAAAATGGTGTTAGTGAGTGGACTTCCCTCCCTTCAGTAAATCCTGAAAAAACACATTGAACTGTTATCAGAGCTGGAACTATTTACAAGTTTTATTAGACTACACGACTATATACATTTCTACAAGATATCAAACAGTACCTTTAGTGACTTGGGGATATTAGTCCTCATAAGGTGTAACCATATAGAAAAGAAAGAAAGAACTTCCTATGTTCTTTTGATCCAAAACAGTTTCCCTCCCCCTTTCACCCGTCTCACTATATCTCAAGTCTCAACCATGTGAAGAAATGCAATCAGGCCGGTGAGAACTGGCCATCATAAGGGTTGGGAAGGGATCCGTTGCATCCAGACTGATGATGATGCCTCCTTTGATTCAACATCACTATACTGTTGGACCCATGCTCTTCCTGGGGGGACCAAAGCACTGTCACCTCTCAGGTCTAATGCTCGATCCATGCCCTCCTGGGGACTAAATTCCTCCTCCAGATCTGCCACTGGGCCTGCACCCTCCTGTAGAACTGAACGCCTCCTTCTGATCTGCCACTGAAGTCCACACCTCCTTTGGGATCAATCTCCATTTCCCAATCCACTGCTGGGGTTCATGCCTTCCTGGAGTCCAAACTCTGCCTCTAAATCAGTCACCAGGGTCTATGCCCTCCTCGGGAATCCAACTTTAAATCAGTCATTGGAATCTACACCCTCGTGAACGACGCAACTCCACCTCCCAATCAACCACTAAGTCTTCTTGCTGGTCTAAGCCCCTACTGCTCCACTGCCAAAGTCAAAGTTCTACAGCCTCCTCCCTCATTAGTAGAGAGTTGTGTTACTAGGGTTTATAGCTCAAATAGGTTAATGGCTTACCTGTTGTTCAGCAATAGCAGCTCAGGAATGTCTATAAACCTGTTAATCTGCTTTCCTCTTAGCCAAAAAGCCAAAACTCAAATAGGACATAGGAGGAGAGAAACGTCACAAACTCTCCAGGCTAGCCTTCTCTCCTCTACCCTTAAAAACAGATGCCCAAGGATTTTGACCACCCATGGTCATTCAGGGTGAGAATCTAAGAACATAAGAACATGCCATACTGGGTCAGACAAAGGGTCCATCAAGCTCAGCATCCTGTTTCCAACAGTGGCCAATCCAGGTCATAAGAACCTGGCAAGTACCCAATAACTAAATCGGTTCCATGTTACTGCTGCTAGTAATAGCAGTGGCTATTTTCTAAGTCAACAATTAATAGCAGGTAATGGAATTCTACTCCAAGAACTTATCCAATCCTTTTTTAAACACAGCTACACTAATTGCACTAACCACATCCTCTGGCAACAAATTCCAGAGTTTAATTGTGCATTGAGTGAAAAAGAACTTTCTCCAATTAGTTTTAAATGTGCCACATGCTAACTTCATGGAGTGCCCCCTAGTCTATTATCTGAAAGAGTAAATAACCGATTCACATTTACCCATTCTAGACCTCTCATGATTTTAAACACCTCTATCATATCCCCCCTCAGCCGTCTCTTCTCCAAGCTGAAAAGTCCTAACCTCTTTAGTCTTTCCTCATAGGGTAGCTGTTCCATTCCCTTTATCATTTTGGTTGCCCTTCTCTGTACCTTCTCTTTTTTGAGATGCGGCAACCAGAATTGTACACAGTATTTAAGGTGCGGTCTCACCATGGAGCAATACAGAGGCATTATGACATTTTCCATTTTATTCACCATTCCTTTTCTAATAATTCCCATCATTCTGTTTGCTTTTTTGACTGCCGCAGCACACTGAACCGAAGATTTCAATGTGTTATCTACTATGACGCCTAGATCTCTTTCTTGGGTGGTAGCTCCTAATATGGAACCTAACATTTTGTAACTATAGCATGGGTTATTTTTCCCTATAGGCATCACCTTGCACTTATCCACATTAAATTTCATCTGCCATTTGGATGCCCAATTTTCCAGTCCAGTGCAATTTATCACAATCTGCTTGTGATTTAACTACTCTGAACAATTTTGTATCATCTGCAAATTTGACTACCTCACTCGTCGTATTTCTTTCCAGAACATTTATAAATATATTGAAAAGTATGGGTCCCAATACAGATCCCTGAGGCACTCCACTGCCCACTCCCTTCCACTGAGAAAATTGTCCATTTAATCCTACTCTTGATTTCCTGTCTTTTAGCCAGTTTGTAATCCACGAAAGGACATCGCCACCTATTGTTAAGTGCCACGCCATTTTTTATTGATGCTGATGTCCAGGGATACAAGAATACTTAGATTTTTGTAGAAAGTAAAATTTGTTACTGATGAATATAAGTATTCTTGGGAGATGCTGATGCCATGTCTCTTACAAATTGACTACCAGCATCTCATCGTATACAGGAAATGATCCTTCTTTTATAGATAACATACAATATTGTAGAAGATTCTAGAGTTGCGTGACTGCCCAAAGGATAATTTACATTGGTTGTCATGTCAACAGCATGATATGATTATCCCTAAACTGCCCTGATTACTTCTCCCAGGTGGGGGTCCATTTAAAATCACTCTTTAGATAGTCCTTTGTTCTGTTAGAATCTTGCTGGTCAGGGCAATTAACACATCTGAAGTTGTGTTTACAGATACTCCTGAGAATAGTGCCTTATTGTGACAGTATAGCCTGAAGTTCCCTCCGTTGGCTTCTGCTTTGTGTGACCCTATAATTAGGTATCACAGTATGGAGCCAGCTTCAACTGCCTATCCAGGTGTCCTGGAAATTCCTGCAAGTCAGGCTCAAGAAGTCACTTAGAGTTCATATAGCCAAGCAGGCTAAGAAAGCAGAGGATTCTGGGTCAGCTGTCTTTCTCCATGTTGGTTTTCTGTTCAGGCACACTCATCACTATCCCATGACTTTTTACTTTTCCTAGAAGCCTGTCATGAGGAACTTTGTCAAACGCCTTCTGAAAATCCAAATACTCTACATCTACTGGTTCACCTTTATCTACATGTTTATTAACTCCTTCAAAAAAGTGAAGCAGATTTGTGAGGCAAGACTTGCCTAGGGTAAAGCCATGCTGACTTTGTTCCATTAAACCATGTCTTTCTATATGTTCTGTGATTTTGATATTTAGAACACTTTCCACTATCTTTCCTGGCATTGAAGTCAGGCTAATTGGTCTGTAGTTTCCCGGATTGCCCCTGGAACCCTTTTTAAATATTGGGGTTACATTAGCCACCCTCCAGTCTTCAGGTAAAATGGAGAAATTACTTACCTGATAATTTTGTTTTCCTTAGTGTAGACAGATGGACTCAGGACCAATGGGTATAGTGTACTCCTGATAGTAGTTGGAGACGGATCAGATTTCAATCTGACGTCAGCCCCTAGTACATATACCCCTGCAGGAAGTGCAGCTCTTCAGTATTCTCCTCAAAAAGCATTGTTGATATATGTGTGACTGACTATGTTGATTAACTTGAATAACTTCATAACTTGGTTAAATGTTATAACTTGACTAACTTGATTAACTTGAACTGGTTGAATTGACTATAGCTGGAGACCGCCAGTGTATTCTACCGGAAAGCGTCGACACCCGGTAGGGTGGGTGCCCTAGGTGAATGAAAACATGGCTTACCCTTGAATCATTCGAAATTCCATGCGAAACGGCAGCCAAGGGTGGGATGCTGAGTCCATCTGTCTACACTATGGAAAACAAAATTATCAGGTAAAAAATTTCTCCATTTCCTAGCGTGAAGCAGATGAACTCAGGACCAATGGGATGTATAAAAGCCCCTCCCGAACCGGGTGGGAGGCTGCCCGTGACCCACTTAGTACTGCCCTTGCAAAAGCCGTGTCCTCCTGAGCTTGAACATCCAGACGGTAGAATCTGGAGAAGGGGTGGATGGAGGACCATATCGCCGCCCTGCAGATCTCGTCGGGTGACAGCATTCTGGTTTCTGCCCAGAAAATTGCCTGGGCTCTGGTAGAATGGGCCTTGACCTGGAGAGGCGGTGGCTTGCCTGCTTCTACGTAGGCCGCCTTGATGACTTCCTTGATCCAGCGGGCTATGGTTGCCCACGAGGCCGCTTCCCCTTGTCTCTTCCCGCTGTGAAGGACGAAAAGGTGGTCCATTTTTCATACGGGTTTAGACATTTCCAGATATCTGGATAGGTGTCTGCCGATATTGAGGTGGCGTAGACTACGAGCTTCTTCCAAATTCTTCAAGCCATCCGGCGATGGTAGCGAGATGGTTTGGTTAAGATGGAAGTGTGATACCACTTTGGGAAGGAACGAAGGGACTGTGCGTAGCTGGATGGATCCCAGGGTGAGCCTGAGGAATGGCTCACGGCAGGACAGCGCTTGTAGTTCTGAAATGCGGCGGGCTGAACAAATTGCCAGCAGAAATGCTGTCTTTAGAGTTATCAGGCAAAGGGACAGACCTTGGAGGGGTCTGAAGGAGGTTCCTGCTAGGAAATCATGGAACAGGTTGAGATTCCACAGAGGTTCCGGCCACTTTAGTGGTGGGCGGATGTGTTTGACTCCTTTCAGGAAGCGTGAAGCGTCCGGGTGAGAAGCTATGCTGTGGCTCTCGCTCTTGGAGCCGTAGCATGACAATACGGCAACCTGTACCTTTATGGAGTTGAGGGACAGTCCCTTCGGTAGCCCGTTCTGTAAGAATTCCAGAATCACGGGAACTTTAATTGCGCGTGGCTTGATGTCGTGTTCTTCGCACCAGGCTTCAAAAACTCTCCAAATCCTTATGTACGTTAAAGATGTGGAGAACTTGCGTGCTCGGAGTAGGGTGTCGATTACAGCCCCCGAGTATCCACTCTTTCTCAGGCGAGCCCTCTCAATGGTCAGGCTGTAAGAGAGAATTGAGCTCGATCCTCGTGGAGGATTGGTTCTTGTTGAAGCAGGTCTCTGTGTGGAGGCAGTGGTAGGGTGTTCCCTGCCAGTAGTCTTCTCAATTCTGCGTACCACGGCCTTCTTGGCCAGTCCAGGGCCACCAGAACTAGTCCCCTGTGTAGCTTTTTCTTGTGAATGATTGCGCCCAATAGGGGCCACGGCGGGAAGGCGTATAATAGTGTCCCCTGTCGCCAGGTCTGTACCAGGGCATCGATCCCCTGGGACTGAGATTCCCGCCTGTGGTTGAAGTACCTGGGTACTTGGGCATTGGACCTGTTTGCCAGAAGGTCCATGTCCGGTGTCCCCCACCGGTTCACTATCATTTGGAACGCTGCAGATGATAGCTTCCATTCTACTGGGTCTAGACTTTCCCTGCTGAGGTAGTCCGCCGTGATGTTGTCTTTCCCGGCGATGTGGACGGCCGAGATCTCCTGGAGGTTTACTTCCGCCCACGCCATTAGGGGGTCTATTTCCCGAGACACCTGTTGGCTTCTGGTTCCCCCCTGCCGGTTGATGTAGGCCACTGTTGTGGCGTCTGACATTACTCTGACCGCTTTGTCTCGGAGTCTGTGAGCGAATCGTAGGCAGGCTAATCTGACCGCCCGCGCTTCTAGGCGGTTGATGTTCCATCCCGACTCTTCTGCGTTCCACTGCCCTTTGGCAGTTAACTCCTCACAGTGTGTTCCCCATCTTCGTAGGCTGGCGTCTGTGGTGAGCAGGGTCCAGGTTGGGGAGGATAGTCTTGTTCCCCGGCTCAGGTCACTGACCTATAGCCACCACTGTAGCTGGCTCCGGACTCTGCCCGGGAGTGATAGACGTATGGCGTAATTCTGAGGCAGTGGATTCCATCGTGATAGAAGTGAGCGCTGCAGGGGTCTCATGTGAGCTCATGCTTCCAGTGTAGGTCATCCCATGCTGTGGGGCGAGGTTCACTCAGCAGGATTTGTAACCAGTTCCACAGTTTTGATCTCCTTGTGGAGTCAGGCTGACCTTGTCTTCTTTGGTGTCGAATCGGACTCCTAGGTGTCGAATCGGACTCCTAGGTGTCGAATCGGACTCCTCGGTATTCTAGAGACTGTGAGGGCTGTAGACAACTTTTGTTTGTGTTGACCACCCATCCTAGGCTCTCCAGTAGAGTTTTGACTCTTTTGGCAGCTTTCCTCTGAGGATTTCGCCCTGATCAGCCATTCGTCTAGGTAAGGGTGTAAGAGGATTCCTTCCTTCCTCAGTGTTGCCGCCACCACCACTATGATCTTGGTGAACGTCTGGGGTGCTGTGACTAACCCGAAGGGAGGTGCCCGGAACTGGTAGTGACGGTCCAGGATTTTGAAGCATAGATAGCGCTGGTGTTCCTGATGAATTGGGATATGTAGGTAGGCCTCCGAAAGATCCAGGGATGTGAGAAACTCTCCCGGTTGTATCGCCCTTATTACGGAGCGTAGGTTTTCCATGCGGAAGTGGGGAATCCTCAGGTGGCGGTTGACCGACTTGAGGTCCAGGATGGGCCTGAATGTCCCCCCTTTCTTGGGGATGATAAAATAAATGAATTCCCAGTATTTATTTCTTGTGGAGGCCTCGAGGTCCAGTAGCCTGGTCAGTGTAGCTTCCACTGCCGCCCTCTTGGAGAGGTCGTGGCAGGGGGACTTCATGAACTAGTACCCCTCCCGAATGATGGCTAGGACCCACTTGTCCGAAGTTATCTCGACCCATCTATGGTAGAATAGGGCTAGTCTGCCCCCCATGACTTCTTCCCTTGGACGGGTCGGCTGAATCTCATTGTGGGGTACGGCTGGGGCCTGTATCTGAGCTGGTTCCCCTCTTGTTGTGCTTGTTCCGAAAGGACTGGTTCCTGCCTGTAGGGCGGGGCGCTTGAAAGTTGCTTCTGTATGGATTGAAGTGCTGTGAACTTCTGCCCCTGGAGGACCGGCTTAGGCTCCCCCGAAGAACCTGGGCCCGGGATAGCGAGCTCCTTCAGGCTGTGGGTGACCAGGTCAGGGAGCTCGTCCTTGGTGAAGAAGCGTCTCATGGTTCGGTGAGGCTCTGACCCCGGGGGGAGTTCCCCCTCTTCTAGGGGCTCTGCTTCCTCTTCAGAGTTGTCCGTGTCCCCATAGGTGGGGCTTCTGGGCGGTGGAAACCTTTGTCTAGGCCTCGAGGGGCCTGGGGCATAAAGGTCTTCTGGCGGAAGATGTGGCTGATCAGCCAGGAGTTCAGTTTGCATGTGAACAAAGATGTGTAGCCCTTTGAAGAACTCCACCCAAGAGATAGACACTGGATCCAAGCTAAGGGGTGTAGGGTCCCTGGGGGTCCCCGTCTGCGGGGGTGTCCCGCTGGGATTTGCTAGGTTCGGGGTACCCACTGAGAAGCTATTACTTGGCCCTGGGTGGGACTGGCCCTGGGCTGAATCTCCCAGGGCCTCCTCGCACTGAGTGCACAGGGCGTTGGCCTCTTCGCTTTGTGCGGCTCAGATATGGCATGCTGGGCAGAGGCCTTGAGCCTTTATCTCCGTTTCTGGTAGTGCCATGGTTGTCGGCGCTCAGCATCCTGTTTCCAACAGTGGCCAATCCAGGCTATAAGTACCTGGCAAGTACCCAAAAACTAAGTCTATTCCATGCTACTGTTGCTAGTAATAGCAGTGGCTATTTTCTAAGTCAACTTAATTAATAGCAGGTAATGGACTTCTCCTCCAAGAAATTATCCAATCCTTTTTTAAACACAGCTACACTAACTGCACTAACCACATCCTCTGGCAACAAATTCCAGAGTTTAATTGTGTGTTGAGTGAAAAAGAACTTTCTCTGATTAGTTTTAAATGTACCACATGCTAACTTCATGGAGTGTTCCCTAGTCTTTGTATTATCCGAAAGATTAAATAATTGACTCACATTAACCCGTTCTAGACCTCTCATGATTTTAAATACCTCTATTATATCCTCCCTCAGTCGTGTCTTCTTCAAGCTGAAAAGTCCTAACCTCTTTAGTTTTTCCTCATAGGGGAGCTGTTCCATTCCCTTTATCATTTTGGTCGCCCTTCTCTGTACCTTCTCCATCGCAACTATATCTTTTTTGAGATGCGGCGACCAGAATTGTACACAGTATTCAAGGTGCGGTCCCACCATGGAGCGATAGAGGCATATTGACATTTTCCATTTTATTCACCATTCCTTTTCTAATAATTCCCAACATACTGTTTGCTTTTTTGACTGCTGCAGCACACTGAACCGATGATTTCAATGTGTTATCCACTATGACGCCTAGATCTCTTTCTTGGGTGGTAGCTCCTAATAAGGAACCTAACATATCCAAACCAGTGGTATCTCCTAATATGGAATATAACATATCCAAAGCAGAAAGAAATAAACTTCAAAGGCACACGATCAATCAGGCAAACCTCCTAGCAGAAATAGTTTAGTTAAGATCCCAGTTTTTTTTTACAAGTTCCAATCTCAGCAGCTCCTACTTCAAAGACAGCACTCGTCAATCAATTTATCAATTACATTAATTGCCTTTATGAAAATATCTTATGTAACATTACTTTTACTTTTTTTAGCTAATTACATCCTTACCCAGGTATGGAAGCACAAACCTAAAGCAACTAACAATATCATATCTTTAAGTAGGGGAGCCAGAAAGAGAAATGGAACTAAATGTTATAGTTCTGTACGTAAAGATGCTGACAAGATAGCAGCAATGTAGGAGGAAAAGAAAAAAAGGACACTACAGAATGTTAGGTTTATTGGTTGGTGCTATTCTTTCAGGGCTGCTTAATCCAGTTCTAGGTTTTCCCCATTTCAAGTGCAGATTTATAGTTTCGATTCTTGACGTCCCACCCCCAGGAAAATAAATAAGTACATGTACAAACTACAAATCCATATATATATAGCGATACAAACAGAAGACTAGTTCAGTACGTCCTGACAAACAAATGAAACTATTTGGCAAGTGGAAGCGACTCTTTTTTTTTTTTTTTACTCAGATTTCGCAAGTCGCATTTTGAAAGTTCCCGCCTAGCTATGAAATCTCGCGAGAGCTGTAAGCGGGTTGGGAGTTCGGCGACGGTGACGGAGACGGTGGCGCCTGCGTGTTGACGGCTTGTTGCTTCCCCTTTCAGGCGCGGGCTCAGAGTTAGTGCGCCAGCAGCGTGTGTCAGTGTGCGGTATGCTGCCGAGGGGAGGGGAGAGATGAAGAGAGGAATGGCGCTCGCGTTTAACTGCTAAAACCGGAGAGCGAGCGAGGGAAGGGAGACTCAGCGCGCGGGCCGCGGAAGTGATAGCAAGGAGGAGGCAGGAGAAGGCCGTGCTGCGCACACATATCTCCCGCCCGCAGGAGTAAGAAGCCGCTGCTTGCCTCTTGCGGTTTTTGTTAACGGATGTGCGAGTGGCATTTATCGGCGCGGTGACGGCGCCCGGAGGAGGAGACCGGCGGCCGCCTGCTGCAGCTGCTGAACGTCCCGAGGGAGAAACGGAGGCCTGGGGAGCGGCGACTGCGCCTTCCCGCATACAGGTAGGCCAGCGGGAGGGGAGGGGAGGGGGGTAGTAGCGGGCTATCCGAGCTTGGGCTAGTACCGCTGGTCTGAAGGCTCTGTACCCGGTCCCCTTGGTACTATTAGCTGCTGTGTGCAGCGGGGCTGTGATTTGGCCGTCGCGGTGACTCACGCCTTACCCGTCCGTCCGCCCTCCCTCCTGGGATTCACCTCCATGCCGCGGCCGCTCTCACGTGGATCTCGAGGGAATTGGGGGGCAGTGAGGTGAGTGAGGCTGCTTCTTGCCCATTCCATGTCTGTAGCAGCGAATGGGGTGGTTTGAACGCAATGTGCCTCCGGGATTATATGCGAGACGCGTTGCTTTGACGGGCTGGCTGTGACCTGTTTTCCAATCTAGTCCTGGTGTATTTTCAGGTGAGTTATGGCTAGGTGGCAAAATAGAACGGGCAGTGGTGCGAATACAACGCGGAAACTTTTCTAAATTATATGTTCTCAATATATTTAATTTTCAGCTGTGACATATATATATATATATATATTTTTTTTTTGTTTTTGTTTGCAATTTCACACGATTGGTTTTTTAGCATACATGTTGGTCATTCTAAAGAGTATTGCCTGCTACTGTTCTGTCCAGGATCGTGCGTGAGATTCCGGATATCGGTGGTTTATTGTCATTACCCTTACAGCAGTAAAGCTTTAGAGACTAACAAACTACAGAATGTGCTACAGACTAAATACATGTTTTTCAACCGCATTATCAGTATGGGTTACACTGAAGATCATACATGACTGAAGAGTTTTTTCAAAAGATTAAAGTTCAGGAAACAATTGGCATGATAGGATATCTGTTGCCAGAGTAATACATAGTGATGTAATAGAAGACAAAAATACAATTTTCTTATACAGAAAAGACAATAGCAAGAACACTACCTGGGTTCTGGTGCTGTTCTGTCGTGTTCAGATTTAAGTTTTTCCTCGTGGCAGGATACAACATGAGCACATGGAAGGTAAAGCCAGTAGTAAGCAATTGCTAGAATTCTCAAAATAGCTTGCTTATATCTTTGCTCTCTGGGTTCCTCTTTTATTCCTTGCTTTTCTTATGTTGTATCTTTTGGGCTTTTTGATTATAATAGGTATTAAGATTCTGCTATGCAGATTAATTTCTTCCATTTGTGCTTTCTTCATATTTACATAAAAATAAATCTTGGTAGAAAAGGATCAGGTGGCTTGTCTGTGCCTGCCTACTATGCCGACACATTTGTCTTAGTCTACCGTCTGCTCACTCTTTCTGCTGTTGAGGTCATGTTGTCTTTCTCATATGCTTGAATTCTGACTTTTTTTTTCTCCTATTACTGCTGAAACGTTGTTTTAGGTGCCCATCATTCTTGCAGTGGAGTGATTTCTCACCTTCCTTTTGAACTTTTTTATTTTCATTTAATGACCCTTTATGCTTGAACTTTTCATTCTGTGGAAAATGTTCTCTGGTACTATTATCTCTCCTTTCTTTTCAAAAGCACATCTATAGTTCCTTCAGTTTTTTTTAAGCAAGGCTTATACAGAGGACTGTCTACCATTTTGGTGGTTTTCCTTATCTTGTCAGTATCTTTCAGTAGATGTCTCCAGAATAGAACACTGTATTCAAGTGGGCTTTTGCTAGAGCCCTATACAGAGATTACTTCCTATGTTCTACAGTGATGCATCTCATACATCCAATCTTTCCCAAGTGCTTTGTCACAGTGACTGGCTACCTCAAGGTCATTAGACACCTAGGTCTCTTTCTTGTTGACAGCTTGTTCTTCCCCTTCAAAAATGAATTTCTTCTTCTTAACTTCATAATTTAGCTTTTTTTTTTCTTTTTTTAATTAAAGCATATTTACAGTTGGGGTTGGAAAACTGTCATTGATCTACAAATTTACTCCTGGTGCCATTTGCTGGCTTGGAAGCAGCTGCTTCTATTCTGATCAGGCCTAGGCTAGAAGAGTAGTCATTGCCACTGCAGTCTATCTAGCCTGGGCCAGAAGTACATGCCTTGCTGCTGCAGTGGACTAAGATGTGGGAGGAGGCGCTGTGGTGGCCTGCTGCCCCCAAGCCTGGGAGGAGTGAGTGCCTGTTCTGGGCCCCGGCCCAATGAGAGAAATCACTGATAACTCGTGTGGTGGGTGGGAGGGGGAAGTAGTAGTAAGTAGGGAAGAGGAATGTCTTATGGATATTTTTTGCTGGTGATTTCTTGGGAGGAGATGGGGGGGGGGGGGGGGGTATTGCAGTGGGAAGTTGCCTATGTTTGTGATCTTGTTTTTCTTAATTTTATTTATAGCTTTTACAAATTAGACAATCTTATATAAAGCACTATTGAATTCCACACCTAACTAAGGGGTGGATTTATCAAAATGCGGTAAGTACCACATGTGATAGCAAAAGGGGCGTGTTTTATGCTAATATAGCATTTATCGCAATTTGCGCTAATTACCTGTATGAAGAGCTAAGTTAGCGCAAACTGCGATACCATTTTCAGATTCTGCGATAAGTGCCAGACCTGTTGTATTTCCTTCATTCAACCACCTGGGGACCATTGTTAATGGTCCTAGACACATAGGGGAGAGAGAGAGAGAGCTTGCGCTCTCTCTCTCTCTCCCCAAGGTTCTGGACCCTTCAATTCACCTGAAATAGGACTTACGGGAGACATCGCAAATGGCGAGGAAACCTTACCGCACGGTCACAGCCGCTATCGCACAGCCTAATGCAATCCAAAGAGGTGTAGTTAAAATCGGCGTTACGGCTGTGCGATAGCTCTTCGCAGACAGGCTAACCCAGCCCACTCTCCGCCCCTAACTCCTCCTATTTTCTGAATTTGCATCGCACCATGCGATATGGTGCGATCACATGCGTTAAACACGTTTTTGCATGCATTAAGGGCCTGTCACATGCGTTAACGGGGCTTTTCGCATGCGATAAGCCCTTAACGCATGCGAAAACGCCTTATCGCGTTTTGATAAATGACCCCCTAACAGGCCGATACAGTACAGTGCGCTCGGACGGAGCGCACTGTTAGCCTGCTATTGGATGCGCATTTTCCCTTACCCCTTATTCAGTAAGGGGAAGAAAACGCGCGTCCAACCCGCTGCACCTAATAGCGCCCTCAACATGCAAATGCATGTTGATGGCCCTATTAGGTATGCGCGCGGGATACAGAAAGTAAAATGTGCAGCCAAGCCGCACATTTTACTTTCAGAAATTAGCGCCGACCCAAGGGTCGGCGCTAATTTCTTCCGGCATCGGGAAAGTGCACAGAAAAGCAGTAAAAACTGCTTTTCTGTGCACCCTCCGACTTAATATCATGGTGATATGAAGTCGGAGGTCCCGAAGAGTAAAAAAAAGTAAAAAAAATAAAATAAAATTGAATTCGGCCTGTGGCTGTCGGGCCGAAAACCGGACGCTCAATTTTGCCGGTGTCCGGTTTCCGAGCCCGTGGCTGTCAGTGGGCTCGTGAACCAGCGTCTGCTGACAGCCTCCATTCCGGGTCAAAAGGAGGCATTAGGGACACGCTAGTGTCCCTAGCGCCTCCTTTTCCCCGTTTCTACCGCTCCATCTAATTTGAATACTGCATTGCGCGCCGGGAGAGCGGGCGTTTGTCCGCTCTCCCACGGACTTTACTGAATCAGCCTGAATGGCAGTAGTCACATAAACGTAAATAGGTGTGGAGGTGAAAAAAGGAGAGATAAAAAAAAAAAAAAAAGAAATGAGCTAGAATGTTATATCCAGATATACTACAATACCATACAATTTAATGGTCAGTATTTAATCTTTATCAAGAAAAAACATAAAATATTGCATAGACTATGGCTTTGATAAACATTTGATGTATTTATAGCAACAGTACCAAAGGCCTAATTCACTCGCATTTATTTCCATAGAGGCAGATTGGGAGTAAAGTCATAGTGAACTGGACCCTGTGTGAAATAACTATATTCATAGACCTGCTCTGCCAAAATGTTTCCCCACACATTGTGACTGTAGCAAAAACTTGATAATTCAGATCCACAGAAGTTATGTCTTTGGAACAGCGTACAGAACAAATTATAAGAACTACTTATTTGGAATTCCAAGATTCTATTGGGTCTACTTCTATATCTTGCTATGATACTCTCTTCTGTGCTACTTGATTCTTCTTCAGAAGATAATTGCCAAGCTCTAATATAAATATGTAAACTGTAAGGTATTCCTAATATTTCCTCATTTTTACAATTTTAGTGCATTTCATTGTCTCTTTGATCTCACCAAATCAGATATTACTCTGCCTTTGCACTAGTTGTGATCAGTATAGCTGTGCTTACAGCTACTGGAGTTGGGTGATCCAGCCTTTTGCACAGTGGTAACAGCTATTGGCTAGATGTAAGGCCTATGTTTGCAGTGTTTGGGGAAGGACCCCTGGTGCATGGTTGCCTAATGAAGACTATTGCAGCAATGACTGAGCTAAGTGAGTTGGAAGGGGGGATAAAAACAGAAATGAGCTAGAATGTTATATCCAGATATACTACAATACCATACAGTATTTAATCTTCATCAAGAAAAAACATAAAATATGCATGGACTATGATTTTGATAAACTTTTGATGTATTTATAGCAACAGTACCAAAGGCCTAATTCACTCGCATTTATTTCCATAGAGGCAGATTGGTAGTGAATGAAGGCTTATGGCATCTTACTCCAGTAGATGTTTCTGATTGAGCTGGAAGCCCAAAAGAGCAGGAGGAAACTGCAGAACATTAAATAAGTGTATACTAATTGAACTCTTGGGATATGAATTCACAACCCCTCTGCTGCTATTTCTGTGTGACTCTGTTTGTGACTTTATCTTAGAAATTGGGTAATAATAAACATTCACTCTTCCTCCTTTTTTTGAAATGTTAATGTGCTTTAGGTACTAGAATGGCTTACTGCATGATCTATCCTCTTATGTGTTTTATTAAACTTATATTGGTACTAAAGAGTAAGAGAAATTTTCTTTTTGGGAACTTTATTTAGTGAGACTGCAGTCATTGTTGTTATCCATTATAAGAGAGATGGACAACTTCCTCAAAAGTAAAAAGTTTGGGGGGGGGGTTTAGATTCTTGTGCTGTCCATGGAACCACACTTTGGGACTGGTTTGAAGACTTGGTCTTCAGCTTAGGATAGTTGGCAGCTCTGCTCCTTTTTTATATCAAAGTGCCCTAAAATATTGGTATATTCTTTGGTAATTTGGGTTTTATGGTCAATGTTTTGTATGTTTGCCAAAAAAAAGCTTATCCATTGGTTCAGTTAGTACGGAGGTGTCATGTGATGCGGTGAAGCAAGGCAGACATAAGTTTGTTGTGCCCTGGATGCCATTCCTGAAGATTACCAATATAATCATCTTTTGGAGTTTTTTTTTAGAGTAATATAGCACTAGATCATTTTTAACAGCTTATAGACAGTTTCGTTATAAAATATTGTGGATAATAGAACCACCAGATTGGTAAAAAAAAAAAAAGTAAGCTGTAAGAACCCAAGATTGAGCCTTGGTGAGAAGGAGTTAAGCAGTTTCAGCGAGCAAACCATGATAGCATTAAGTAATGCATGGTACAAGTGTTAGAAAACAAATTTGAGATATAGGATCAGATTCAAGAAGGTGGGACTCTATCGATTTGTTTAATTGTTGCAGATTCGCCCCTCTGTGGTATCCATACAAACAGGAGGAAATTAATACATTGCAGTATAACATTACTGCAATGGAAAAACAGCAGTAGAGAGAGGTAAAAATAGAAGACATGGACAACGGGTCGACATAATAACCTGTGTTTTGTTGGATTCCCAGAAAGCTTCCTTGATAAGAGATCTTCCTGCGACGATCGAGGAATGGCTACCACTGGCTCTAGAATTAATGGCAATGCAAGGCCTACTGGTAGTGGAGCGCACTTATCGCTAAGGTCCATGATTTAAAAAATCAACTACGGCCTAGAATAGTCATACCGAAGATACTGAATTTCATGCATAGATCAAAAAAGAGAGTTTAGTAACAAAGAATTTCTTAGCATTCAGACAGATTAATCAACCTCTATCACAGATGGAGACAGAGCAAAGCTGATGTCATGGTATATATACCCCTGCACTGACATCAGCCCACCAGTATTCTCTGTCTCCAGCGGATGGTGGATGTGCATTATTTACTGGAGATTGCTTAAAAAAAAAGGAGAAAAGAAGGGAACTAATTCGCCCGTTCTCATGTGGTGATCCCTTATGGTCCCTTCCTCAGTCAAATTTTCCTGAGGTGATATCTGTGGATTCCTCCTTCAGAGTGCCTCGGACTGGTAGCTGATTTTCCAGCATGGGGACTTAGCTGTAGAGAGAAACAGCTGAGAGGCTAGCAGATGTGGAAAGATGAGCGTGGCAATGAAGGCCTTTGCCCCCTCTCCCCGCAGCCAGAGACAGATATATAAAAAAAAAAAAGAAAATGTTAGGAATTCTATTCCCCTTCTTGTCTCCAAGCTTTGGTATGCCGATTTGAGGTCTTTTCCCACTTCCAGGGGAACTTGGGGAATTGTGGAAGCTTGGCAGATAGAGCAGCCATTTAGCTAGGCCCCGCTGTCAGGCTTTGCTTAGACACTGCATGATAGGTCGCAAGAGTGTTCTCAATGCTTTTCTATGTGCAAAGCTGCTGTGAAATAGTGTCTTGATGTTGGGTCGTGCTTGCCTGCTAAGGTGGGCGCCTACCTGGATTGTGTGTGGGGCGCCTAAAGTTTGGGCATCTATAGTGTGCACTTATTGGACAGAGCTTGCTTTTGAGCTTCCTATCCAGGCTTGCTTGTGCGGACATGCCCTTGGACTTAAAGTTGTCGGGCGCCTGTGGGTGTTCATCCTTGGTGCAGGTAGCAAAGAAGCCTAAGCACCTTAGACTTTGTGCTACTTGCATCTACAGGCATCTCAGCCTGGTGTCTCCTCTAACTTGTGTCAGCGCTGCTTTGAGGTTCAGGGAGAGTTGTCTCCGGCTGATTTTGCTGAGCCTAGCATTTCCCTGAATGGGACTGGAGGGGGGAGAGCGGTTTGGAGGCTTCCCTGCAGTTCTCTCTTCTATACGGGAACTACCCACTGAGGCCGCTGACGTCATCTCAAGCCCTAGGGCCGGGCCGATAAAGCACGGCATGCTGAGAACACCGCTGGGAGAGCGGTTTGGAGGCTTCCCTGCAGTTGCCTCCTATCCGGGAACCTACCCACTGAGGCCGCTGACGTCATCTCAAGCCTCAGGGCTAGGCCGATAAAGCGTGGCGTGGGCGCGCCCCTTCTGGCATTTTTTTTTCCTTCCTGCTTGGAAGCTTCTTTATCGCAGTATCAAGGTTACAAGGTCCTTTTCTGGATATGGGTAAGAAGAGAAAAGGTAATTTGAGGGGCATTCCTCCTGCATCCCAATCTACCCCTCAGACTTCCTAAACAGGCCTAGAAACCTTGTTTTACTAGTTCAGTATTGGGACCTACAGAGCAATAGAGCCTCTGATTTTTCAGGCTTCGCTCTTAGAGTTATTGACCTCTCTGTCCCTCTGGTCCTATACCACCTCAGGTGCCTAATATCCCCTGTCGGTCTTAGGGTAGAAATGGTGGGCTAGTTTGTCTCTCTAATTCTACTCTGGAGGTGAGAGCTCAGGAAGATCGGGGTTTTACTTCAACTAAACCCTGTGTAATTGAAAAACCTGCTGAAATAACTTTAGATTCACTCTGGATAGCAATCACTAATTTGGAGACCGCTCTTTCCTTGTGAATAGACAATGTGTTGGGATCTTATGGGACTTTATCTGGTCAAATTAATGAATAATTCTGTGATTTTTCTGTGCTTAAGTCAAATCACCAGTGTTTCAAATATTTGCAATACGTTTTGTGATAAGACTGTCTTTGATTAAAGACAATCTCTACATAATAAGATAGAAAATATGGGTAATTATGCTAAAAGGTTTAATCTGAGATATTTGAATTTTCCTCAATGCTCTTTGATTTCTCCATTAGAGATGATTAAAATTTTTATTTCGATTTTTTTTGAAAATCTCTAAAGAGTCTCTTCCAGAGATTGTTAATGCTTATATTGCAGATAAATCCACCACCCCAGTGGTAGCAGTGGAGAGAGAGATTGATGTTAGAGAAAAATTACTAAATTTAACTGATTTCTTGGAAGATTCTATTTTGGATATTAAGGATAGGGCCACTTTGCTTGTGATCTTCGCTCGTGAGGTTGAAAGACTTTCTTTCTTGGCTCTAAGATAAACATATTCCCAGATGTAGTTAAGGAGACTCAAGCCTGAAGGAAAAATTTTCTTATTAAAAAACAAACCCCAGAGTTTTAGCTCTAGGGGCTTCCCTTTTACTTAGATTCCTATGTAAATGTGTAATTAAATATCAAGGGGTTAACTACATTTTTTTTTATCCCATTCATTTGGAAAATTTCTTACAAAACAAAGCGCTCCCTTCATGATGTTTGCCTACCATATAAATCTGGAAAGTACCAAAAAGTTAAGATACTAGTATTTTTTGTTATTGATCTTATTCAAATATTTGCTGGTTGCAAAATATTTCTTTTCTTGTATTCATTTTCTGTTTCTTAATGCAAGGTGCTCTTGTAATTATGTTAACATTTCAATAAACAGAAAATTAAAAAAAGAATGGGATTGGAGGGGGAACTGTCAGAGGTTTTGTCTGGTTTGGGGGCTCCCTTAACTGGTTTGTCAGCAGCTCAGTGGGCGCAGGACTGAAGTCTTCTGGTTTGGTATGGCTCCTTCTATTCTTACTTGGATGGAATTTTTTCAAGGGCTGCAGTCCTTTTTTTCATGCATAATTGGAGCTGACCAAACCTAAAAGTTCAGGATCGCAGACTGCAGATTCTCTGATGCTGCGGGTAAGCATCTGAGTATATCTAGACCTGCTGTGGGTCATGCTGATAGGGACCCAGATGGCACAGATGATGAAGGTGATCCTTTCTTCTGGGTGGATGGGGAAATTCCTCTGTGGTTGGAGCCATATAGAACAATGCTGCGTTTATTTTGTTCTTTGATAGAGAAAAAGTTGCTGGCTCTGATCTTCCAGTTACTCAAGATGCTGGGGTTGATGGGTGCTGATTTCCATATCTGAGCCAAAGAAGAATCCCATTTTAGTTTCTTTGCAAAAAGCATCATATTTCTTCCCCATTATGAATGTTGTTCAAGATTTGATTGATCTTGAATGGGGTGCCCAGGAAACTAATTATAAAAGGGGATCAAATCTTGGAAATGCTGTACCCCCTGCATCTGGTGGCGAGAGCAGTTGCGCCTTCCGAAAGTGGGTGTTCTGGTGTGTGCAGTCACCAAGCAGACAACTATATTCCTGTAAAAGGGGGAGTGGCATTGAAGGATACGCAGGATAGGAGAGGCTATCCTTAAGCAGGCCTTTGAGGTGATGGCAGTAAATTTGCAGATAGCCTCTTGCTGCTCCCTTGTGGCTTGCTTTTGCTTGCTTCTCTCTCAGGAAGTCAAATGAGTCTGGTTTCAATTTCAGGGCAGTCATGGAATCAGTAGCTGTCTTTTGGTAGTTGTGGGCTGCGACCTGGTCTGCACTTCTGCCAAAGAGATGGCTTCGGTGTTGGTGGCCAGGTGTCAGCTATGGCTGATGAATTGGTCGGCCGATACAATTTCAAAGTCTAATCTTAAGAAATTACCTTTTAAACAATCACTCTTGTTTGGGAGTGAGTTGGGAAAATTGGCCAACAAGTGGGGCAAGACCCAGGTTCCTCAGTTACCAGAGGATAAAAAGCATGCGCCACACTCGTTCGGCGCAATAGGTCATGCTAGGGGTTTCATACATTTTTGACCCTTCAGAGGAGCGACTTCTCAAAGGGCTTGACCTTTGGGTAGGTCTCAGTCCTTCGTCCCAGGTAGCCCAGATGTGGCGTAGGCTTGAGTAGCGGTGCTCCCTGATCTCCCTCAGTGAGGGTGTGCTCACTCATCCCCAGGAACAGGAGATAGAGGGTGACTTGCCTCTTTCTTTTATCAGAAGTTGATTATGATTATGTCAGACCAGTGGATTCTGGGGGTGATAAAAGACTGCTATGCTCAGGTGTTTCTTGGCATTCCTTGGGATGTGTTTATGGTTTCTCCTTGCATTTCTCCGCAGAAGAGGAAGTCGGTAGAGTGTATGTTGTGAAGGCTCCTCAGCCTGCGGACCTTAATGCATATGCTCATGTTACAAGAAAATACGGGCTGATATTCTATTTATTTTGTTTAACCCAAGAAGGAGGGTTCCTTCACCCCATTCTGGATCTCAAGGGAGTCCACTGTCATTTGTGAATGACTAGGCTTCCGCGTAGAAACCTTTACGTTCGATGATGTCGGGGGAGTTTTACATTTCTGGAATTGTCAAGAGGTGTATCTGCATTTTCCCAGCCGGCTGGAGCATCAGTGGTTTTCTGCGTTTCACTGTTTTGGGGTGATATTATCTGTTTTGCGCACTAACCTTTGGTTGGCCACCACGCCCAGAATCTTCTCCAAGGTTATATTGGTGGTAGCAGCAGTGTTGAGAGAGGATGCTATTCTAGTCTACCTGTACTTAGACGATTGGCTAATTCGGACCAACAGCATGAAAGAGAGTCTTCAGGCCTCACGCAAGGTAATCTCCTTACTACAGGAAATAGATTGGATGGTGAACTTGGCCAAGAGCAACTGGCAGCCATTACAGACACTGAAATATTTCTGTTTTCATTTCAACACAAAGCAAGGCAGGGTGTTTCTGCATTTAGAAACTGATGGTGCAGGTGCAACTATTGACAGGAACAGTACGCCTGACAGTGTAATCTTATCTACAGGTGCTTGGGTTGATAGCAACCACCCTAGAGGTGGTTCTGTGGGCAAGGATGCCTATGCTGCTTTAGTGCACACTGCTTACACTTTGGAATCCACAATCTCAGGATTACTTGATACAGCTTCAGTTACCGGTGAAGATCAGCAGATGGTTGTTGCAAGTGGATCATCTAAAGAAGAACGTTTCTTTATGAACACCGGAATGGCTAGTACTCACGATGGATACAAGCCTCCTGCAGGCCTTGGAGCATCAATTGGCTGGAAGCGCGTGACGTCTGGTTGGCGTGCTTGTGATTCGTCGACTGCTTGCAGGGTCAAGCTTTCCGAATGATGTCGGATAACGCAACGACAGTGGCATACATCAATTGTCAGGGAGGAACCAAGAGCCAGCAATGGTTGCAAGAAATAGGCGTACTCATGGAATGGGAGGAAGTACATCTTCAGGAGGTCTCAGCCTCACACATTGCAGGAAAAGACTTGGCCTGACCCAGTATGCCCGGGGGGTTGGGGGGGAAGACACAGGGGGAATGATTATAGGCTATGGGGCTTAATTTCATGGTGGCAAATGCAAGTATCTAGCACACAAG
Source organism: Rhinatrema bivittatum (assembly GCF_901001135.1). Taxonomy (NCBI): domain Eukaryota; kingdom Metazoa; phylum Chordata; class Amphibia; order Gymnophiona; family Rhinatrematidae; genus Rhinatrema; species Rhinatrema bivittatum. Next base: position 171,621,567 of record NC_042617.1, read on the forward strand.
TTTTCTGGTAGATCAATATCCAAGGCAGAACTAATCTCTATAGAAACTGGGCTTTATGCTAGAGTCCATGGATAGTCCTTGCTAATAAAATGGGCACACGAATTAACGGGCGGATTTTAAAAGCCCTGCTTGCGTAAATCCGCCCGGATTTACGTGAGCAGGGCCTTGTGCGCCTATTTTCCATAGGCCCCCGGCACGCGCAGAGCCCCGGGACACGCGTAGGTCCCGGGGTTTTTCGAAGGGGGCGTGTCGGGGGAGGGACCGGATGACGTGGCGTTTCGGGGGCGGGACCGGGGCCGTGGTCCAGGCCTCCGGATCAGCCCCCGGGACGGAAGACGGCGCGCCAGCAGTCCGCTGACGCGCGTAGATTTACGTCTGCTTCTCGCAGGTGTAAATCTAGGGACAAAGGTAAGGGGGGGGGGGGGGTTTAGATAGGGCCAGGGGGGTGGGTTAGGTAGAGGAAGGGAGGGGAAGGTGAGGGGAGAGCGAAAGAGAGTTCCCTCCGAGGCCACTCCGATTTCAGAGCGGCCTCGGAGGGAACGGAGGCAGGCTGTGCGGCTCGGCGCGCGCAGGCTGCGCGGCTATGCGCGTATCTTATAAAATCCAGCGTACTTTTGTTTGCGCCTGCTGCGCAAACAAAAGTACGCGATCGCGCTTTTTAAAAAAATCTACCCCTAAGTGTGTAACACAACGTCGCAGGTTTAGGAACTCCTGTAAAGAGTTTTTCGCATCTTCAAAAATTGAAAGGCATTCCAGGCATCCACCACCCTCTCCATGAAGAAATATTTCCTGACGTTGGTTCTGAGTCGTCCTCCCTTAAGTTTCATTTCGTGACTAATAGTTCCACAGATTTCTTTCCAATGGAAAAGGTTTGATGATTGTGCATTATTAACACCTTTCAGGCATCTCCCCTGCACCTCCTCTCTTCCAGGGTATATGTAATCAGGTCCTTCAGACTCTCCTCATAGGTCGTCTGATACAGACACCACACCATTTTGGTTGCTCTTCTCTGGACTGCCTCCATCCTGTCTTTATCACCCCTTTTAGATACAGATTCTAGAACTGAACAGAGTGCTCCAAATGAGGCCTCACCAAGGGCCAGTACAAGGGCTTTATCGCCTCCTTTTTCCCCCCCCCCCCTTACTGGTTATTCCTCTCTATACAGCCCAGCATTATTTTGGCTGGAGATCTGAAGATGGCGAAACAATCACCCCAAGGTCCTGTTCTTGCTCCATCCATAGCAGCCCTTTACTCCCCCCCCACCCCCCAAATCACATACAGCTTTTTTGGACTACCACACCCCAGATGCATGATTCTGCACTTCTTGGCATTGCGTCCCTGCTGCCAAATCTTTGGCCACTCTCCAGCTTTCTTTAATCACTTTTCATTCTCTCTGCTCCTTCAGGCGTGTCCACTCTGTATCAGACAGAAAAAAAGTGCAGCTGCAAAAAGTTTACATCAGGCATAAACTGTTTAAAAATATCTTGGAAGCCCAGACTATTCATTAAGGAAGGCCAAAAGACTGTTGACATGATTAAAAAGTGAGATGAAAGACTATTTTAGCCAAAAGAACATATTTTTCAAAAAATGGAAAAAAGTATCTAAAGGAAGAAAATAGGAAAAAGAAAAAGCAAGTTAAATATTTATATGGCAGGGAAAAATTTGAAAAGAATTTTGCCATAGAAGCAAAAACTCATAATAAAAACTTCAAATATACCTGAAGCAGGAAAGCTGCAAAGGAGTCAGACCATTAGCCGATAGAGGGGTTAAAGGGGCACTTAGGGAAGCAAGGCCATAGTAGAAATACTAAATTAATTCTTTGCTTCACTGTTTACTGAGGAGGATGTTGGGGAGATACCCATGCTGGAAACTAATAGTCAAAAGAAATAAATCACAATGAACTTGGAAGATGTAACAAGGCAAATAAAATAAATAGAAGCAAATCATCTGGACTAGCAGGTTTACACACCAAAGATCTCAAATAAAATTGCAACTTATTTTTAGTAATTTGTAAACTATCATTAAAATTGGCTATTATACCTGAAGATTGAAGGTGGCCAGAATATTGGCAATCATTAAACAGGGTGCCATGAGCGATCTGAGAAACTACAGACCAGTGAGTCTGACGCAGTGCTGGGAAGAATCATAAAAATACTAAAGAACAAAATTACAGAACCTAGACCCAGCCAAAATGGATTTATCCAAGGGAAATATTGCCTCACCAATCTGCTACATTTTTTCGAAGGGTTAATAAACATGGATAATGGTGAACTGGCGGCTATAGATTTGGATCTTCAGAAGACATTTGACAAAGTCCCTCATGAGAGACTCGAGAAAATTTAGAAGCCATGGGATAGGAGGCAATGTAATATTTATTTAAATCTTTTCTATACCGTCGTTCAGTAAATTAACCATCGCAACGGTTCACATAAAGGCACATTTGGTAATAGAAATTAATTAGGGTAGCTAAAACATTATAGATGTGCCAAAAGTATGCGGTAACAGGATTCTTTCAATATAAAACTGTTTGTTAATTATTGATTTTTATTAGACTGATGTTATTATTGAAGTTCATCTATAAAGAGAATAATCTTAAGTGTATTTAAAGGTGGGAAAGAAAAGGAAATTAAAAAAATATACTGGATTACAAACTGTCTAAAAGACAGGAAACAGAATAGGACTAAGTAGTTAGTTTTCTCAATGGAGGAAGGTAAATAATAGTTCTCAGGGATCTGTATTAGGACCGGTGCTCTTTAATATATTTATAAATCATATGGAAAAGGGAACAAGAAATATGGTGAACAATGACAGGCTGATTGCAAGAAACTGTAGGAGGACCTTAAGAGACTGGGAATCCAAATGGCAGATGAAATTTAATGTGATGCACATAGAGAAATATAATCCAAACTGTATTTGTATGATGTTAGTTCCATACTAGGAGTTACCACGCAGGAAAAGGATCCAAGTTTCATTATGGACAATACGTTGAAATCCTCAGCTCAGTGTGTGGCGGCAGTTCAAAAGCAAACAATGTTAGCAATTATTAGCAAAGAGGTGGAGAATATCAACTTTATCGCTCAATGGTGTGACCGCATCTAGAGTACTGTGTGTGATTCTGGTCTCCACATAAGAATATAACAAGTCTGCCACACTGGATCAGACCAAAGGTCCATCAAGTCCAGCATGTCGTCTTCAAAAATTGCCAATCTAGGTCACCGGTACCTGGCAGGATCTCAGAAGGTCGATAGAGTCCATGCTGCTGATCCCAGGGACAAGTAGTGGATGTGCCTAAGTCCAACTTAATGGTTTATGGACTTGTTCCAGGAATCTGTCCAAACATTTTTTTAAACCCAGCTACACTAACAGCTTTTACAGCATTCTCCAGCAACAAATTCAAGAGTTTAATTTTATACATTGAGTAAAAATATATTTTCTCCTATTTGTCTTAAATATATCACCTAATAACTTCATTGCATGTCCCCTAGTCTTTGTACTTTTTGAAAGTGTAAACAGATTCACGTTCACCCATTCCAAACCACTCTATCATATCTCCCCTCAGCTGTGTCTTTTCCAAGCTGAACAGCCATAACCTCTTTAGCCTTTCCTCATAGGGGATTCATTCCATCCCTTTTATCATTTTGGTCACACTTCACTATACCTCTTCCATTTCTGCTATATATTTTTTTGAGATGCAGTGACCAAAACTGCATATGCAGTCACACCATGGAATGATAGAGGCATTATGATATTCTGTTTTATTCTCCGTTCCTTTCCAAATAATTCCTAGCATACTATTTGATTTCTTGGTTGCTGCAGTAAACTGGGCAAAGGACTTCAACAGTGACACTTAATTATTTTTCTGGATGGTGGCTGCCAATGTAGAACCTTGCATAGTATAGCTATAGTTTGGGTTCCTCTTCCCTATGTGCATCACTTTGCACTTGTCCACATTAAATTCCATCTGCCAGTTAGATGCCCATTCTCACAAAGTCCTCTAACAGTTTCTCATGTTCCTCTTATGTTTTAACAACTTAAAATAATTTTATATTATCAGCAAATTTGACCATCTAACTTGTTGTTCCCATCACTAGGTCATTTACAAATGTTAAACAGCAGTGGTCCCAGAACAGATCCCTGGGGCATTCCACCAGTCACCTTTCTCTAATAAGAAAATTGACCATTTAGCCCTACTCTGTTTTCTATCTTTAAACCAGTTCTCAATCCACAACAGAACATTGCCTCCTATCCCATGACTTTTTAATTTTCTCAAGAGTCTCTCATGAGGTACTTTGTCAAATGCTTTCTGAAAGTCCAGATATATTTTATCAACTTGCTCACCTTTATCCACATGTTTGTTTATGCCTTCAAAAAATGTAGCAGATAGTGAGGCAATACTTCCCTTGGCTAAACCCATGTTGGGCTCATCCCATTAAACCATGACTTTTTTCAACAATTATATTTTTTTATAATTTCAATCATATTTCCAGGCACTGATGTCAGGCTTACACGATCTGTAGTTTCGTGAATCACCTCTGGAACACTTTTTAAAAACTGGTGTTACATTGGCTACCCTCCAGTTTTCAGATGCCTTAGCTGATTTCAAGGATAAATTACAGATTAACAATAGGTCTGCAATTTCATTTTTTAGTTTTCAGTATTCTGGGATGTATACTCTCCAGTCAAGGGAATTTGCTACTGTTTAGTTTGTCAGTTTGCACTAGGCATAAGAATAAAGTTGCTATACCGAGTCAGATTTGTTTCCAATAGTGGCCAATCCGGGATACAAGTACCAAGCAAATATCCAAACATTAAATAAATCTCATGCTTCTAAAATGCTGGTAATAAGTAGTGGCTATTCCCTAAGTCAACCTGATTAATAGCAGTTTATGGACTTCTCCAGAACCTTTATTAAACCCAGCTATACTAGCTGTCTTTACCACATCCTCTGGCAATGAATTCCAGAGCTTATTTGTGCACTGAGTGAAAAAATTCTCTGATTTGTTTTATTTATTTTAAAGCTTTTTCATTAATTACAACAAAATCTGTTGTACAATTACAGATATCACAGAAGTTATCAATAGAAACTTACTATATGCAATATTTATCTGCTAATTTTTTTAAGGTAAATTGGGAGAGCAAGTGTAACTAAGCAGATACATAAAGAAAATAAACAAAGTTTTATATCAAGGTAAAGTTTGAGCCATCAGACTACGTCATCTTTCTTCTGAGCCCTATACAGGGGCCTCTTGGGAATGTGTGCCCAGAAATGCACGAAGTTGCAATGGTTCAAGGAAAACATACTTGAAATTTAAATAATTCAAAAGACACAGGGATATTTCAAAAGAAAAGTAGCCCCCCTGGCCAAAACTTCTGAACGCATACTTAGAAATTTCTTCCTTCTTTCTTGAAGTTTTGGATAAATCCGGATACATCCACATTTTTCCTCCATGAAACTGTTACATACGATTCCGCATAAACAAACGTAACACTATGTCCCGATCAGATGGAAGTGCGAAGGACACTAATAGTGTCGCTCTAGTTGTTGTAGTATCGATTGATGACTCCAAGACTTCTGTCAGGTTTAATGATACTTCTGCAAGCAAGTCCTTCCTTATAACATCTTCCTTCAAGGAAAGATAGTGTATCCTTTATCACTGGTAATGCTTCAATTGATACTTTCAAAATACGAGTGAGGCAAATTTTAAACATCTCATATGCTGAAATCAATTTCACTTGAAGAAAATTAAGAACCCATAGGTTTAAAAGTTTCAAAACATTTTCAGTGCTTTCCAGTTTCTTCGCATTCACTACATCCGCTCGAACAAAATTATGCTGAAGGGTCTCCATTGTATCAACTTGAGATTCCAGCTGCTCCAACTTGGTATTAAATGAAGACATTTTATTCACAACATTTAAAAAACGCTGGTTAGATTCTAAAGTGATTTTGGTCAAATTCAGCATTACAGTTTCCAGTGATTTTATTGCTGACCATAATGATTCCAATGTAATCTCAGATGGTTTGGCTAGTGGGGTTAAGACAGGTTCATGGGCTCCATTTCTCCTGCTCCTGTTTGACTCATACCTCTTCTCTCCAAATTACTAACTCCTTCCGAGTTAGCAGAATTCCCAGCTGTAATATAGAGAGAGGGCCTTCCCAACGGTAAGAACTCAGCAATACCTGATTAATCCTCTGCAAGAATCTCACATTGCAGCTTTCTTTTCTCCTCATCTCTAAAGCCCGCAGTAGCTGTAAATATTTTTGTGGGTTGGGGTGGGGAGGGGGTGCTTGGTGCGCCGGGGCTTAGCGATATTGATTCAGGTAGTAGTGCCGAAACCTGCTCCATGTTGGCGTCCACAGCAGCTCTCTTCTGGCATGACCTCTGTCTGCGTGAAAAAGGTTTCAATCCGTGGCTGAAGTGACACCGGCAGGGGAGATGATGTAGAAATCTCCCTTAATTTTGCCTTTCGTTTAGTATGAGGCATTTTCTTTTAATGGTAGTAATTTCTAAGAGCAAACGGAGAGAGCCTTTTCAGTCTCAAACGGTGGCCATCTAGCTCTCCATCTCGGATTTGTTTTAAATGTGCTACTTGCTAACTTTATGGAATACCCCCCATTTCCTTATTATCTGAGAGTAAATAACAGATTCACATTTACTTGTTCTAGTCCTCTCATGATTTTATAGACCTCTATCATATCCCCTCCTCAGCCATCTCTTCTCCAAGCTGAATAGCCCTAACCTCTTTAGCCTTTCCTCATAGGGGAGCTGTTCCATCCCCTTTATCATTTTGGTCACCCTTCACTGTACCTTTTCTAGTGCAACCAGAATGGTAACCAGAATTGCATAGAGTACTGTAGGTGGGGGTCTCACCATGGAGGCATTATGACTCTCCATTTTTATTCATTTCTTTCCTAATAATTTCTAACATTGTTTGCTTTTTGACTGCTGCAACACACTGAGCTGACTATTTCAATGTACTGCCCACTATGTCGCCTAGATCTTTTTCCTGGGCGATAGGTTCCATATTAGGAGTTAACATCATGTAACTACAGTTTGGGTTACTTTTTCCTAAGTGCAAAGTGTTGCACATATCTGCATTAAATTTCATCTGTCATTTGTATGCCCAGTTTTCTAGTCTTGCAAGATCCTCCTGTAATTTATCACAATCCGCTTGTGATTTAACTCTTTGTGTCATCTGCAAATGTGATCACCTCACTCATCGTTCCCCTTTCTAGATCATTTATAAATAAAGTTTAATCAGTTACCTTCTGATGAAGTGTTAAAATCCGGTGTCCCGCAAGAGTCTGCGCTATCTGCAATGCTATTCAATATATATCTTGCTCCTATCACTAAATTGTTGGCTAGTGTTACAAACGGGTTTAAAATTTACACTGACGATATACAGTTTTACATTAAAATTCAAACCCTCTGGCAATTGATCTTCAGTTACTCTTATCTACAATAAAACAATGGCTACATCAGAATAAACTTTATCTTAATACAAACAAAAAGGAGTTCTTATTGATACATTGACCCCATTCTGATCCTTAAAAACACACTGTTACACTTGATTGTTCCTTTTCACTTAATAAACCTATTAAGAGTCTAGGCGTTTTGCTCGATGCTACGTTATCATTTAAACCTCAAAGGCAACCTTCAAAATTGGATTCTATAAACTTCGTTTCATATCAGGATTATGTCATTTGCTCTTTGATTCGGATTTCCATACTGTTGTGCAAGCTATCATCTTTCCACATATTGATTATTGTAACAGCTTGTTATTAGGCTTACCTAAATCTACTCAACAACCTTTGCAGTTATTAATTAATTCAGCTGCTAGACTTGTCTCTAAGCGATTTTAGCATATCACACCAATTCTTTCTAATCTAAAGTGGTTTTCTGTGAGTGGATTTGGTATAAGATTGCTATGACAGTTTTCAAATTACTTGGTCCTGAGTCTCCTCCTTGGACCAACGCTTTATTAAGAATCTATAAACCTGTTGAGATCTTCACAACTCTGTCTACTTGACATACCCTCTGTTCGTCTTGCGCATCTTTCCTCAACTCGTGAAACATTTTTTTTCTGTAGCTGCTCCTGTCTCATGGAATTCCATCCCATATGAGTTACGCACACAAGGTAATGTCAAAAAATTTAGGCGTCAATTAAAAAGCTGCTTTCTTCAATATGCTTATGGTATGCATTAAACTGAAGATGGATAATTATTATTGGTGAGAACAATTTGAACTTTGTCTGGTAAATGTGTTCTGTTTTGTGCTTATTTGTTTTGTTGTTAATAGTATGACTGTGTTTTATGTATGTTGTACTGTAAATCGCCTAGACCAATTTGGGACACACGATTAATACATTTTAATAAATGAAGTAAAGATCCCTAAGGCACACCATGATTTACCTTTCTCCACTGAGAAAACTGACCATTTAATCCTATTCTCTATTTCCTATCTTTTAACTAGTTTGCAATCCACAAAAGGACATTGCCTCTTATCCCATGACTTTTTAACTTTCTTAGGAGTCTCTCATGGGGAACTTTGTCAAACGTCTTCTGTAAATCCAAACACAGCTGCCGGGGTGGATCTAATGGCAACAAGGTCAATTGCCATGGTCGAAATATTCTTCAATTGCAAGACAGAGCCAGGGTCCAGTGGTATAGATGCTCTCCTATGTTCATGGCCTCAGATCAGCCCATTGTGTTTTCCCATAGTGGCCTCTGGTGGGCAAGATGATGTCAAAATGTTTTAAATCAAGCTTGATTTAAAACATTTTGACATCAGCAGTGCTTATTGAATATAAGACTAAAGGTTAATATAAAAGGTATAACGAATACACAATTGAGAAAACCAATAGAAAATTCAAGAAAAATAGAAAAAGACAAAGAAAAAAGATTTGAAAAAAGATCTAATTTTGCCGCAAATGATTAGAAGACCGGGCGGTTCTCGATTTGAAATACAGAGCACACGCCGTCAGGCTTGATGATGCGGTTCAACTAAAATCAGAGTAAAATCACACATAATTGTTAAATATTATTTCAAACTTTGGGAATTGGTGATTCAACCCAAGTGACATTTCCTTTTTGGATACTTTAAGTTAAAGGAGCCCATGTGGCAGTGCACCCAAAAGTGGTGAGGTTTCTGAAGGAGGTAAAATGTATGTATCCGCCATTCAGACCCATAGTTCCTCATTGGGCCCTCAGTTTTATTTATTTATTTATTTAGCATTTTTTTATATACCGAGGTATAGCAGAGTTGCCTTCACTCCGGTTTACATACAAAAACAACATGTTACATAGAACATGTTTTGTACTAAGGGCCCTGCCTAAACTGCCATTTAAGCCCTCAGACAGAGCTCGATAAAGGATCTATAAAGACAGTCTTTCTAGTAGCAGTTTGCTCTACAAGCTGCATCTCTGAACTGCAGGCTTTCTCATGTAGAGACCCTGACTTGGTCTTTTCCCCATTTCCATCCTTTTTGCCCAAAGTAGTATCAACCTTTCTTATTAACCTACCATTTTCATTGCCAACATGTAATAGAGAGAATATGAAAGCAAATGCCTAAACCAGCTAGAGACAGTGTCTTGTTGAAATACCTAAAGGAAACAAATGCTTTTAGAAGAATGGACAAACTCTTCGTGTTTAGAGGCCAGGTGGATCAAGGAAACAATATCCTTGGTGTATATGCTTGTGGGCAGGCAGGTTGTGGCAGGGCTATGAATCTACTCAACTCCATGGGCTAAAAAATCCTCAGTTTCACCAGAGGAAATCTGTGCAGCTGCCAAATGGTCCTCCCTTCACACGTTCATTAAGTACTACAGGTTGGATGTGCAGGCTAAGACAGACTCAGCCTTTGGAGTGGGAAACCTCAGAGCAGCCTGGTCTTCCTTCTGTCCCAGTGAAGGGAAGCTTAGGTAACTCCCATACGTAATGACTGGTCTAGCAGGATGATAAAGAATGGTAAATTGTTTATATGATAATTTTCTTTCCTTGAGTTCTGTTAAACCAGTCCAGATTCCACCCAGGAAGACAAGGGCGATAAGGATCATTGGGCTGAAAACTCCATTGTCAGTCTATTCTGTCTCTTTCTGCATTTCTCCTCTTGACTCACTTGGGAGTGGTCTAGAATTACTAAATTGGGCTCTGGTGGGATTTCACTTGGCCACAGTGCTTTGGTAGTAGGCTGCTAGGATTAGAGCATGGCCACACCTTCCTTATAAACCTAGAGTGAGGTGCGTCCTGTCTCTATCAGCTGTGAAGGAGAGGAAATCCCATATGTAATGACTGATCTAGGATATAATAAGTAAACAATTTAACCATTTGGAGCTTCCAGCAAATGCAATTGCACTTCAGATCATTCAGAATTCTGGACCCCTTTTCTACAAGCATTTCCTGGTGCAGTGGAAAATAGAGAAAATTGACATCCTTCATAAACTCCCGAGCAGCAACACTGCCATGGGATTGTGCCATGTTAAGAATATATCAATTCACAACAAAAGTGACCAACTTTAGAGAGGGAAATAGCAATAAACTATTACCTCATACAAAACTTGCAATCAGACTCGAGACAATATCATCGGTATGTACTCAATGAAAGATTTAATCTGCTGTCTCTCGCCCTTACAGGGCCACAGGCAGTAGTCAGCCTTCAGAGTATCGATAATTTAATCATTTATTGTCTCTTTGTCTCTACTGTGAACAATTTTATAAATACTTTTAATATTTTTTTAATTCCAAAAGAATTTTTAAAAAAACATTTTTTTTACTCTATAGCATCTATTAAAGGATATATATTTTTTTACCCAATCGGCTTGTTAGCTTAATATCAAACTTTAAATAACAAAGTATACTTAGCCGTAAGGTCATTCAATACCCAACCCGACATGGGCCATGTTTCGACTAACCTTACGGCTAAGTATACTTTGTTATTTAAAGTTTGATATTAAGCTAACAAGCCGGTTGGGTAAAAAAATATATATCCTTTAATAGATGCTATAGAGTAAAAAAAACTTTTAAAAAAAAATTCTTTTGGAATTAAAAAAATATTAAAAGTATTTATAAAATTGTTCACAGTAGAGACAAAGAGACAATAAATGATTAAATTATCGATACTCTGAAGGCTGACTACTGCCTGTTGCCCTGTAAGGGCGAGAGACAGCAGATTAAATCTTTCATTGAGTATATACCGATGATATTGTCTCGAGTCTGATTGCAAGTTTTGTATGAGGTAATAGTTTATTGCTATTTCCCTCTCTAAAGTTGGTCACTTTTGTTGTGAGTAGTTATTGGAGAGGTGGTTGCTTCTGGTTTTGTAAGAATATATCAATAACATGAGTGCACCTGGCATACCTGACAGAAACCCGAAATAGAGCCTTTTCTGTTGTGGGACTGCTATTTTGGAACAGCCTACTAGACCAGGTGCAGTTGATAACTTGTACTCAAATGTACAAGCAATTGTTGAAAATCTTGTTTAAGGTGGCATTTTAAAGACATGATGCGACCGGTACCTCTTTTTTTCTCCAACATAGTTTATGGATAGTTGCTTGGATGTTTTGAGATGACTCCTGCTAGTATAATCTGGGTTTTATCTATGTATGTTGTGTCCAGAGATTGCTTGAAGCAGGCTTTGGTTTGGGATTCAGTTAATGCTTAATGCTGACTGACTTTTTTGGTGATTGTTAATGGGGTTACTATTATCTATGGCAACTAAACATATGGGTATGTATTGTGATTGGTCATCAAGGTGTCTGACAGTTGTCTGTGTTTAGTGAGGTTTTATATGTGATTTTATGAATGCATTTTTGTTCCTTGCCTTGAATGTGAGGGAATGCGACTTTTATAAATGATTTTATTTAAAAACAGAGCAGTGTTTGTCAGCCTTTTTGATGCCAGGGACTGACCTAAAGTGATATGAACTGGCTGGTAGAAATTGGAGGAAACTCCTGAAGAATGGGAGAGGAGTTCCCTCTTATGGCTAAAATGTGTGGGGGGAGTAATTGTGTCTAACCCAGCCACGCCCCATGAGAATTATCACACAGTAGTTATGTTTTTTTGCACTCAGAGCAGAGAAGGGAAAAAAAAATCAAGTCTCATTCCAGAAGACAGTGCAATGGGTGGCTAAAATATTTTTTCACTGGTGATAATGTGGTACATGCTAACCCTTTAAGAGGCATGGTGCTTCCAGCAGCCTTTGACTGTAGCCAGCAACCTGTTGGATTTTTTTTTTTTAATTTACAGAGCCAGATTGGGGACAGTTTGAATCTCATCTGAGCCTGTTGTTCATGTCTAGTCCTTCAGCTTGCTCAGCTGTTCAGTGCCAGCAATCTGTTGCAACGGCAGAGTGCAGCATTTTGGGGCTTGGAGTGAAGCTGCTACCAGGAGATTTTGACCTGGTGCTTTAGGGTGGTTGAGAATGCCCACTTGTGGCTGCAGGGCACTGGGAGGGAGCTGGTAACTGTGTGGCTGCAGAGGGCAGCTGCAGTGCAGGTCTGCTTCCTCCTATAATGACTGTGGCTCTGTGGACCAGTAAGAATGCTGCTAGGAGCTGTTGCTGGTCCGTGGACTAGTGGTTGTGAAACCAGAATGCTGGCCTTATGTACCTTAGTCAGACCCAGCAAGTCATTTCTTATGTTCCCCAATATTAAAGCTGTGTGTCAAATTTTTGTGGATTTTACTGGAGCATTCAGTTTGTGAAAAACTATTCTTTAGAGCAGTGGTGCTCAACCTTTGTTTGGCTGGGACACACCTGACAGATGGTTCTCACATGCGTGACACACTGAACATGTGACCATCACGGGGCTAATGTAAACATGCGCTCTGCATCCTCAGGAATACCCTCAAACCCCAGCAATGAGTGCAGAGCAGATCTAGGGAATTACCCTGTACAACTCGCCATACAAAAAAGATATTCTGGTTCTGATGACATCTCAATAAAAGCAAAACAAACTCCCTTTACTACCAGGCAAAATAGCCTTCCTTATGAAAAGACAGTAATTTACCACTAATGCATATCCTATTGAGAAAACACAACAAATAAGAGTGATACAAATGCCTACATGCTAGTTAAATACCTCACCTCGGTCACACACCCTTCACCAAGTACAGAAAAACCATAAATTAAAAATATGGAGACAGAAACTGGAAAGGAAAACCAAAAAAGCCACTCTGCATGCAGTGCGAACCTGGAGAAATGGAAAGAGAAATATAGCACCTAACAGACTCTCAGATTTGCAATAATGCACACAAACTAACCCGTACAAAGTTACACCTGTATTATGGAACACACTAAAACAGATGTAGCTAATAATGTCGGTTAAAAACCCCCCCACCTTTAAATAAATAAATAAAAGTAACAATCCAATCTAAGAAATACAACTATTAAACCAGGCCCTAAACACTAATACATTTCCTATTGGGAAAACAGAATAAGCCAAGCTGCTATAGAGCCCCACACAGAAATAATTGTAAAGCTATACTAAAAATGTTACAAAACAGCTGCTGAACAGAATAATATCCAACAATTAAAAACTCATAAAAATTATTAAAACATGTCCAAATATCAATAAATATTTCAATACAGCAGACATAGCATAATACCCAATAATTAAAATGGCAGTCAATCAAGAAAAATAAATATAAAAAGCAACCTTTACTTTACCCTCTCCAGCAACTCTCCTTTCCCTTCTAGGCCAATAGCACTCACCAGAAGCAGCAAGGGCTGCTGAAGCTCTGTCCTCACAGTCTTCTTCCTTAGCACTCACAACCATTCAGTCACACACACATATCTCCAATTAGACCCCATGACCAGTCTCTGTCTCTCTCACATCAGTCATCTTCCTGACCAGTCTTTCTCTCAATCACACTCATGGTCTCTTATATACAAGCTCTCGCACCCATTCACACCAGCTCTCACCCAGGCTTCCATTCACACCCACACACAAGCTCTCACCCAGGCTTCCATTCACACCCACAAGTTCTCACCCAGGCTTCCATTCACACCCACAAGTTCTCACCCAGGCTTCCCTTCACACCCACACACACACACACAAGCTCTCACCCAGGCTTCCATTCACACCCCCCCCACACACAAGCTCTCACCCAGGCTTCCATTCACACCCCCCCCCACACACAAGCTCTCACCCAGGCTTCCATTCACACCCACACACAAGCTCTCACCCAGGCTTCCATTCACACCCACAAGTTCTCACCCAGGCTTCCCTTCACACCCACACACACACACACAAGCTCTCACCCAGGCTTCCATTCACACCCCCCCACACACAAGCTCTCACCCAGGCTTCCATTCACACCCCCCCCCACACACAAGCTCTCACCCAGGCTTCCATTCACACCCCCCACACACACAAGCTCTCACCCAGGCTTCCATTCACACCCCCCCAAACACAAGCTCTCACCAAGGCTTCCATTCACAACCCCCCACAAGCTCTCACCCAGGCTTCCATTCACACCCACGCGCGCACACACACTCACTCACACACACGCTCTCACCCAGGCTTCCATTCACACACACACACACACGCTCTCACCCAGGCTTCCATTCACACACACACACACACGCTCTCACCCAGGCTTCCATTCACACACACACACACACGCTCTCACC